>NC_134409.1:40931309-41286309 GCF_038048845.1 Mixophyes fleayi
ACAATTTTCCTGATGCGAAAACTGTGCGGTCACACTACTACATGGTACTAAAAGGTCATGGTAGAAGATATATAACCACATAGCTGATTTCCTGTAGATTCATGGTAATATTTCCTTGTGGCATGTTGACCTTGATAGGGTGATGGCCAGGCTTTTCAACGGAGGATGGGGTCTCTCTGACATCAGCCTTGCAGGCCACACTAGAAACGGCTGTCTAGATTAATTTAAGGAAAATGTAATGGCCATTTCTTGGCAGTGTTGGCAGACTGTCGGTTTTGGGGAGTCATATTCAGGCTAGCTGGTAGTTTGGGGTATGGTGTAACCGTACAGGGGCATGCGGAAGGTGGTAACACCATCGGCTGCTACTACCAATGGTGTTGGTGTTCTTTTAGACAATTTGGGTATTTGGTCAACTACAAGTTCCCCATGATGTTTAGCAATCTCTCTGGGGTAACCTTAAGTTGAGTGGGCATTCCTATGGATGGCATGCAGGTTAGTTCATACCACATCTGACCCGGGCATGATCATTTTGCATTCCATTTATGTTCATTTTTCAATAAAGTTTGTATATTTTTGAATTCTTACAGCTTGTGTGTTTTTTGGGGTAGGCTAGTCCAGTATTGGCTAACCTGTGACACTCCAGGTGTTGTGAAACTACAAGTCACACTATACCCTTCCAGCAATAAACTGTTATATATTGGCAAAGCATGCTGGGACTTGTAGTTTCACAACACCTGGCGTGTCAAAGGTTAGCCAACACTGGGCTAGTCTCAGGATGTTGTGTTAATAATGTACTGATATTAATTTCTTTATTAACCTGCTGCATTGCTGATGTTACTATATTGTCCTGTGCATTCTCCTCTTTCTGCAACTCTCTGCCGCTCTTTACACTTCACTCCTCTAGCTCTCCATCTCCTACAGTCCTATTTCTTCTTGTTCCTTCCCCTGTGCTGCAGGTCTTTCTGTAACTTCCTGGCCGAGCAAGAAACAGACATAGTAGAGATAGTACAAAACACTGAATATAGAATACACAAAATATAATAGAAAATGAAACACATCACAAAATAATTGCACAAAACATTAATTAACAAAACCTAAAACTTACATTTATAGTTTACCCAATTCAACACCAACCACTTAATGTTTCAGCCCCTTTTATAGCACAACCAAAAGTAGAAATTATTCAATTAGAGAAAGCAGGAATGATGTAAAAAGTCACAGTACAGTGTGGATAAGTAGCATGGCTAAATGAATGTGTTGATCCTAAGAATTTAAATAAGATGCCAAGATGTTCTCATTATCCTAATTATGACTGATTACTTCTTTAGACTTCTGAGAGATTGATGCAGTGCCTGTTATTGCATAAAGTAGTATTTATAGAATGTTGAATGTTCTTTACTAAGAATTCTATGATTCAGTCAATACAGATAATGGCCTAAAATGTATCTGCACCAAATTCAAGCAACCAGGGACAAGCTTACGCAGAGGGGACAGTTGCTGTCCTTAAGTATTGGGGTGCCTCAAACTTCCTGAGTCCTGTCCCCACATCTCCTATTGCTTCTAGCTTAACTAGAGTGCTCAGCCGGCGCATTTTCACTGTGTCCCTCAACTGCTACCAGTCTAGATGACACAAAGATATGCAACAGGGTAGATGCACCAGGATAGGTAAAACAAATGATTGATGATCTAGGTAGATTAGAGGAATGGTCAAGACAGTAAAAAATGCAAACTCATACACTTGGGTCTCAAAAACCCAAAGGCTAAATATAGTATTAATGGCACTATAATGGAACCTACCACTGACGAGGAAAGGGATCTAGGAGTCACTATTTCAGACTTAAAGGCAGGTAACAAATGTAACAAAGCAACGAGGAAGGCAAGTCAGATGCTTGGTTGCATAGGGAGAGGAATCCGTAGCAGAAAGAGAGAAGTAATAATGCCACTGTATAGGTCGTTGGTACGGCCTCATCTAGAATACTGTGTTCAATTCTGGAGGCCATGTCTCCAGAAGGATATAAATACATTAGGGACTATACAAAGGGCAACTAAAATGATGCATGGCCTACAACACAAAACTTACCTGGAAAGACTAAAATATCTAAATATGTATAGTTTAGAGCAGAGAAGGAAACAAAGGACATGATAGAAAGTTTCAAATATATGAAGGGTTTGAACAAGGTACAGGAGGGAACATTCTTCAAAGGAAGGGAAGTACTAGAACACGAGGACATGCACTGAAACTGGAGGGAAGTAGGTTCAGAGGAAATTTGAGGAAAAAGTACTTCACAGAAAGGGTAGTGGATGCGTGGAATAGCTTCCTATCAGAGTTGGTAGAGGCTAATAGAGTAGAGCAGTTTAAACATGCTTGGGATAGACATAAGAATATCCTTATAAAGGATCAAATCCTGAGAGCATTCATGTGTGGGGTTGCTTCTCAGCCAAGGGAGTGGGCTCACTCACAATTTTGCCTAAGAACAAAGCCCTGAATAAAGAATGGTGCCAAATCATTCTCAAAAAGAAGGGTCAACACTGCAAATATTGACTCTCTGCATAAATTTAATGTAATTGTCAATAAAAGCCTTTGACACTTATGAAATGCTTGTAATTTTACTTCAGTATACCATAGCAACATCTGACAAAAAGGTCTAAAGACACTTAAGCAGGAAACTTTATGAAAACCTATACTTGTGTCCATTCTCAAAACACTTGGCCATGACTGTACACTGAACTCCAGAAGGGAAATTAGGCAAAGCCATGTCTGTCACCATAAGAAAATGAGTATTTGTAATTATTAGTGTAAAAGTAGTTTCTTTTATATAGATGAGGCATGGGACTGATTGAGCTCTGGCTAAGAGGTAGGGGAAGCAAAAGTGTGCTTGGAGGAAGGCACAGAGGCAAAAAGTTAAATAGCCAGATGTTACAAAATCTACACGATCACCTATGTAGTGAGTAAAATGTTGGTTCTTTATAAATGAATAATAATAGTTATCTGCAGACTAATGACATTCTCTGTTTGTTTACTGCATATTTTTAACTAAGGTGAGGATGGTATATTAGACTGTGCCATGTGTGTTGCCATCTACTGCCTCTAGTATTGTAGTTAATTTATTTAATAAAGTTTCTACACTTTAGTGAAACAGAACGTTCTTTAAAAAAATAATATACCAAAGTCTGTGAAAACAATAATTATATTGGCTAGTAAATATCCTTAAATACTTTATAAATATTGCTCAAAAATGGTCATTCTGACTTCTAGAATTGGTTTTTCACATTCAGAGTGAAATGTTGTGAAATGACTGTAATTCTCGGAGTTGTGGTTAGTTGAATGATTACAAATGGAAACATGAACAGATCATGTTCTAAATGTACTGTGGCACAACCCTGGAAACTTGTTTTGCTTAACCACTTGCCAACCAGAACCATATACCTTAGGCAGGGATGCTATCTGTTTCTCTTTCATATACATTAAATGACACACCCAGTTATTGACACCACACCAAGCAATTGAGAGACTATGGCCACAGTCTTTTATTTCCATCATAACCTACAAACATACAAACAGATGCCAACATTATTGTGAGAACCACGGTCTAGTGGGTTCTTGGAAATCACCTAGCAGTTTGTTTCAATCAAAATACAGTTTATTCCGTAGATGGCAATCCAGACATGTGGATATACAGTCACCAGATAGATGCGATTCCTCGCAGAAACAGCATACACAGATGACGGAAGAGCAGTTCCTAGTCACCAATCCACCAACACCCTCAGTACATTGAAAACACAGGTTATATCCCTTTCAAAATTCCCACGCTGGTGGAGCTAATAATGAGCGGACTATCCAGGTTATGATTGGTGAGCTAGAGGCATAACCTTATCACTGCTGGCTCCCTGTGGAGAAGGTGGCTAGGAGTTCAATCCAGGGATACTTGTATAACAATGACTTGGTTGGCTAAACAGGAGAGATTTGATGGCATTATATATGCTTACACCAATTGTTTAACCCAGACATCATGTCCTCGCTTATCCCTGATTTACATTCCACCTGGCGTCATTTAAGAATACCTTGTCTGGCTTATGTAACCATATTACTAGTAACATAAATATGTATGTCATTTAATAATATATGTTAAACAAACGCACAAGAATAATAAGTGCAAATAAACTAAAAGGCAATGAGTCAGTGAACATTCATAGTTTGCAGATAGAATGATGGACAGCGAGTGTCCCTCTGCTTTATTCACACAAGTCCAAAAATCGTACCGCGTGGTTTCTCAGTTATGTTATTTTTTTCTGTATAGTTCACAAAACCATGTACAAATATAATAAAATATAGTTCTCAACTCATTTCCCGATCTCCTGTCATCCTGCTTACACAGGCCGGGTGGGGTTAGCTTAGCATGTTCTTCTGGAAAGAGTGAGACATAGGTGTGCCCTTCAGCTTTATACCATAGGACTCCTGTCATGCTCGCCTCCATCTCTTTCCATTCCTTCTCTTACCCACCTATGCTTCTGCACATGCTCCCCTACAGGGGAATTCTCGTTGTCCTCCAAAACCCAATGAGAATCCCCGTGTATGCAGAGCAGCAACAGGGACCCAGGCAAGGGTCCCTCATGTGAAACCCTTGGTACTAAACTTTATTACATATCCTCTTCCTGCATGACAATATGCATGAATGTTGCATACCAGCTGTTGCGGCTACTGCTGGGAGCAGTAATTCCATAGGCACACACAGGTTTCACAGCTTCTGATGCATCCTTCCAATTATTCATTTGCTTGTCTCTGTCAACCCCTCATTCTTGCCATGTTGCCTCTTTACAGCGGCCTTTCCCCTCCACCCACCCACTCCTCACTATGGGAGCACTTCTCATGGATCTATGTTAATATGAATGCTTGGTACTTTCTCCATCCTCCTCATGCTGCTACCTTGTAGTGTAAGTAGTTGTTTGCTTTTGGGGTACCCCTGAAGGTGGGGATCCCTCTTGCTAGTCTCACATTCTAGGCCTTAGTTTAAGGGGCCATTTCCTATCTCTAATATAACTGGCCCTGGTGGCAAGCACCATGCATCTGGTCCCAACAATTTGGAGGAACCCTAAGCTATGGGTGACACCCCTTTGGTGTCTCCTTACTGTATAGGCCTCTGAGCTTCTGACTCCCAATGGGGGGGCACCCCCTCTTTTTGCTGCGGACCTGAAACCAGAGTATTTACATAGTCTGTCACTTACAGCCAAAGAGTAATGTGAAGCTTGAACTTTATTTAAATAAAAACAAAATATCTAGGGTCACGGTGAAGTGTCCCAACCACCCCATTTTCCATTTTTTATTCAGATTTGCTCATAACAAAAAATTATATATTCTAGCATCTGTTATATAAATCAAAATTTGTTTGGTTATGAAGGAAGGGCATAGGATGGGGGTAGGGAGGGGGGAGACCCTCTGAATTTAAGAGTTAAGCAGTTTAAATGTTTCTATGAAGAGTAGATGACTCCTTTGTAAGTCATTGTCAAATATTAGAAACAAACGATTCACGTGGATTTCTATGGTGGTGGTTTTTATTTTCTGTTTTTCGAGGGGTGTCTCTTCTTTCAATTGGCAGCGCTAATCTACCTGGAAAAGTCCTAACATCTATCATATCAATTTGTATGTCTGCACAATTTATATATAATTTTGGAGGCAATGATGCCATGTACTATAGTTATATAAGGAGCAACTTACATTTTGTGGCCAGGGGCTGTTTTATGATTGCATACAAAAGACTGGACTAGAGGAAATCTTTGATTTGCGTTTTGAAGCTTTTGATGGTGAAAATGGTCGTAGCACTAAGAGCTTTTTTTTTTTTTTATAAAAAAGATTGTCCTGGTTTATTTATTGTATAATTTAATTTAAATATGTGAAGACTGTTATCAACACAAGATACCTCTAGCGCACAAATGTATTAAAATGTTATCTCCACACTGATTTTAAGTTTTTAATTGTCAGGTTTTATTAAGGTTCATGACTTCTTTTATTTTATTTTTTTCCTCCAATCTAACCACATTCTGTGAACATAACTAGCACTGAAATTCAATAACGTTTCTGGGCAAGTGCTCTTCAAATGCCACCAGGGAACAGTTACAATACAGCTCTTTAAATTAACTGAAATGAAATACACATTTTGAATTTATGAACTGGAAAATAGTATGTTTTTTGGTTTTCTTTAACTTAAGAAATGTAGCACAAATACTGCAGAAGAATTTTCATGCTGTTTGTTTATGATTGTATATTTATGCCATGCTTGTACAAATGTGTAAAGCGGGCTATGGCCATATATTATAGTGATATTGCTGTCTTTAGTTATAGACCCTTTCACATAGACAAACCTAATCCTGGTGTTGTGTGTTCATAATTTTTTGTCTTAAAATTCTTGTAGAGGTATGACATGTTTTATTTTCTTGTCATCTGGACAGTACTAAACTCTATTTGAAAATGTATTTTTATTTAAATGATATTGGCAAAGTAGGCCACCCCTCTGCATCCTGCCCGATCTTCTTGCGAAATAAAAAGGACCGCTGTGAAGCGTTTTACTGAGAAGGGACCAAGTGCGGGGAGCACAATGATCATTTCCCCCCGCACTTGCCCCTTGGTCAAAAGTAGGCAAACTAGGGGCCTAAAACTTTTGTAGAGAGGGATATGTGTCTAGCCCTGCATTCTGGTGCATGTCAAGTGCCGTCTTTTCATGCCTTTTGTTTTATAATTATGTCCTCCATTACTCCCTCTAATATTATGTCCCCAAGTCTATACCCTCACTGATCTTTCTCTCGAACCACTCCACATCTGCTGCCTCACTTTGTAAATCCCTACACAGGCTCCCGGTGTCCTCCAGAATTCAATTCATGTTATTCACCCTCAATTACAAAGCCCTCAACAACACCACCCCTTCATCCCTTCATACATCTCAAGTCTCACATCAAAATACTCTCCTTTCCGCCCTCTTAAATCTACCTCTGACCTGCGCCTTGTCTCGTCTATGGTAACCACCTTTAACTCGCGCCTACAAGACTTCCCCCGTGCTGCTCCCCAATTATAGAATTCCTTACCACACCCAGTCAGGCTTTCCCACAGCCTTCAAATCTTGACATTCTCTAAAAAAACCATTTTTTTTTTTCCTGTTTTTTTCTCTTAAAGCTTACCTTATCCCTGATGATGCTATTCACACTGATACACCCTCACAGCTGTCCCAATCTCCACTCTGTCACACTCACTCCTTTTGCTTCAGCTGTGCCCTCTTCCACTTAGAATGTAAGCACTCTAATGAGCAGGGTCCTCCATACCCTTTGTTCTCATGTCTCCATTCATTTTCTCTGCCTTGTATATCCTTGTTTTATGTATGTCCTTGTTTTCCCTACTATATGGCTTCCAATGATGATGATGATAATAATCTTACCAGGTCAGCCACTTACCTCTTCTTGCTGTCTGGTGTTCCACTGTCACCCATTCTGCAACGAGTAAGCATATGGCACTGAGGCTTCAAATGCCTTACAGTATTCATGGTTATGCATGTTTGCGTGTAATTTAAGAATTGACTGACTAGTTACAAAAAACATAAATGTAAAGTACAAACCTAGTAACTAGAAATGGGCAAAATTTTCTCAATTGTTCTACAAAATATTAGGTCTCATTCTGCATTTGGCAGAATAATTTTGCATGGTTTTCTGGTGGAATTTGGCCTTAAGTAATTCCAGTCCTACCCCAAACTTGTCCCAATGCTATTTGTTAGTGCAGTGCAGAATTTCAATGCATGGAATGGCAAAGCAAAAGTGGAACTCTTGCATCTGTGAAAAACTCTTTTACTTTATTTCTTCTAAGCTGTAAAAGCTGTGTTGGCTTGATGTTTTTGAAAGTTGAAGGCCTCTACAGTTTTTATCTAGACCATGCTTGACTACTCTCCCGGAATTCAAGAGAGGCTCCCGAATTTCGGGGAGTCCTCCTGGACTCCCGGAAGAGTAGGCAAACCTCCTGGATTCACCAAAATTCTCAGAATTGAATGGCAGGATGGGGCTTATTCACATCATCAAGCCCCGCACCCGGTATTCAATGCCGTGACTTTCGCCATTTTCTTGTGGAGCGGGGCTATGGTGATGCAACGACTTCTACCCCTAGTCACATGACTTTGAAAGTTTCAAGTTTTGAAAGTTGGCATGTATGATCTAGACTCCGTCATTCCTCTAAATGTCTCCTTCTTTGAGCAGATGTTATGACTGTTCAAAAACGAAATCCTTATAATTATAGCCACGGAGCCAGAAATGAGATACAAACATTAAACTGTTTATTACAGCGAAAAAATAGTCCAGGTGAGGCAAAATAAAGAGAGAACAGTTCAGGCTTGATAAATCAACGGACTTCCAGGTAAAGCAAAACAGCAGATCGTTATGATAATGAAAATACAGCAGGTAACTTAGCTGAAGCCAGATCACAGCAATAGCCAGGAGTTCTCAGGAACTATAAGTTAGTAGTGTGTCCAGGCATGAGACAGACATCAGGTAGGTTTCCAGGACATAAGGTACAGGTGAGTAGCAGGAGCTGCTTAAACCAGGACATCCACAGAAACAGCAAATAACAAAACAGGTAATCCAGGGACAAACAAACATTAATGACCAGCAGAGAAACCTGGGAGAAGCTGCTATAAGAAATGACACAGGTGTGCAATAACGAGGAGCAGAGATTAACTCCTACCAGTGAGTAGAAAATATCCATAGGAAAAGAGCAGCACCTCTGGCGGCATAGAGGTACTGCATACAGGAACAGGACAACGGCAGAGACCAACACAGAGCGCTAACAGAAGATCGCATGTCAATGTTTATTTGCAGTAGTGGAGCTGCAGTTCTGTGCTCCCTAAATTATTTTCAAATTCCTGTGTCAGTCATTTCTAGAGACATTATGTGGCTAAAACGGTGTTTATTATATAAACTTGTTCAATTTGTGATTTTGTAGGAATTTGGTTCTTATGCTCTGAGAACCAAAATCGAACTAGTGTTTCAGACACTGGCACAGACTATAGCATAACAAGCCTCTCCTAAAGTAAGTTTGCGTAACTTTGGAAACCTAGACCCATTTAACAGTGAAAATGTGAAATCCTTTTACTTAAACCAATAGCATCAAAATTACCCAAGCTCCATGTTACTGGTATGAACAAGTACAAACAAAATAAGTGCAATAAGTAAGAATATTGGGTCCTGTGTCCAAACTTTTCAGACTATCGTCCATACTGGTTTGTTATGAACTGTATGTGTAACCACGTTGACTTGGGGAGTAGTTTCTAAACCATTTTTAGACAATGCAACAAAAGTGCCAAGTGTCAAATGGGAACCAGATTTTGAAATAATAAAACATTCATTTCTCATTACTTCTTTGGCTGGTTGCTTCTTTTACACTGCCAGAAGAAAAAATGAATATTTTTGTTTTCTCCTTTTCCAGTTAAAATCTTTTTATAAACCCATCTTGACAAAATGTATGTTTTAACAGGGTTCTGGTAATGAAGATCGACATCAATGCAGTGCATGTACAGCTAAGGTAAGTAGAACTGACTTTTCTCGTTTGTTTGTTTTTAATATATATATATATATTTCCACGTTCTACAGTATATGGTTCCTATTTTTTTCCATATTACTGGACGTGTGTCTAGAAGATTAGCAGACACTTCCACCTTTTTATTACTGCAGTTGTGTAATATTAAAAGTGTCTGGGTAATACCAGTCACGAATGTGAGCATATTGTGGCATGCAATATGTATTGCATGAAATTAGTGTAAGGGGTCACACTTCATAGTGGGTGTGATTTGAGGGTGAGGCTATTATTATACTGAATATGTAGGAAATGTTCATAGTTTAAATAACATGTAACCTCAAATTGTAAAGATGGTGTTTTCCGTGCCAGCATACAGACCACAACATGTGGCACTATGTTGTTACTCAATTCACAAAGGCAGGGCCATCTTTTCCATTGGGCACGATGGGCAGCTGCCCGGGGGCCCCATAGGCACGGCTCTTAATGAGAATAAATAATCCTGCAAAAGAAAAAAACCTGCAAAAAAAACCTTCAAGGGTCACTGAGCAAGTACATCTATCTATCTATCTCTATCTCTATATATCTATATCTATATCTGTATCTGTATACATCTATATATCTATCTCTATATCTATATCTAGGGGCCCTGGTGCACTGCTTTGCCCGGGGGCCCATAATGTTGTTAAGATGGCCCTGCACAAAGGACCAGGGCAGGTTCAACAAAATGTGAGCTTTTACTCAGTCTTTGTCTGAGAAGGGGAATCGATAAAGAAGGACCAGAGCTTTTCCATGGTTCTACTGCACCACTGACGGATGGATCCATTAGTATAAATCTACAGGTCCACTTACCTTATTACAGTCCATCCTATGGTCTAACAAAAATAATGTAAGGGTCTTCAAATATATCATACTTGCCAACTTATGGCAAGTATGATCCGGGAGCCTGCCGGGGAAGGTGGGCGTGCAGGGGACGGGGCTCCAAAAATTGCGTCATTTTGGCCCCGCCCCCGTGACATAATGATGCAAAACGCGTATTTTTACAGCGGGGCCAAACGCCACGTTTCCCGGTGAATCACAGCGTTTTGGACCCAATTCTGCTCACTTCACTAGGAAGTGGGCAAATCCGGGAGATTGCCACAAAATGCGGGAGTCTCCCGGACATTACGGGAGAGTTAGCAAGTAAGAAATATATCGGTCAAGAAGTGTAGAGTTAAAAAGAACCAGTAGCCATTTCTATAGATATTATGTTGTACTAGCCATGTTTTTGGATGGAGTTTGTTCGAATAAGTGCATATTGTTTAGAGGAATCAGCAACATGTTCTCATATTACCATGCATCCCAGTGTAGATAATTAAGCTTTTTCTCACATTAACAATGTCAATGATTTGGGAATTTTTGCTGGTGAACTTTTCCTAAGCCGTATGTATCCAGAAGTGTGTATTTTGTGTACTAATCACATGATTGTGGGAATTACATTTCTGGCAAATAGCAATTTTAGGGCTCACCCAAAAGATGGTTTGAGTAGCTCTTACAAGATAATGACAAGTTTAGTGTAGACTGTTGGAAAAGTGTGCTATCACAGCAGAACCGACAGCTTAATGTAAAGATACAGTAGATTCATCTAAAGTTAATATATTCTTTTCAGTTTTCAATGCTGCTGTTGATCTTGTGACAATGTACAAGAGTGCCGCTATATTCAGTTTGTCATTAGTATGTCACAGATGTGATGTCTTCTTACAAACATCACAGAACCAAATATGTGTTCCATTTTGGTAAGCACAAGTACTATGTTAATTTTTATTTTTTTTATACTTTTTTTTTTTTTTAGTTCTAGCAAGTAACGTCTTAAAAGCTTCAGTTTTTGAAAACCTAGAAAATGGGTTATAAAACTTTTAAGGGTCATTTAATAACTGGAGATTAATTGCAAGTGGACAAGAGTTATAGAAACAAAATAAGTCTGTTGTGAGGAACTAAAGGATCAAGTAGATGATTTATGTTTTTTACATGTGTATTTTCAGTTTTTGCCTTCAGTTGTCTCTTTAGTTATAATGTCTATAAACTTTTTCCTTTGAGTGCCATAGTTATGTCAAAATATTAGCATAACCCCATTTTAATCTGTTTAATATCCTTTCTCTGTAATAATTGTGCCTTGTATTTTTCCTATAAAAAAGTGGGTATTTGCTCTTGCGTGGATTTTTTTTTATCCTGCATCGTGTTCATTAAATATGGGACACTATGTATTACTTCTGTTAATGTGTTAAGGCAATGAATACATTAAATTACATTAGTGAATTGCCAGAAAGCAATATAATTTTCAGTGTAGGTGTGTCAGAAAAAATCATGTTATGTTTTGCCAATTAATTATTAAGATTTTGTTCTGAAGGGCCCAGATCTGACATCCAGCTTTTAATTTTGCTGTAAATAAAACTCTCTGATATAAGGGAAGAAAACGCAGCCAAGGACTTGCTTTGCTCTTGGATTTCTGCTTTTATTTTTTTTCAATCTCTACTTTCAATAAGATGCCAAAATAATTAGTGTCAGTGATGTGAAGTTTATTGCATAGCCCCAAAAGGGCACATTATAATAAAAATAGCAATTTTGTTTTTTCAATCCTCTTGTCTCTCTTTAAGTTACAGTATATAAATTTTCTACTGGAAATGCTAAACTTGATACAACATGATCTTAAAAATAGAAGTGGTTTACGATTCTGAAGGTTTTTTTTTTTGTTTTGTAAACTATGTCTCTTAATGAGTTTTAAAGTTTTATTTCTTCGCTTCTTCTAACCAACAAATCCTTGGCAGCTTTTTTTTCAGATGGTATTTTGTTTAAGGGTATATGTGTATTTATGCTACCCCACGTCTGATAACTTGCTTTATAAAGGTCACATGGATCTCCCAGCAGACAATTACTGTAGAGGATTTTGTCGAAGGGAGGCACACTTGATTTGTTTTATTTTGATGTAAAAATAAAGCATTAGTTATCCCAAAACTAGGCTGGATCATATCTGCTTATCCTGGGGCATTTTAGTTATTAGCAAATAGTTCTAGTAATAACTAGAGAGGGGCGGGCTCGGTTCCCCGAGATCCGAACCCGCCCGAACTTCACCTATCCGAGTACCGAGCCCATTCGGATTCGAAATCGAGGCAAAACATCATTGTGACGTCGTCGGATCTCAGAGCTCGGTTCTCGCGATATTTGAAATGCATAAATACCCGCCTCCACAGCAATCCATCGCGATTTGACAGAGGGAGAGAGCAGGGTTAGGTCACAGGCTGTATTAGAACAGGGACAGAGCAATTATTGTATACCTTATTCTTTCAATTATTATTGAAATTCTGCTAGCAATTGTTAGAGCAGGAAGAGAGGAGGATAGAGGAGGCATTTTTTGAATATTTTGCACTACAAGTGCTTTGGGGTGTCTCCTATTCCCCAGTGTGAAACAATCATTTTTCTGGCTGCAAAAAGTCTTATCTAGCAGCACTATCTATTGAATATTTTGCACTACAAGTGCTTTGGGCTCATTAAAATGGATTCAAAACAGTCCACATATGAGCAGGATCAGCAAGCAGGTGCTGGCACCAGTCCTGATGGTAGTCTTCCTTGTACGTCATCTGGTAAAGCCGATGTAAAAGTACATAGTCTTTTTAAATCAGAGAAAAAAACACACCCCAAAAAAAAATAATCACGTACAGTCTTGAAAGGCTGCTGTTTTGTCAATTTCACGATAAGGGTAGGGTGTCATACACAGCCAGACTCCAAACTGCCTTTGTCCATTTCTATTTCTATTCTACAGTCTATAACGGCTGAATTGTTTTCTATTTTACTAGTAGTGGAGAGGGGGTCTGATACAGACTGCCACCAAACTGCCTTTGTCCATTTCTATTTAACGTACAGTCAACGCAGGCTGATTTTTTTCTATTTAACTACAAGTGGAGGGTGTAATATACACCCAAAGACGATGGCTACATTACCAATAGTCAAAGATGGAGGGGAAGACAACCAGGTTTGTCTGTATAATTTGCAGGCAATTGTTAGAATTAAGGACGCCCTACCAGGGATTAAACTGTTTTTTTCATAATTTATTAGCTTTAGAATTACCTCACTTATCCAAGAAATTGGTGGAGCACTAAATGTTATTTTAGACCAAAAAAATTAAATTTTTTACAAAAATAGCAAAACAAAACCAAACAAAACCAAAACACGCAAGGGCGGTTTTGCCAAAACCAAAACACGAAGGTAATCCAGATCTAAAACCAAAACCAAAACACGGGGGTCAGTTACCATCTCTAGTAATAACTTTCCTGGATAGGCTGAGAAATCTGTGATACCTAGTGCACAATCTCTTGGGGTAAGGGGGGTATCTTTGGATAACTACTGATCTATCTGAAGTGCTGTATGTTGCAGGCTGGGGGAGACTGTTGTGCCGAAAAAAATCTTTCTTCACCACCCTGGAACACCATAAATTTGTAGTAGACATTTATTAATGGAGAGGGGCATTCAAATGGTTTCAGTAGGTTTCTGAATCAATTAACAGTGGAATGGAAGCTACACTACCATCATCATCATTTATTTATATAGCACCACTGATTCCGCAGCGCTGTACAGAGAACGCATTCACATCAGTCCCTGCCCCATTGGAGCTTATAGTCTAAATTCCCTAACATACACACACAGACAGAGACTAGGGTCAATTTTGATAGCAGCCAATTAACCTACCAGTATGCTTTTGGAGTGTGAGAGGAAATCGGAGCACCCAGGGGAGACCCATGGAAACACAGGGAGAAAATACAAACGCCACCAAGAGCCGCTTAACCCATACCACCTTAACTCCATTAATTCCATATGATTAAATACTGCTGCAATTTCCACTATTCCATATATTAAATATAAACCTATAAAAGATTTTATATAAAAATGCAAATATATGTAATAGTTTCAGAAATATATTTACTGACAATCTCAGAAACAAGGCTTTGATCTGGTCAGGGGGTAAGTGGGTGGGGAGACTGTCTTCCCTGTACATACCAGACTAGGTGGCTGAGCTATTGCCAGCTGTAACCCTTTAATTTAGGGGGCAGAGCCCAAAAAAGCCCTATTGCCCACGACTGGTGTAAGCTTATTGAAAGATATATGTTGGGTAGACTAAATTGTCAAATACCGGATAACAATTTTCCAGGATTCCTACAGGCGAATATATTTTTAATTCTATCAAGGTATGTGAAGTTTTTAGATATTTCTGACTATTTCGAGCTACACACATTGCAACACAAACACATTTAATAAATTTGTACTTGAAACACTTGCATGATTTGCTATTATTTTCAAAGAGAAAGGACATCAGAAGTATGCATTTCAGTAATTGTGCTTAATTACTCTTTTAAATGTAGTGTATGTTGAGATGCAACCTGATCTTGGTAATGCCCAAGGCAAGAATGCCATCTGTTTTCTATATTGTCATATCTCCCAACTGTCCCTATTTTGGTGGGGCTACCCACAGAAGGTATGGGGTTTAATAGGAAAGTGGGCGGGCTTTGATCAAATTTGTCCATCTGTGGGTGGAATTTGGATATGACTGGGCGGAGTTCAGGCGGGGCTTATTTTGTTTCCGCTTTTGCAATTCTGAATGTTGGGAGCTATGTATTGTCTCCATTATCACTGCCGCCATTGTTTGCCACTTTCTAGATCTGGTGCTACTACTGTGAATAGCATATTTATTTAAAGGGGACCCATCCAAGTCCCTGAAAAAAAGAAATGAAAAAAAATGTAGCACCCTATAGAAAAAAAAAAAAATAGCGCAACGTTTCGGTCCATACACCTTTCTGATACATGTATTTGTACCACATTGGTTTTCCTTGTTTAATATAAAAATGCTTTGTTCTGTAGTTATTGCATGGATTAAATCTTTTCTGGCAACATTTACTTTTTATTCCATTTTTCATGATTATATGTACAGCAAACATATATAAAGTAAATTTTCAGTATTCACAAAGCCAAACCTGCATTCCACTAATTTGTACCATAATCTTTTAGTAACCTTGTTAAAAACATTTAGATGATACACACAACCCCATCTGTTTTATCAGTGAGTCAGCGCAGAGTTTATGCATCATTGTGTGCAACAGAAGGTTTAGCTAAATGATTTTATCTATACTACAAAAAATATAAAGTTTTTCTCTCTGGTCATATTACTTCGGAATAGAGAGCTCAATATTAATATATCTAATGAAGGTATACGTTATACGTGTCATACTGCAGTACAGCTGTAAACAGACACAAATTACACTGACAGGATTTTGTCAGAATAGTGTTTTTGCACCCAGCTTATAACGTCTCCAGGAACCTGGATCTACTGTATGTGCTCATTGTAGGTCGTATCAGGGGAGGGCTGGCAAATAGTAGCCCGGGGGGCAAGACTCGACTTAGCAGCCTATTTTAAAGGAAAAAGATGTAGGCGGCCCAGTAACCCAGCCCAAGGTAGCCCACTATGGGACTAACCCGGGGGGCAGATGCCCCCCTGTCCCACAGCCCAGCCTGCCCCTGCATAGTATAAACTGGTCACAACATTTTTTCCCCCAGCACACTGCTATAGCCAGCAACAGATCTGCCATTTCTAATGTTGTGTGTATGTTCCTTGCAGGATAACCCCACCCTTTCAAGCACCTGTTATGGCCTATAAATTGATTTGAGCAGCTTCCACTTTTGTATTTGTCTGAGAGGCATGTTGGTGTCAGTAGCTGAGAGGGGGTACTGGCACTGAATTGCTGTTTGGAGGCTTCTGGGGTACCTCTTTGGTAAGTTGGCTCTCAATTTAAAAACACATATGTATGGCCCAAATATATGGGACTCTCATTGTTTAGAGTAGGACCATCCTATTAGCAAAAGCGCCTTGGCGTGGCAGGATGGCTTAAACATACATTTGCAAATGTGTGCAACAAAGACTTTTGCATTTTTATCTACAGTAGAAATGGCAGATCTGTTGCTGGCTATAGCAGTGTGCTGGGGAAAAAATGTTGTGTGTATGTTCCTTGCAGGATAACCCCACCCTTTCAAGCACCTGTTATGGCCTATAAATTGATTTGAGCAGCTTCCACTTTTGTAATAGTATAAACTGGTGTCTGTTGCACTACTGTGGATATACTGTATGTACGTGGTCTGCAGCAGTCATAGTGCGCATACATGGCACTGTGACAGGAATTTGGCATTTATAATACCTGCAGCATATCTGAAACGCTATCCATTCTATGCTGGCATCAGAAAGTGCCCAACACCACCATTATACATTCCTGGAAAATAAAATTCCAAAGGAGTGGCAGTGACACGATTGATTTGAGCCTGTTTATTCAGTAAATATTGTGTGGAAGCCAGGTGGAGTGAGCAAGTGTAAAAGTACAGTATAATTCTATTTTTTCCCTTTATTACTATAAATTTAAAATACTCTAAGGGGAACACTTAGGGGTATATTTACTAAACTGTGGGTTTAAAAAAGTGGAGATGTTGCCTATAGGAGCCAATCAAATTCTAGCTAGCATTTATTTAGTACATTCTACAAAATGACAGCTAGAATCTGATTGGTTACTATAGGCAACATCTCCACTTTTTCAAACCCGCAGTTTAGTAAATATACCCCTTAGAATTAGTATAAACAGATGCACTTTGTGTGGTACAATCATATGCAAGAGCAAGCAGTAATTGCACAATTTGGATTCTATTTATTCTGATTGCAAATCACTTTGCCTCTAATATGCAGGATCCCTGCTCACATTTGCCACATCCACCTCCTATCAGCCAAATACAGTTTGTGGAAGCAGACAGCACAACACAACAAGTCAGATTGCTTAAAAGATAAATGTATGGGTTATTTAATGTCCACATATAAATGGTACAGCTGTGGTGGGAAATATTAGTGACTAGCTACTAGTTATTTCGGTTCTGAATACGTTTCCGAATTATGTAGATTCTGCAAATTTGAAGCATCAATTCTAAAGCTATCATTATTGCTAAAAGTGCATTTAGGGAGAGGACTCTAGGATCTGTCCTGCTGTACCTTTCACTTTGGTCTAATACTTACAGCAGTGATGGTTGGTGGATGCCCATGGCTGGTTTGAAATTGCCCAATTGAATTATTACAAATCCTAAGGGACAATGACTGAGAACTTATAGAAACAATGGGCCTGATTCATTAAGTAAAGTAAAGCAAAAAAATATTAGTAACTTTGCAACTTGGCTAAACCATGTAGCATTGGAGGGGGAGCTAAATTTAAAATTTAGGAACAGATTTATAGTTGGGGAAGGGCATGTCCTAGATCAACTTTACATTTTAGTGTAAACCTAGAACTATCAAGTATTTGTGTGCTATATGAGAAAACAGCCAGTACTTAAATTATGTGCAAAATAATCTATAATATAAATGTCTAGTGGCGTGTGTTAGTCTGTCTGTGTGTGAAAAAAAAAACCAAGCTGCAGCGCCACCTGTTGGGCAGAGTTATACACTGACCTATATATTTCTTGAAGGAGAAGTGACAGTTGGGAGTGGTTGGTGGTTGCCGGGGGTGACAGTGGGGAGTTTTTAACACCTTAAGTAGCTTGATTTGACTAGAATGCATGAGTATCATGCACGGGTTAACTGACCTACTAAATTCTTAGTGTGTGTGGAAAAAAAAACCTCAAAAAGGGCTGAAATTTGGTATACTGACATTATTGACGAGTTGAGGGGTCAAACTCATTTCAGTGAGGTAATTTTACCTCATGAACACACATGTGTACAGTAACGGATCCAGGGGGGTGCGATCGGGGCAATCGCCCCCCCCCCCCCCCCTAGCAGGGGTTTGCCGCAGGTCCGTTTGGCAGTGACAGTGTGCTGCCCGGCTACTCTGATTGTGTTTTAAACACAATCAGAGCAGCCGGGCAGCACACTGTCCCTGCCTGTCACTGCCGAGCGGACCTGCACATACTGTGCAGCCCCCGGCAGCCTCAGAAGTCGGAAAGGGGGCAGGGCCTAAATCGCCCCGCCCTAACATCCCCCTAACATTTTCTACATCCGCCCCTGCATGTGTAGCGGCGTGTGTTAGTGTGTGTGTGTCTGTGGAAAAAACTATTTTCTCAGAAAGGGCTCATCCGAATGACCTGAAATTTGGTATACTGACATTATTTGACAAAAAAATGCATGAGTATCATGCACGGGTTAACTTGTAAACTAATAAACCTGCATTGTAAGATGTTTTGTCATGTTTTGCCTTACTTTCCTTAATGAATCAGGCCCAATGTATTTGGGATTTATTGAATACTGAACTGTATAAAAGGGAGATGTGATTATTTTTTTATTTTTTTTGCAAATTCAGTGCTCATTCGTATATTGAATTTTAGAATCGGCCAGATCGATTTGCCTATCTCTGCTGCTCTGCGAAGATGAGACAATGTATATTTAACATGTTTACAAACGATGACAAAAACATATACATAAGTAACCAAAGGCCAAAATGATTACCCATGCTGAAAATTCCTACTTAAATGATCTGAAACAATTGTTAACCTTTCAAATGAATCTGACATATTGCCAGTTTCTGTAACAGTCTGAAACAGTCTGAATTTGTTTAAATACTTATCATAGTCCGCAGTTTGATTACATGGCTGCAGAAGTTGCTAAGGATTGTCTAATATTCACAACATGCCAGAGTCTTCCAACTGCACATTTTGAGTAGAAGTCTTTTGTCAAGAACCAAGAGTTGTTCCAGTAAGTAGTGGTATCCAGTATTGCTTTATTTAGGCAAACTCATATGTTTGTATAATTTTTTTGCGTGAGATTGCCTTTAAATCTGCCTTTTTTTTTTCTTTTAAAATAGATACACCCAACTCTCCATCTACTAAACACCCAAGATGTTTTGGACTTTTGTCCTTTCAACGATCAATTACATATATGGTCATATGTATTTTTTAAGTAATATACATATCACGTAACAGTCTATGTGAACTACATTTTAGAATCTGAGTTCTAGTCCAGGACACAGAGAAAAGAAAGATTTTAAAGACATATCTTGTCGGCTTTCAACTATTGTGTTATGGAAATTATTATGATAATGATAAATTACATATTTAATGGTTAATTAAATAACACTTTATTGCTTTTCTGAACATTTACAGAAAAGTGAACAAAAATGAGATTTTATTTGTAGGTCCCTTGATGGGGAATGTGACTTTTACTTCATCCATTCTGACTCAGACAGGCTTTTATCTCCAAACATAAGAGATCAACTCATCTACTAAGAGGAGATTTCAAATTTTCATACCAGCATTAAATTGGCCTTTATATTTACGGCTTTAGGAAAGTTCATAATCTAAGTGTTCCCTGCCAGTTAATTTCCTGCTAATGAACATTTTACACGTTCTCTTTTGAAAATGCTGCTCTCCTTCCTAAATCCTCTGTCTGTTCTTTATTACTTTTATCATTAAACATAATTTCTGGTCCACTATTCTTATATTTCTCCACGGATGCCTTTTATCTACAGCAGGAGTCCTCCCATCACTTGCTGTTTTATTGCACTACAACATTGTGCAAATAATCAGCGTCAGATTCAATTTTTTTGTGGGGGGCCCCAGGGCAGGTAACTTGTGGTGGTCCCTGTTTATTATTTTACTTAAGTGAGTACTTCTGGTTACATGGTAAAGGTTAATGGCGTTGCTCTATCCTCTTATTAGAGCCTGGGTAGTTCACAAATCAGGACTATTGAAATCTATGAGAAATAGTAATTAGTGCAACAATTTATGGTTCAAACAAAAGTATTGAGTTTTACTATTTATTTGACAAGTTATGATAAAGTTCTATATTTTCCAGATTTCTCTCACCAGCACTTTATCTTCTGCTCTCTGTCTCACACTAGAACCAGGGGATTGTCTGCAGGGCCGCGGAGAGGAGTCTCAGCCTGGGCCTGACACTTCCAAGACACCCACCCCTAGGTTGCACACACCAAATCATAGGCTTTTGCCAGCATTCCTTTTACACACCCCATCACCAAGCGCCCTCTGTCATCCAGCTCTGTTTGCCAGCTCTCTCATCAACCAGTTCTTCATATAACGAATATTCTCTGTCCCACAATACTTTCACTCACAGAGGTTTCTCTCCCCAAGCTTTCAGTCTTCTGCTATGCTCAGGCTCCTTTTCATTTGAGTCTATAACCTAGCTGCACAGAACCTGACTGATCTCAGAAGACATTGTGTGCTGGCTGGTTTGTCTCAGAAAAGAACCTACAGGTCCCTCTAGTCTGCCCTATTTTTATGTGTGTGCCTTTCTTTGAAGGAGGTTGGTGGATATGTTTTTCTTTTTTCTTTTTTTTTAATAGATATAAATTTATAGATTTTTTTTAAGTCTCAACCATAGCAATGTGTTGTCCCATGTATTCTTGAATTATTTTATTTTACGAGTCCCCACCACAACTGGTTCCTTATATCCCTTTTCAGTCTTCCTCTGCTGATTCCATAGTGGGTTGTCTTGTTCTAGAAATCTTCTTAGTATTTATTAAAAAAAAAAAAAATTAAATTGTCATCCTGAGCTCTATTAATATGTTTTGGTATAATGGAATATTTGTCATATAATTTCTGTTCTCTCTTCTAAGCTGTACATATTCAACTCTTGAAGTCTTCACTATTTTATTATGAAGCTGTTGCACCATGTTAGTAGTCCTTTTTTACAATTGACCTAATAACCGACAATTTACCTTAAATAGGGCTTGTCACTTCTTAACAGGTCTTCTTTTGTTTTGAACAGTCTATTATAAGCCTATGTCAAATCTCACTTTCCTACGTCCTGTTTTGCCCTGGGATACCAGAAATGTGCTGATAATATACTGATCTGTCTTTACTATGCCAGTTCCCTGCTTCCTGTCTGTACTCATTACTGCTGTAAAGTGCTGATGTGGATCAGGGGATGGCAGTGGCTGCTATTAGCATGATGGCCAGGCCGTTTAGCCTGCTAGCTGGGGTATACTTGCGTACTCTACATGAACATCTGGGAGACTCTTGAATTTCGAGGAATTCTCCTGAACTCCCGGGTGGGTGGACCACACTCATTGATCCTGCCTTGGCAAGTTCTAGAACCTTGACTCAATTTACGTCATCAGGCCTCACCGGGCACCTGTTGATGCAATTTGTTGCACCTGTTGATGCAATTTGCCCTATACATCAGCAGTGCTGTTGGCAGAGGTAATTACCTGAATTAGCATAACATCATGTGTATAATAATACCAGTAGCCGTGCATGTGTAGGGTCTGCCACTAACAGTTTTTGTGGTACTGTATTTCATGGATTATTTTTATTCTTGTATTTATAAGGTGCCACAAAAGGTCTGCTGAAGTACAGTAGTCCCAATAAACAGGCTGAAATGATCCATAACACATTACATAGCACATGAAAAAAAAATAGTACAAAGATCATATTTACAGGACTGGGACTGAGAGTGATGGTAATGTCCAATGTGAAGTAAAAAGCTTGTCACAGCTCAAAATTAAGTAATCTGAATCTCACTGAATAAAAAAAAACAGACGATTCTCCTACCTCTGTATATGGTATAGATGGTTTGGTCGTTAGTGTATGTGTGGGCAGTTACAGAACTGCCATCAGTATATTGTTCTGTGCTGCAATGAATAGTTTAACTATAGTCCTAACTGCCTGTGCCAATAGGCTGGGGGAGAAAGGGGGCCCACTTTCACACATAATTACCTACTCTCCCAGAATGTCCTTGAGACTCACAAAGTTCTCTCGGACTACCAGGAGAATAAACCACCCCCCTGGATCCCAAGTCACCATGGCCCTATCCCACTGCGTGATGTAATTGCGATGACCCCCCCCCCCCACCACCACACACACACATCCTACACTTTCCCTTTGGACCTCCCCTCTAGGATTTCCCAGAGCAGAGTTAAAAAAATGTAAGCAAGTATAATTTCAATGCTATTAATTTTACTCAGGCAGCAATGATTATTACCAACAATCGCAAGTAAAGGAAATGTAATGATAGTTAAGACATCTGTGTGAAATTAATAAAATCTTGGCTTGGAGCAGATCATGGTGGGTCTGTAACTTGAGGAACAGGGAGCAAGGCTCTCAAAATTGTTTTATGGAGACCAGTACTTTCTAGTTATACCCCTGTTTGCAATCCTCCAGAACAGTGATCTATTAATGATTATAGGAAATGCACTCTTGGTACTCGTGGTGACTTCTAACACCATAAATGCTTCAATCGTCTGAAATCTGTACTAGCAGTTCTGACAGTGCAGTTCTGAAAGTAATGAATGGATCAATATTTTGAGAATGGATACATTCCCCTCCTAGGAAGCATCACAAATGTAGCATGGATACAGCCCATGGGGTACATTTAATAAACTGTGGGTTTGAAAAATGGAGATGTTGCCTATAGCAACCAATCAGATTCTAGCGATCATTTAGTACATTCTACAACATGACAGCTAGAATCTGATTGGTTGCTATAGGCAACATCTCCACTTTTTCAAACCCACAGTTTAGTAAATCTAGCCCCATGAGTTTATAATAGGGAGCTGTTTTCTGCCAAAATGGACCGTATGATATAGCTTATGTATGATAAAGCTTAGGAAGGCACATCACAAACCATTTTTTGAATAAATGTCTGGTGGTGTATTTTCATTCACAATTAATTTGGAAAATATTAACTCAGGCTGACATCCATTTTAAGCCTGATCTTGGGTGCTGAATTAACATCGTCTGTGACCCAAAATAAAGAAAACCATTTCTATGGTCAAACAAATTAGCATAACAAAGAACAAAAATACATGTAATCTAGATAAATGCTCAAATGAGGATCAGATCCATCTATTTCAGATAATATTGGCTGTTCTGAAGATGGTGGTAGCAGCTAATCAATGTCATTGTGGGATTTTTTTTAGTTATGAAGCAATTACCTGAATATTTAAACTGAAAACTCCCAAAGGCAAGTATGATTAATAGCCAGTCTGTCTAGAAGGCAGAGTAATTTTTGCTGCAGGTTAAACAAAGGCATGACCCTAAATGAGTTCTAGTCATTTGTAGATCTGTCCAAAAAAAAGTAAATGTGAGGTTAGTTATCTAACCTTTATTGCAAGGACATGTAAAAACCATAAATATAAACTGTATAATACAATCCGTAAAGCATAGTATATTTTGTGTATAACAGAATCCTGTGTGCAGGTTGTGCTATAGTAATAGGAAAGATGAACTTTAGTATGTGTAAAAATCATTGCACCCAATAAGACATGCCTCCTTTTTCACCATGTTTTGCCATCCTGGTCCGAAATCTTTTTTTTTTCTCTTCCCCCAGTATAAAATGGGCCTGATTCATTAAGGCAAGTAAACCAGAAAATATGAGTAACTTTGCACCTTGGCAAAACCACGTTGCATTGGAGGGGGAGGTAAATTTAAAATGTGGAGACAGATTTATAGTTGGGGTAGGGCATGACCTAGATCAACTTTAAATTCAGTGTACAAATAAAGCTATCAAGTATTTGTGTGCTACATGAAAAAACAGCCAGTATTTAACTTATGTAGAAAATATTAAACTAATTTGCACCCCTTGCATTGTAACTTGGTTTTTGCGTTACATTCCCTAATGAATGAGGCCCAATGTGTTCTGAAGTGCAGGTGTATGAGCAGCTGCCAGCTTGTCAAATTTGAGTGGACCCCCCAGTGTATATAGGATTTCTGTGGGCTGTGGCTGTATGGTGGATATAGAACTCCTATTTCCACCACAGTAATTTTGTATCCAGTATATACAGTGATTTGCAAAAGTATTCAATCCCTACAGAGTCAACAGATTTGTCTGTATAACAAATGACACATACACAGATTGTTCCAGACAGTATTTTTTTATCCACAAGCTGGCCACACCACTTCAATGGCACAGCATGCTATGTCATGGGCACTTACCATTGCTTAACTGGTGGGTAATTCATGCTCTCGTCTGACACTGGTCCAATATTTGCACTCAGATATTATTTTGAGTATTATTTGCCTTTACAATCAAATTTACTGGATAAATTGTATGAGTGTCCATCATAAGTATACTGTAGTTGTACATTCATTTAAAAAAGTTAATTTGATATTTAGCAGCCAAGACAAACTAGAAACCATGAGATTGACATATAGATAACCATACAACTTAATTCTATGATCCATGCAAAGCAGGCTTTGTCCTAAGCTACAGTGGCATACTATGAATAGGGGCAACTCTGGCATACTATGAATAGGGGGACAACTATGTGGCATACTATGAATAGGGGGTGCAACTATATGGCATACTTTGAATAGGGGGGACAACTATGTGGCATACTATGAATAGGGGGGACAACTATGTGGCATAATATGAATAGGGGGGACAACTGGGGCATACTATGAATAGGGGCAACTGGGGCATACTATGAATAGGGGGGACAACAGAGGCATACTATGAATAGGGGGGGAACTATGTGACATACTATGAATAGGGGGGACAACTATGTGGCATACTATGAATAGGGGAGACAACAGTGGCATACTATGAATAGGGGGGACAACTGGGGCATACTATGAATAGGGGCAACTGGGGCATACTATGAATAGGTGGGACAACAGAGGCATACTATGAATAGGGGGGCAACTATGTGACATACTATGAATAGGGGGACAACTATGTGGCATACTATGAATAGGGGGACAACAGTGGCATACTATGAATAGGGGGTGCAACTATATGGCATACTATGAATAGGGGGTGCAACTATATGGCATACTATGAATAGGGGGGACAACTATGTGGCATACTATGAATAGGGGGGACAACTATGTGGCATACTATGAATAGGGGGGACAACTGGGGCATACTATGAATAGGGGCAACTGGGGCATACGATGAATAGGGGGGACAACAGAGGCATACTATGAATAGGGGGGCAACTATGTGACATACTATGAATAGGGGGACAACTATGTGGCATACTATGAATAGGGGGGACAACTATGTGGCATACTATGAATAAGGGGGACAACTATGTGGCATACTATGAATACGGGGGACAACTATGTGGCATACTATGAATAGGGGGGACAACTATGTGGCATACTATGAATAGGGGGGACAACTATGTGGTATACTATGAATAGGGGGGACAACTATGTGTCATACTATGAATAGGGGCAACTGGGGCATACGATGAATAGGGGGGACAACAGAGGCATACTATGAATAGGGGGGCAACTATGTGACATACTATGAATAGGGGGACAACTATGTGGCATACTATGAATAGGGGGGACAACTATGTGGCATACTATGAATAAGGGGGACAACTATGTGGCATACTATGAATACGGGGGACAACTATGTGGCATACTATGAATAGGGGGGACAACTATGTGGCATACTATGAATAGGGGGGACAACTATGTGGTATACTATGAATAGGGGGGACAACTATGTGTCATACTATGAATAAGGGGGACAACTATGTGGCATACTATGAATAGGGGGGACAACAATGTGGCATACTATGAATAGGGGGGACAACTATGTGGCATACTATGAATAAGGGGGACAACTATTTGGCATACTATGAAAAGGGGGGACAACTATGTGGCATACTATGAATAGGGGGGGCAACTATGTGGCATACTATGAATAGGGGGGACAACTATGTGACATACTATGGATAGGGGGACAACTATGTGGCATACCATGAATAGGAGGGACAACTATGTGGCATACTATTAATAGGGGGGACAACAGTGGCATACTATGAATAGGGGGGACAACTATGTGGTATACTATGAACAACAGTGGCAAACCTATGTGTTGAGTTGCAGGCATCTCAAAATGGGTCCAGTTCTGCTCCTGTAGCAAATATGCCAAGTTTACACCAGGCATACATACAACCACATACGCATACGGTCAACCAGATAATAGGCGCAAGAAAAGTTTAACATTTGTTTTGATAGTGAACAACATATTTGCTATTAGGCTTAATATAATACAGCAAATATAATACTCCTTCTGTTGTACGAATGAAAGCAGAAAATAAATATTTTGAAATACAGCCACAAAATCATATATCATAGGCATGATCAATGCCTAAAGCACCTATTGGCCCTTGATATTGCATGAACACGCCTTACTGTACTCTGCATACATTCGGCCACCACTTCCCTTCCCAGTCATTAGACAAGTGTCAGATGCATACACTCTCTTTGTGAGTATGCACAGTGCAAATTTTCCTAGATTACGCTACGCAAACTGGCGTAAGCTCAACTCTGGCTCATTGTGTCTGGTGCACCTTCCAGCCTTCTGCTTTTCTACTAATTGGGAGCTAGGGTGGGAACACCTGTGCCTGCCTTTTAAGGTTTGTTGGCTCTTCTCAGAGCATGTACAGGGGTATAATCCTAAACTGTAGTAGATCACACACCGCATCGGCTTGTCGATAATAAACCTAGCTTATTAAGTATTGAGCCTGTTAAATTGAATGTAAAGTAAGTTTTCTGTATTGGTTTAGAATATCCCATCAGACTCGTTATTAATGCTTTACAGATTTGTGGGGTTTATTTTACTTTTTGTTTGTTTTTGTTAACATAAAAAAGCTGGGAAGCCATGATTTTAGTAGAAGGGTGTTAAGATTCTATAATTTTTTTTATGCATTTATCATTCAAAGCACTCAAGGGATGACTTTTATGGATGTCCGTTTTCTGTTATGGGAGCCTTTCATCATGTTATTATAGAGCAGACTAGTTTGCACCAAAACCCACTCTGCTTCTTTGTGCAAGTGCACCAGTTTGCCCACCAAACGCATTTTGAGGTGTTTACCCACTTTCTGATCCTTGGTACTGCCCCTGTATTAGGACTATCATGTTCCTTGATGACACTTGGTAATATTTTAATGCACATGAATATCTGGTGTATCACATTGAAATCAGTATGTGGAAAAATACATTCCCTGTTTCTTGCATTCCTTTTTACAAATGGTTTTAGAGCTTTGTTTTGTAAATTGTGCTGTTGTTTTAAATACTTTTTATCACCTTTAAAAATGATTTATTGCAGGCCAGTATTCAGTGCTAAGATAATTCTGTTTAGAGGTCACTTTAGCCGTTTTTATAAGACTTTAAAAGAAAAATTGGTCCTAAGTTGTTGTCATTTCGATAAAAAAACTAACCATTTATGTCACAATTTGCAAAATCTGTTTGTCTGATAAAGTGCCTCCAGTGTGCAGCCGTCAAGTCTCTCACCCAAGGTGTTGCATTTTTCATAACTTATATAAAAAAAAGACAAAGTAAAATGCAATGACAAGTATAATTTCCTCTTGTTAATCTGTCTAATAATCAATCATATCTGGATATTTTATAAACCTCATGATACAGTAACCTTTCAAAAAACTTTCCCTAAGATCGGCAATGGTATGGAATAAATGCCTCTTTTTTTAAACTCAGTAATTTAGAAATGTTTCAGTTAGTTATATGCTAAGATAAAATCCTTCCATAACAGACAGATAGCATCCGACGTCTATATACAGTGGTGGCCGATCCAATATTCAGACTATTCATTGACTGTGGGATTACACACAAAGTGGTTTTATATATTGCAAGTGAAGATGGAAAGATATCATCTCTGTATGGAAGGGATTATTGTTTGGTCACATTGTAGACAAATTCTGTAGAAGTTGTTGGGTGTTGTAATCTGTTTTTTTTTTAAAGAAGATTTACAGCAGCACCACCTACAGAATTCCAATAATATGCTATGATGGGATGGGTGCAATACACAATGAGATGGCAGCAGTGTCCTCCAGTGGAATTACATTGCTTTTAACTATCTCACGTCTTGAATCTCTGTTTAGGAATTTTTTTGTATGGCAGCACAAATGGACTGGGAAGTATCTTGAAGCATCCACATAAGTTCTATATAAAGTGACACTGCTGAGTACTCATAGATAGCACGGCACACTGAAGTTGTTATAATGGGACTGGAGGGTAAGTGCCCTCTTGCTCTCAACTTCTTACCAGTCTGTCTTTTGCTTTGTAGCTAGATTTGGGGTAAGATTGGCAAAGGTAAAACAATCCCGCTACTTTTCTTTAGGGCATTGGGATAACTAGACCCTTGCTGCTACACAAATGACAACGGTCTGTAAAGGCTTAGGAAAATTCTGTTTATTAAGTTTGTTCCACAACACTAAGCAGTGGAGAGAATATTGCCACATCCTTTATTTATTCCATCATAACCTTAAGGAAGGGCCATACCAGGTGTCCAAGTGCCCAAAGGCCACAGAAAACCATGTCCAAATAACCAAACTCATTCAACTGGCCACCTGACTCTCTCCCGGTGACAACCATAACCGAGGTGCAATAATTGCTCAGCCAGTTCCCGGAATTTCTGTATCAGAGTTCATTGGAGTTTAACCATCCAGTCCTGTCTCTTAAAGAGACAACCAATTAGGTCCTGTGACAGGATGGACCGCCTATGCCAACCTGTCTGTTGTTGCTGGGAAGCGGCTGGGCTTACTTTGCCACCTTCCCATTTTGTTATTCTGAATCCGCCCCTCCTGCCGCAGTAGGAGGAGCCTGCTGCCACCTGTCAGGTGTCAGGCGCCGTCCCCGCTGATCCCTGTCTGTCGGGGACGGACGCCTGTCTTCCGGGCCGCAGCGCTCTGTTGCCTAGCAACAGACGCGCTGTGGCTTCCGCTTTGGCTGCCGGGCGGGCGCATGCGCCCTGCTCCGTCCCGTTGCCTAGCAACGGGACGCTTCCTTCTTCCCCGCAGCGCCGCCTCCTGGCTCCTCCAATCCCTGGCATCCCTGCTCTATTTAAACCTGGCTCTGGCACCATTAGGGTGCCAGAGTAACAGGTTTGCTCCTAGTGTTCCTGGTTCTCCTGCTCCATTTTCCCTGACCTTGCTCCCAGTGTTCCTGCTCTCTCGTTGTGACCCGGCTTGGCGACTATTCCATTTTCTGTGTGACCCATACTGTTCCTGCTAACTTGGCTTGTTGACTACTCTTCTGGATTCTCCCTGGTACCTTGCATTCCCGATTGGCTTGACCCTGACCGTCTGACCCTTCTACACTACACTGGCAACTGGCTAGTAGGACCTGACCTGCGTGCCCTGTGCAGCGAAGTCCAAACCTCCTTGCGAGGGGTCCCTTGTGGATACCAGGGGTATGTTAGACTCCGCACCTGTTAGCTCAGTAGTGCTAATACCGGTTAGTGTCTGCTTCATTGTAGTCCTCAGTAGGCCTACGGCCTGACACCACCACTGGACTTCTTTATGGCATCCAGAACCACGTTTCTTCTGGCTAACTGTCGTTGCTAGTGTACTCCCGTGCTGGTACACTTGGGGTGGTACCCCTGACAGCTTACTATGGATCAGGGTGCTGTGGATTGATCCACCCTGGCCTATCACACTGACCAGGGCTGCATGAGTAGCAGTCAGAGCGGTGGTACTGGAGAGCTGGGTCCAATAAAGCCGTTATTGATGACAGGCATTTCTGTGCAGCTACCGGTTGTGTAGTTTGTTTGGAATGAGCAGGGATAACAGGAGGCAGAAACATGTAGCAGTCAACAAAGAAATCTTAAAAAAGTAAACTGCTGGCAATCATAAATGTGCTTCACCATTTATCATAACGGAGTGTCCTTGTCTGCTGGGACTACACAGGCATTTATTGTGGTTATCTGTGAACTTGGAGTAGCTGTGCGTAGGCCAGTCTTTTTCTTTAGTGTCATGCTCGCTGGTGCAAATAACCAGGACAGTTGTTTCCTATGTTTGGTGGCAACTACTACCATGATGGAGGAAGTGTAGGTCAACAAAAGAGGAATAGAGCGCAGCAATGTCAGTTGCAAGCAATCACCATTAAACTCATTGGTTCCAGCAGCTGAACTGATGTTTAGATCTTCTACTCAATGTTGTCCTGAGTGTGATGATACCACTTGGCCCCACAGTAATAATTTTCCATTGGGTATACCCTCAAGATACTTTTTGGGGCCACCAATCTCACACCAAATGGTTCACTCACTTGGCCTGATTTAAAGGGCTAGATTTAACTGATTTGGAGCTTTGCCTAAATAATTGGACTCTGGTGTAATGTCTCTTAACGGTGTATGCTTGACAAGTCCTGAAATCCGTCTTGCAATACAATACCATAGCAAATTATTAATTATTAATATTCCCAAACCATGCAAATACCATGTCTTTATTCAATATGCAAAACTGATGCGCACATCTCTGCTTCTTATCACCAGGAAGAAAACACTGCAATCTATAATGTTTTACGTCTAAATATATAGTCCATGTTGTAAGGCTAATTATATTGTGAGAGTTAAGAATGCTAGGATTTGACAAAGGCGTGGGATTAATTATCTCTAAATTTGATTTGTAAAGCTTGTCATAGTGTATGAATTATAAATTCCGGCTCTTTCACAAAACTGCTAATTCTCTGTTACAGTTTTCTTAGACTTCAGTTTTAGAAGACTTTGTTGATCAGAAAGAAGTATGTTGATGCGTGCTAAGCTTTAGTAATAAAATGTCAGCTGTTACACTCCGCATTGTGTCAAAAAGTGTAGAAATTTATTGTCCAATTTAGAAACCTGAGATGTTACCGGGAAGTGCTGTGGGGTGTGTTATAATGAAAATACCAATCCACATTAGACATGGTTGCCATAAGCAAAAATCGTAATATCTTAGCAAGACTTTAAGAGAAAAAAAAAATCCCTAGTTCATTGAAAGGAGTGCAAATCATTACTTTGCAAATATTTGCAGTTTCCTTCAACTCCCCTTCAACTCCGAACGGGTTAAGCCTGATTTTGTAATAAACATGCATTCCTAATTTTCCAAGTGATGTGCCAAGTTAAGTACTATGATGGCCTTTGGACAGATTTATATTTTGTCTTCTTCTGAATTAGTGATGACTGACAAGAGGACATTGTTTTATACGCAGCAATTTAAATAAAGGCCTGCAGGGTGTTTTTGTGATGTTGTCACTTCAAGTCCAAACTGGTAACCAAGAGATGTGTATTACAAAGTAATCTTCATTAGCTTTTATGATTTTAATCTACTTCAGAGTGAGGCTTGCTTAGATGGCAAGATATTTTAACACATATAGACAGCCTTGCTTTTTTTTTTCTGAATAACGCTATGTCTACTTTTATTTTCTTCTGCAATGTTTTTTTTTTTTTTTAGCACTGGATATTTTGCTTTTATTTAGTTGAGGGGGCTGTGTAGGGTAGATGCTCTTTGTGTTGTTGTTTATTTGTTTTTTCTAATTAACTATTGGTGGAATTTGAATGTGTATTTAGAATTAAATATCTGTTTAGATTACAGAAATGTGTCGAAAATGTGAATATTTGTTTTATATAATGTACAATTATATTGTGTCAACGGCATGCTTGCCTACTGTTCCACAACGTTTGGGAGACTCACAAATTTTCTTGCGTCTCCCGGAAGAGGCCTCCTTCCTGCATTCTGCCCAGGTTCCCTAGGTTAAGAGTGGCAGGGGCAATGATGACCCATTTCGTTGTAATTGTGTCGTCATGGCCCAACACTCACTGTGTGATGATGCAAATTGTGGCATTTCTGCATCGGGGGATGGGCCATGATAATGCAAATGCCCCGCCCTCCACTTGCCACTTGGTCCTCCCCCTCAACCACCATAAATCCCAGCCTAGCAGACTGCAAGGACATAAAAGGGTTATTTAACTTGCATTTAAAATGTGCTAAGAACACCCACATGATGGTGTTACCATGCCCCCTTTCACGTGTGCCCTGATTCAATTACTTGCAAAGTTTGGAGATGTTTACAGCTATAAGGGGCAGATTAAGTTAGTTGCGATGTTCCTACGGTAGAAATATCCACTCATCTTTCCCCGCACCTGTATGGAGCAACAAGGAGAAATGAGACGATATTTCTGTAAAAATATCGGCTGCAAAGTCTCTCAGAAATGAATAGGATAGTAGTTGTGTTTGTGAGTACTTACTCCTTTTTTTGTTTATATTTATACAATATTGTGCCTCTTTCTACCCTTGACCATTGCTACCAGGGCATACATAGGAGGCACATTAAAGGCAATAAATTGGGAACTGTGCTGTTAGTTTGTAGAGGTGGATTAAAAATATATTGTGGATATTACATGGATAAGAAACATTTTTTAAATGTTAATTTTTGTTTTCATGTTCATGTTTCATGTTTTAATGTTAATGTTAATGATTTAGTAGAGATTTTTAGATTATTTAATGCAGGAATTAAGCAATGGGTTTGGCTTAGTATGAGTGAGAAGCACGTATTCGATGCCATGTTCGCTTGTTTTTATGTTTTGAAACATAGAGTAACTAAATTGTAAAATGTGAGATGATTACTAAGGTCCTCTCTGGCCATAGCATGGTGATTTGTGAGCTGGGGGTAAATGTATCAAGCTGAGAGTTTTCTGGCAAGTTTGATAAACCAATCAGATTCTAGCTATCATTTATTTAAAATGAAAGCTAGAATCTGATTGGTTGCTATAGGCAACATCTCCACTTTTCAAACCTGCAGGAAAACTCTCAGCTTGATACATTTACCTCCTGTTCTCATCTTCATTAGGTATACAAAACATCTTTATTAATATTTTAATAGTAACTTTTTTAAATCTATGCAATTTATTGAATGCTTTACTTTCTTTTGGTTATTTTGCCAAAAAGGAAAAATTAATTTTAAAGTTTGAGACTTTAGGAAAATACAGTTAAAAATGTTTCAAAAGTTATACTTCGGGTATCTGTTTGAATCAAAGCTTAAGCATTCTAGAACAAGAAATAATTCAACTCCAGGAAGCATTTGATAATCATTTTGATAAGTTATATGAGAATTTAAAACATAAAATCAGGGTGCACTAATGAGCTCACACTTCCACGTAGAGTGAATGAAATCGATATGTTATAAAATGTTTGAAGATCCAGAGATTGTTAACATACAATAAGCTAACATCTGCACTAAAAATTTTGCAAAATGGAAAGACGCCAAGAATTGATTGACTACAAGTTGATTTTTACAATTATTTTTGGTATTACAGTTCGTGACAATCTTTAAATTTGTAAAGCAATCCAGGCATGAAAAAGAATTATCATTAAGTTGCCATCTTGAATGGATTGTGTTCTTATCCAGAATTGGAGATCTAATCTCATAAATAAATAAAAGTTTCCTACCTGGTGCGGATTATAAAAATGTTTCTAATTTTGACACTTCAGGAGGTTATTGGTTACATAGTTCCTGCTGATCACACCTGTTGTATCCCAAATAAGTGTATTTTTGATAATATTTTATTATTAAAGTGCTGTTAGATTAGAATAATATTTAGTAGTAGTAGATTAATAAAAGGTTTCTTTCTGATTGATGATGGTTATTTGTTTAGAAGTCTGAATGCTTTTGGAGCTCTCTTTATGTCTGCTGTTAAATTACTATATACAAATATTTTATTGTTCTTAAAATCAATGGTGAATTAAGTTGGTTTTCTATTGTTGAAAATGGAATTAGACAATGAAGTCCTCTGAGGGATTTTATTCACTCTTGTAAGCGAGTCTCTTAATCTAGTAGGTTTTATTTTACCTGAATTTATTTATTTATTTTATATTGTTTACTTTGTCAGAATAAGCTGGTGCTTTACTTGTGAGCCGTGAGAGATAGAAAAGAAGTTTGTAAGTGGCAAAATATAGATGAAATGGGTAAATGTGCAGAAGTTAATTGGCTAAAGAATAATGCTCTCTTGTTTTTATAGGTTCTATGTATTTGTTTGTTCAATAAATCCTCCTCTTCCCAAAGAACAGAAACAGATGATATGGGATTCAGCTCTACATAAAGGTTCTCTATCTTTAGGGGACTCTGTTACAACCCTCTTATGATTTTGTTTATTCTAGAGAGATGTATTGTCATACTTCTCCCAGGCTATCCACAAGAACCTGACTGGAGGCCAGCAACACCTCTGAGGCTCAATTTCAGCTAGATGCTGCCTATTTGGAGAGTTCATCTCCCCAACATCCTAAATCGTATGAGGCCCAGCTTACTACCAAGCCACAGCCTGGCGAGCACACATCACATGGAACCCCTGTCACTGCTGTCACTCTCTATGCCAGATAATATGACCTACAGCAGGCCTGTCCAACCTGTGGCCCTCCAGGTGTTGTGAAACTACAAGCCCCAGCATGCTTTTCCGGTAGACAACCAGTTGATAGCTGGAAGGGCATGCTGGGGCTTGTAGTTTCAAAACACCTGGAGGGCCGCAGGTTGGACAGGCCTGACCTACTGTAAAAAAAGGGACAGAAATCAATTTAACTCAATCTAACTTGTGCCTCTGTAACACTATAATAATGCTTCTTAGTAGTAATAACTGTTCCTTCTATGACACAGCAATAGCAAACTAGTTATACCTTGCTGAGCGGGTTTTTCTCTGAACACAATAAACTCCTTACTTTTACAATACATTTAATCAGTTGACTAACAAGAGATGAAGATAAATATTCTCCGCTTTCCAATAAACTATTAAAATACCTTGGAAAAATTAGAAATACATAAAGATTCTTCTTTTTGTTTAAAGAACATTTGTTGGCAAGCACAATGTCTGTAATAGGTGTGCGGAATGATTTCAGTCTGAGAATCCACTATTTCCTTGTCAAACACTTGTCCAGGTGCTGAGAATTTATTAAGAGAAGCATATTTTACTTATTAGTTTTGTATTTGATTACAGAGCCATAAATTATGAAATGTTAGCCACCTGGGGCGTAGAAGTGTACATTATAATTAGTAATAGCTTGTCGTCATGTTTAAGTCTGGAATGTTTTAGAACACAGAGTACAGGTGCCTCTTAAGTGCATTACAGTAGTTTCAATGGCACAGCTTACTTAAAAGTAAATCAAAGCAAGAAAATGCATACTCATATTTTATGTATGTGTGGTAAATGTAAATAGTTGTAATATACAATGCAGAGATTTTTTTTATTATGTTCCTGGAGGATAGTTTTGAGGTTTTTTGTTATATGCTTATTAAGAATATGAATGATGGTTTGGGTAGCATAAATTCTGTAGATCAACAATTGTTTAGATATTACAGTTTCCAAGCCACTTTAGGGGAAAATAACATTTATCTGAAATTCCACTTGGCCACAAAATACAAATTTATATGGTAGGAGAGGGAGCACAAAGTTTGTTTTACCAATTATGACCAGTGGGTGGCAAACCTTTCTACCCTTTCCTATTGACACATTGTGGCTTCTAATGCATTCCAGATCATTGTAGTATTTATACACCGTAAATATGCACCTTTCATATATGAGCAAATGTGCAGTTACACCTATTTTAGGGGCTTTAAGTATCTGTAAACATATTGGTGCAAGTTGTGGCCATACGCAGTGTGACAAATCGTATGTAAAAGGCACATTTTGCATTCATATTCTATGGGGCAGATTTAATTCCCTGCGTTGTTTGCGGGCCGTCCACTATTACCGTTACTATGGTAATAGCTGCGCATTATTACCGTTACTCCGGTAATTTCAACTCTGATTTTTCCACGCAGCTCTGAGAGCCGCGAGCAGAAATCTGTGTTAAAATTACCGTAGCAACGGTAATAATGAGCGTCCCGTGTTGTTCTAAAGAACAATGCAGAGAAATGAATCTGCCCCTTTTGTATATTGCTTCCTTCAATAGTGTATTACACTAGTTGTTTTTTTGCTTTAATTCATGATAGTAACCTCTCTGATGTTTGGAGCTTAGAGCACATGGTCTTCTTTTTACCTTTCAAGGAAAACTGCAGTTTCTCCCCCGACTAACAGCAGAATCATTGCTGTTCATGATATACTAATCTGCTGGTGCCCTGCTAATGGTTTATTCTCCAGCCGTTGATTGAAGCAAGAGCCATCAGTGAGGCCATGATGCCCTGCATGCAATGTGAAAAGCAAATGGGTTAGAGCTACATCAGAGTAGTCAGATGAGAAATAGACTACTAATAACAGGTTGGGTATGGGCTACTTGGGGAAGAGCATGCCAATATATTCAGAGACCATTGTACTATTAGAGCTATGTACATTTTTTGTGTACTTCTTTTTATATCTTTTCCTCTGGAAAAAGTATAACATTTCTGTGAGAGAGATTACCTCTGCTGCATATCCTGTGCATAAAGGATAGGTGCTTGCCATCCTGGGAGTTGTTTTGGGGACCCATGCAAGAAAAGGCCTGTTCTACAGAAGCTGTTACAACAGTTGGTGTACAACACCAGACCCTGTATTTAGCTGTATAGCATTGTGGAACCTTGTAGCCAATCATTGCCACTGCAGATTGGTGTCTGATTTGCATAATAGCCTTCACAATATCTTTGAATACATTCATACTTACAGTACATAAACACAGTTTTATATATGTACACCAGGCTTGGTTACACTAACCAAACCATATATTCTCCCAAACAGGCCTCGTCAGATTGTCTTATATTTTCTCAGCAGATACAGCAGCTGTCCCAGAAGCAGGCTAGATTCTATTTTGCGTATTTACCATAGGAAGGCTATTTTTTATTTTCCCTCCTGTAGGCATCCCAGTAGATGGGTTTGTTGCTAAAGGTGCCTGTAGGGGGCTATCTTAACCACTTGAATGCTGTTGAGATGCTTATAGATCATGCCATACTTCCATGTATGCTATAGGATGTTTATGGATAAATATAGAAACATAGGCATAAAGGCAGCAGTTCAGGAGAATTCTGGAACCAGCTCTTGTTGCAATGCCCATTTGTTAACAAAGCCTCCCAGCCCACACCTGCATAGTGGTTGTCCCTTCTATTGGGACCCGTTCCTTCTAATATGAAAAGCATGGACCAATGGTCAAATTGGTGACCTAAAGATATATAAAAGGTCTATCACCAATAGATACTGTGCTCCTTTGTGTGGGCCAACTTCTTCAGGGATAGAAAAAGGTGATTCAAGGATAAAAATCCCCAATATGCTGTGATAAAGTGATGGGAAGCTGCATTTGTAAAAGAGCACTTCCATAGGTGAAAGTGTTATTTAACAGAGAAAGCATTTTTTAAAAAATATTTTCGATGACAATATTTTTTTTTTTTCAGCCTATAACCTTGTTGTCCTAAAAAGCTCCGTTATTCTGTGGAGTTCTATTACTGTTTAACATGCAATGAATCGCCCTCCAACTTTAAAAGCAGGCATTCAGGCTTGGGCTTTTAAGTCGAAACAGAGTGCTGATTGACTGTGCTGACATAATTGTGCTAATGACACAACACTGAGGCTACGTTGTTGGAGATATGTCGCTTATCATCACTGTGTATTTCATTTGCTTCGGCAAGACTGCTATTACACAAGCATTGTGCTCTTAGCCAGCCACTTGGTAGTACTTACTGTTTAAATAAACATTGTTACAAGACAGTTAGCCATAGTCTGCAGAGACCATCAGCTGAGCATAGCTAAGTGTAGTGCATATACTTATCTCTGTTTAAGACTTCAACAAATCACTTCATGTTTTAATACTTGGTTCATCAGTTCAAACATATATTGGGAGCTTACATTTTGCTTTCCTGAAAGGCTATGCTCTGTAAAGCTAATACGAATTTGCCCCTAGACAGTTGAAGTGTATTTTATCATGCCCTCTTCTGTAAGTTACCCCTATTCTATGATGACTACTGCTAGCTAAATCTCATTTTATCTGACTCTGGTGGTATACTTTGTTCAGATGGGTGAGGTACAAAATTCCTATGACGAAAATGCTGACACCTATAACAGTTACCCAAAAGTGTTGACACATAAAATAGTGACAAGTAAGAAATACCTAATGTTCGAAACAGTGACACGCAAGAAATCCCTACATCATCAATACCTATATGCAAGAAATGGCGACAGACATAAAATGCCTGCAGTGTGATTGCTGACACTGAAAATGCCAACAGTCACACTGTCCGCATTAAGAGGGCAATGCGCGCGGGTCCAACTGCTATACAGTCGCAGGACCCATCGGCTGTATACTGTAAAAATCAGATGAATAAAAAAAAGCGAGGGTTCCCCCACATAAACTCTATTAACCCTAGCGCTACCAGACTACTGCTAGTCACGGTAAAACTGGGGGGGGGGGGGGGGGGAGATTACCTCTGCTGCATAACCTGTGCATAAGGGATAGGTGCTTGCCATCCTGGGAGTTGTTTTGGGGGACCCATGCAAGGAAAGGCCTGTTCTCCAGAAGCTGTTACAACAGTTGTGTACAACACCAAGCCCTGTATTTAGCTGTAGAGCATTGTGGAGCCATGTAGCCAATCATTGCCACTGCAGATTGGGGTCTGATTTGCATAATAGCCTCCACAATATCTTTAAATGCATTCATACTTACAGCACATAAACACAGTTTTATATTTGTACGCCAGGCTTGGTTACACTAACCAAACCATATATTCTCCCAAACAGGCCTCATCAGGTTGTCTTATATTTTCTCAGCAGGTACAGTAGTTGTCCCAGAAGCAGGCTAGACTCTATTTTGTGTATTTAGCCTAGGAAGACTATTGTTCAATTTTTCTCCTATAGGCATCAGATGCTTATAGATCATGCCATACTTCCATGTATGCTATAGGATGTTTATGGATAAATATAGAAACATAGCCCTCCTCCTTGAGGACCCTCTTCCCCCCCGTCCCCTCTCGCTCCCTCCTCTTCCCTTGGGGGTCTCCCTGTCATCCGTGCCTTCCCTCTTGGACTCCGTCGTTGGCGGACCTTCCCCTCTCCCCTCCCCTGCCCTCTCTAGCTGTGCTTTGAGCTCACTGAGTTACTGTGCTTATTGTTTACTGTACTGTGCTGTCTCACCTTGTATTGTAATTTCGTTTGTCCCTGTACGGCGCTACGGACACCTAGTGGCGCCCTATAGATAAAAATTAATAATAATAATAATAATAATAAGGGCAGCAGTTCAGGAGCATTTTAAGGGAGAAGGGGTTCTCCGAAAGGGTGATACAGACTATATTAAAAGCCAGAAAAACTTTTTCTGCTTTAAATTATCATAGGGTTTGGAAGTTTTGGAACTTTCTTTTCTTCGGGATGGTTTTGATAGTAGGCTAAGATTAGGTTCTCATTCGACCAGATCAGTAAATATTTCTTTGGCGGTGGTGCAACATGGGGCTCTGTCGGAGCAAGTATGTCGGGCAGAATCCTGGTCCTCCATCCATACTTTTACTAAATTCTATTGTTTTTAACATTGTTGCATCAAGGGATGCTAGTTCTGGTAGGAAAGTTTTTGCGCTCAGCATTGTATGAGCATAACCTCCCTTAGGGGCAGATTTGGAACAACCCCATGGTGATGCAGGGTTCCACTCCCCATATGAAATGTAAGAGGAAACATGATTTTTGTACTTCATTTGTAATCCATTTCCCTAATGTCATCTAGAGGACACTGCGAACCCTCTATTAGTTCTGTTGGTTTTTTGTTATTGTTATTCTATGTTGTGCCTTTTCTGGGCTTTGTTAGTTATAAACTGAGGATTGTCAGCAGGTGTGTGTGGGGGTCCTTAGTTTACTTTTTAACCCCTAAGGGCCCATCTCCACAAATACTTATATACTCCATGGTGAAGCAGTGTCCACTTGGTGACATCAGAGAAATGGATTTAACATTCGTACAAAAATCCTGTTTTTATCCCCATTACCATCCCTCCTCTGCATACAATAATGGATGTTTCTTGTATTCTATTTATGTCATCATGTACTTTTATTAGAATTGTTGTCTATGCATTCTGATAACTAATTTGACACATTTTTATCGACGTAAGTTCTATTTACAACCAATCATTCTAGTTTTAAACAAAAAGTAATAAAGTTTTTAATTCCCACCTGGAATCTCTTACAGTCTCATTGTCACAATAGATTGGGAACCTTTCTCCACACAAAGGCAATATAAACACTTGGATGAAGTGAGTCCTCTCTTCTAATCACATTTACAATCCATTACATGCACTTAGTGAAACTTTTTTAGGCCTTACATAGCATACAATTTAGACAAGAGCCTGTATTTTGGCAGGCAGCCATCTTACTAAACTATAAACGAACATGTCACAACAGCTTGCTCGTTTCTCTGTAGTGCAATCAAAGTTAAAGTATTTAGGAACATAGGTTGGGACATTTACACAACATATAAAGATTGGTCTTCAGCTCATGTTTAAGGGAAGAGAAAAAAATAGCAAAAATTGGCTAAAAAAACAAACACAAATTGAACACCTTGCTAGGTGATCAGATCATGTCCAGTGACAAGTTAAAATTTTGTAGAATTAAAATGTGTGATATTTATACATTGGGCAGCACGGTGACTAAGTGGTTAGCACTTCTGCCTCACAGCACTGAGGTCATGAGTTTGATCCCCGACCATGGTCTTATCTGTGTGGAGTTTGTATGTTCTCCCCGTGTTTGCGTGGGTTTCCTCTGGGTGCTCTGGTTTCCTCTCACACACTCTAAAAACATACTGGTAGGTTAATTGGCTGGTATCAAATTGACCCTAGTGTCTCTCTCTCTCTCTCTCTACCCCTCTCTCCCTCTCCCCCTACCCCTCTTTCTCTCTCTCTCTCTCTCTCTCTCCCTCTCCCCCTCTCTCCCTCCTCCCCCCCCCTCCATGGGGCAGGGACTGATGAATTGAGTTCTCTGTACAGCGCTGCGGAGTTAGGGATGCTGTATAGATAGATGATATAAACTGATGATACATTACAGTGTGTGTATGATTGTACATAATTTTGTATTGCTTGTGTAGTAGTAGGGCAGTGTAATGTATGTGATTATCATGGAGTGTGACTTGTGTGGAGCGTTAGGGTAAAAGCACAGTGTGGTTTGTTCATATTGAATGGGATGACCAAGTAGTGTAGGTGGCTGTAACACATATATATTGACTACCACAGATCACTCAAATATATATTCAGGATCAAGTCACATACCTATGCATTGGGCCACAGTACTGTAATACACATGTCTTTAGCCCCATCGCACGTATACATATCAATCCTATAATGTCACACACACACACATTTAGTGACCACACATATTAAATCCTTGTTTCTAGGTGTTTATGGAGTTATTTCTATTATTGTCGACTAACTTTAATCTGTATATTTCAACAAAAAAAGAAAAATGTAAAGATGTAAAGAAAACTTTAAGAGTGCCACATAGCACAACCAAGAAGCAATTTAAAATAAGGATATTACGTTGAATAATTTAATGTTTTTACAAATGTTTGGGAATATTTAATTATTATAATTTGGCCACAGAAAGTAACATCATTATATGTATTTACAAAATGTTTAAAGGACCAGTTGTTAAATCATGTAAAACGTTTAATCATTTCAGTCTGAGTGGTAGGCAGCACGGTGGCTCAGTGGTTAGCACTACTGCCTCACAGTTCTGGGGTCATGAGTTTGATTTCTGAATAGGGCCTTATCTGTGTGGAGGTTGCGTGGGTTTTCTCCGGTTGCTCTTGTTTCCTCCAACACTCTAAACACACACCAGTAGGTTGATTGGCTGCTGACAAAAGTAACCCTAGTTTGTGAGAGTATTAAAGAATCTAGAGCATTAGGTGTCTGACTAGAAAGACTGAGGCAATGCAGTCCCCTGTGGTGCATTGTTTCAGCTGTTCCTGAGCTCATTTTCTGATTGGCCCAAACACCTTTTCATTTGCATTCAACAATGTTTGCTTGTTACCTTTTAGAAAGAGTAATATAGATAATAGAGATGGATAGATAATGAATATATAACCTTTTATGATTTGTCGGCTGTTGCTACATTTGAGAAGTGGTATTATAGAAATAATTATATAGCTCTAAATATACAATAATATTTTCTAATGTGTCTGTGTTGACACTATTAAATGTAAATCCTTTTTTGTGAGTGCCCATGCAAGGACAGGTTAGGCATTATAAGCTATGCCATAGTCTATGTAATATATATGGCATGGTGGCATTGGAATTAGTTCAATTAGCATCTCCTCCTGGATGTCCTCGCGCTTTCTCAAAATTAACATCTCTAAAACGGACTCATTGTCTTTCCTCCTCCTAGACTCCCCTCCCACTATGACCTCTCTATCATTGTTAACAACACAACCATCTCCTTTGTCACCCAACTCCACTGCCTGGGTGTCACCCTCGACTCCTCTCTCTATTTTGCCCCCCACATGTCCAAACCTGTTGCTTCCAACTGCGTAACATTGCCTGCATCCGGCCCTTCCTCTCTCAGGAGGCCACTAAAAGTATCATCCACGCACTCATCGTCTCCCGTCTAGACTATTGCAACATCCTCCTTACTGGCCTCCCCCTCTCCATCTCGCCCTCCTCCGCTCTATACTCAATGCGGCTGCAAGACTCATCTTCCTTTCTCGCTGCTCCTCCTCTGCCTCCCCTTTCTGCCTTTTCTTACACTGTCTCCCCGTCCCCTAAAGAATCTTTTTCAAACTCCTGAGCATCACTTACAAAGTGCTCTCCCAGTCTACTCCCCCCTATATCTCTAACCTCCTCTCCATTCACACTCCTGCCTGCTCCCTGCGCTCCGCCAATGACCGTCGCCTCTCCACTTTGATCACTTCTTCCCACTCCAGAATCCAAGACTTCTCCCGTGCCGCCCCTCTTTACTGGATCAACCTCCCTTGCTCTCTCCCGTCTCTCTCCTAATCTGTGCTCCTTCAAACGGGCACTTAAAACTTACCTGCACCTCAAAGCCTACCAACCATCCACTTAACCCCCTCATCTCCTCTGCTCATTCTCCCCTCTCTCGCAATGGCCCCCTGTTCTCTCCCTACATACTTCTACTGGCTCCCTTTGTGCCTCAGTTTTGTTTACCCTCCCTTAGGATGTAAGCTCGTTTGAGCAGGGCCCTCTTCCCTCCTGTCTCCATACCTGTTCTTCTGCTCCGACTTTACTGCATTAGCCTGCCTGGAGTTTCTGAAGTTTTGGTATTTTTTTTTGTTTATTGTTCAGTATTGTTTTACCATGTATAGTCTACTGTTTGTGCTATGTGCGGCGCTGCGGAACTCTTGTAGCGCCTAAAAATAAAGGATAATAATAATAATAATTAGCAATTACTGGCATGCAGAATGCATTTCAACTAGTTACAGTAAGCATGTGTATAGCCTTTCATATGTGTTTCTTTTTAAATGGCTGACTTAGCTTTGAAATTGCTTTAATCCCACTAAAAGGTGATGGATGAGGGATGTCCACTCTGATATCACACAATCATTTTCTTTACATCAAATGAAGTATTATCTTCTATTTATAAACGCTGGGCGGTAGAGAAAACTGGACATATATAAAACAGGAAATACAAGGTAGACCAGAATAAGTACAGACATGGAAAAAATGGTAGGGGGGGCGCTAGTCATGAGATTACCTATTTCAAAGGTGGAGGCAATATGATTGGAAAAGAAACTGTATGTGAGGACAAAGCAGAGGGCGGAGTCAAAGATGACACCAAGGCAGCAGGCTTGGGTTACATTGTATATGTACAGTATATAGAAAATAATAACCTCTTTCAGAGCACTGTTACTAAGTAGAACAGTTTAGCAACAGAATATGGTGGATTAATAGTAAAGATTCAGATTCCCAAATGCTAAAAATGTTTCCACCACAGACTAAAAATGTTCCTCCTCCTGTTCTATAAGTGCCCATATAACTTGTGTTATGATATTTAGGAGCTCAAAGACCTTGTTCATAAACTCACCTCATTTCTATAAACCTAAGTGTTACTGCCGACGACCCGGATCGAGGTTGGGTGTGAATGGGCCCCCTGCATCTACCCAGGTTGGACAACCCGGGTCTTTTGCAGGGTTATTCCTGGGTAGATGCCAGTCTGAACGGTGAGACCCGGGTTTTTTCAACATCGACAAGTGTTAAGAAGCTGAAAAGGAAAAAAAAACAACCTCACAAGAGGAGCCAATCAAAGCTCCTCTTGGTATGTTGCCAGAGAGACCCGGGCAGACCCGGGTTCACTGGGAATTTACCGGGGTGGGAGGCTCTGTCACCCGGCATTATCCCGGATTCATGAACCCGGAATATAGCCAAGGCGTCAGTCTGAATGCAGTATTAATGTTTCTTCTGTCTGGTAATTATCAACTGATCACTTCTTAGTAATGGGCAGAGAGACTCACAGCCCCTGCATTGGGACCTTAAAGATCAAGGTCACTGAGCCTCATTACCACCAACTACACCAGACTGCACACTTACAAACCAGTCACTTTTAGGGTTTGTTCACACTTCACTGTTAATGCAGCTTTCAGCCATGCACAAATGCCTGAAAACCACATTGAAAATAGGATGAATTGATACTTTTGGGCTTGTTACCACCATTGCTTTTTAAAATGTTATCATGTCTTCGCTTCATGTCTTAGCCTTTCATGTGTTTTACCCTCACTGAGCACCTGCGCTATCAGCAGCTTCAAGTTTGTGGGCAAGGAAAATGCAGACGGGTAAGGGATCTGCATGATATTATTTAGGTACTGCAGAAGAACAGTAATGCTGTGTTGTGTAATCCCAAAAGAGCTGTCAGGCCATAAGTTGCCTACCTCTGTTCTACTTCACAATTAATTTTTAATTTGATATATCTATAGTTAATTAATAATATAGCTACAGTGCACTTACAATAATGTTACCTGTATATTTGTCCTATAATAGACACCATGAACCAGCACTTGCTTATGGTACTTTATACCATAAAGTAATAGAAGCAACTTGGTATTTATGTGTTCAAGAAAAATATATTCACACTTAACATATAGCTACAATAGTCTAATCAGAAATTACTATGGTAAATTCTCAAATCATAGCATTTAACTGAAAAAAGTGATAAGTGTGGCTGCATCATTAAGCAACCATTAGCACTGCTTTTGGTACAGTATCCAAGGCTACACTTCCTATAGTGAAGTCCAGCCAAATGGACTTCACTACATTTCATTCAGATTTACACTATAAAAAAAACCCCTGGAACAATCAAAGATAGGTCATACTTACAACCTTCTTCAGCTCTCTCCCGGGAGCCTGCCGATGGAGTGGGGGTGTGAGGGGGCGGGACGCCAAAATTAGTGGGCTAAACGCTGCGAGTCACCGGGAATCGCGGTGTTTGGGATCTAATTCTGCCACTTCACTCGGAAGTGGGCACTTCCGAGTGAAGTGGACAGATTCGGGAGATTGCCACACTCTCCCGGGAGTCCCGGGAGACTCTCGCAAAATGCAGGAGTCTCCCGGACATTCTGGGAGAGTTGGCAAGTATGTGAAGGGATATAACGGAGCAGGAAATAAACTTTAAATACATCTCTTATCCTGCCAAACCTTTAACTGCTTAACATGTACTAATTGCATGAGGAAGCTAGGCGGAGGACTTGATAGTAGGGATGTGCACCGGCGACTTTTGAGGTCACGTGTTTTGTGTTTTGGATCCCGGATTTTCGTTATTTTTGAGGTTCGGATTTGTCTCACAAAACACTTGACGAAAGGTCTCGGTTCGGATTTAAGGTATTGGATTCGGATTTTTTTTGAAAAAAACATAAAAAGTTTAAAAATCAAGTTTTTGGCTTATTTTCACTCCTAGGCTATTATTAACCTCAATAACGTTCAAATAACAAGCATTTCCACTAATTTACAGTGTATTCTGAACACCTCACAATATAGTTATTAGTCCAAAACGTTGCAAAAAGGTATCTTTCTGGACTGCGTAGAGGAGTGGGTCACCACAATATCTTAAAAACCCTGAACTTTTATGATTCGCACCAATAATTGTACCTGGACTGCGTAGAGGAGTGGGTCACCACAATATATTAAAAACCCTGAACTTTTATGAATCGCACCAATAAATGTACCTGGACTGCGTAGAGGAGTGGGTCACCACAATATATTAAAAACCCAGAACTTTTATGAATCGCACCAATAAATGTACCTGGACTGCGTAGAGGAGTGGGTCACCACAATATATATAATAAGAAAACCATCAACTTGTTTGATTCGCACCAATAAATGTACCTGGACTGCGTAGAGGAGTGGGTCACCACAATATATTAAAAACCCTGAACTTTTATGAATCGCACCAATAATTGTACCTGGACTGCGTAGAGGAGTGGGTCACCACAATATCTTAAAAACCCTGAACTTTTATGAATCGCACCAATAAATGTACCTGGACTGCGTAGAGGAGTGGGTCACCACAATATATATAATAAGAAAACCATCAACTTGTTTGATTCGCACCAATAAATGTACCTGGACTGCGTAGAGGAGTGGGTCACCACAATATATTAAAAACCCTGAACTTTTATAAATCGCACCAATAAATGTACCTGGACTGCGTAGAGGAGTGGGTCACCACAATATATTAAAAACCCTGAACTTTTATGAATCGCACCAATAAATGTACCTGGACTGCGTAGAGGAGTGGGTCACCACAATATCTTAAAAACCCTGAACTTTTATGAATCGCACCAATAAATGTACCTGGACTGCGTAGAGGAGTGGGTCACCACAATATATATAATAAGAAAACCATCAACTTGTTTGATTCGCACCAATAAATGTACCTGGACTGCGTAGAGGAGTGGGTCACCACAATATATTAAAAACCCTGAACTTTTATGAATCGCACCAATAAATGTACCTGGACTGCGTAGAGGAGTGGGTCACCACAATATCTTAAAAACCCTGAACTTTTATGAATCGCACCAATAAATGTACCTGGACTGCGTAGAGGAGTGGGTCACCACAATATATTAAAAACCCTGAACTTTTATGAATCGCACCAATAAATGTACCTGGACTGCGTAGAGGAGTGGGTCACCACAATATATTAAAAACCCTGAACTTTTATGAATCGCACCAATAAATGTACCTGGACTGCGTAGAGGAGTGGGTCACCACAATATCTTAAAAACCCTGAACTTTTATGAATCGCACCAATAAATGTACCTGGACTGCGTAGAGGAGTGGGCACTGGGCACCACAATAAAATATATAAAAAACCTTCAACAGGTCTGCATTACACTACACATACGGCTGCTCCTCCATCCTCTCCATCATATACATGTTGGAGTTTTAGCGTGTGACAACCTCTTGTTTTTGATAATGTCAGTGCATTTTGAATATTTTTCAATTTGCCCCACACCACTGAATGTACTTTATCTATGATACGCATCTATCTATCTTGACTGCGTAGTGTGGTGGCCCCGGTACACAATTTGGTACCGAGGCCACAATATAATTAAAAAACCCTCCACGTGTCAGAATTCCACCAAACAAGTATCTGGACTGCGTAGTGGGGTGGCCCCGGTACCCAACTTGATACCGGGGCCACAATACCTCCTCAAAACATGCTCCAGACAATTCGTCATTGACAGACCCCAGACAGACAGGGTCGTAGTGTTATTGTTTGACTTTGTAAACCCAAAAAAATGTCCCTGTTGCACTTGCACATAGTCGTGCAATGAAGACTGACTTTTTCATTTAAAGGCACGATCTTTAAAGTGTCAGAAAGAGAGAGAAGACACAGGAGAGGAGAGTTGTAGCTGGGGACCTGGGGTGGAAGCTCCCAGGCTCCCCCAGCATTGCCTGGAAGTCTGAGCGTGGTGACTGAGCCAGGGCAAGGAATGTGTGCCCTGGATGAGGGGGAGAACTCCATGCCACTATAGTGAACCCAAGAGAGAGGGGGACACTGCACATGGAAGAGGCCCTGGAGTGAGGGCTGCTACAAGAGGCATGGTAGCTGTAGTGTCAGATCCTGAGGCTGAGAGTACACAGAGTGACGTGTCAGAGCACAGGAGACATTATCCCCGCAGAGGAGGGATGAGCTGCAGTTGAGAGGTCTGTTGTTGAAATAGGACATGCACACTTTAACAAACCAATCATTTCAGCGACAGGGCCTACCAAACAACTTTGACTGAAATGATTGGTTTGTTTGGGCCCCCACACCAAAAAAGCTATTCATCTCTCCCTGTACAGACTAAACAGGCTCTACTGAGGCAAGATGTCGTCCTCATCCTCAACCTCTGATTCCTCTCCCCCTACAGTGTGTACTTCCTCCTCATCACACATTATCAATTCGTCCCCGCTGGACTCCACAACCACAGGTCCCTCTGTAGTATCTGGAGGGCAGTGCTGTACTTCATTGAGGAATTGATTATTCATTTTTATAAACATCATTTTTTCAACGTTGTGAGGAAGCAACCTCCTTCGCCGCTCACTGACCAGGTTCCCCGCTGCACTAAAAACTCTTTCCGAGTACACACTGGAGGGGGGACAACTCAGGTAAAATAGAGCCAGTTTGTACAGGGGCTTCCAAACTGCCTTTTTTTCCTGCCAGTAACAATATGGACTGTCTGACATGTCTACTTGGATGGTGTCAGCAAAGTAATCATCCACAATTTTTTCTATTGTGACAGCATCCAATGCAGCGAGAGTAGACATGTCTGCAATGGTTGGCAGGTCCTTCAGTCCGGACCAGATGTTATCAGCATCCCCGCCAGTGCCTCTTTTGGGAAAACTGAGCTTTTTCCTCGCAGCCATAGATGTGGAAGAAAATGAGGGTGGAGCTGTTGGCATGTCACGGTCCTCTTCAGAGGACAATCTCCTGACCAGCAGGTCTTTGCACCGCTGTAGATTTGTGTCCGCCGGAAACAGAGACACAACATACGCTTTAAACCGAGGATCGAGCACGGTGGCCAGAATGTATTCCTCTGACTTTAAAAGAGTGACCACCCTCGGATCCTGGCAAAGCGTACGAAGGGCTACATCCACAAGAGCTACATGCTTGCTGTAATCGCAATGGCTTACCAGCTCCTCCCTCACTTTCTCCAGCTGCTTCTGCAACAGCCTGATCAGGGGAATGACCTGACTCAAGCTGGCAGTGTCGGAACTGACTTCTCGTGTGGCAAGTTCAAATGGCTGCAGAACCTTGCACAACACGGAAATCAGTCTCCACTGCGCTTGACTCAGGCGCATCCCCACTCCTTTGCCTATGTCGTAGGTGGCTGTGTAGGCCTGAATGGCCTTTTGCTGCTCCTCCATCCTCTGCAGCATATAGAGGGTGGAGTTCCAGCGCGTCACAACCTCTTGTTTGAGGTGATGGCAGGGCAGGTTCAAGCTTTTTTGATGTGCCTCTAGTCTGCGGTAGGCACTGGCTGAATGCCGAAAGTGTCCAGCAATTTTGCGGGCCACCGCAAGCATCTCCTGCACACCCCTGTCACTCTTGAGGTAATGCTGCACCACCAAATTAATGGTGTGGGCAAAACATGGGACGTGCTGGAAATTGCCCATATTTAATGCCCGCACAATGTTACTGGCATTGTCTGACACCACAAATCCCCATGAGAGTCTAAGTGGGGTAAGCCACTGGGAGATAATTTCCCTCATTTTCTCTAATATGTTGGCAGCGTTGTGCCTCTTATTAAAGCCTGTAATGCACAATGTTGCCTGCCTTTGCATGAGCAGCCATTTTGTAGATGCTGCTACTGATGCAGCTGTTGCTGTTGCTGCGGAAGGGGATGCATCTACCCAGTGGGCTGTCACAGTCATATAGTCCTTCGTTTGCCCAGAACCACTTGTCCACATGTCCGTGGTTAAGTGGACAGTGGGTACAACCGCATTTTTAAGAGCACTGAGGACACTTGATCGTACTTCTCTGTACATTTTTGGTATCGCCTGCCTAGTGAAGTGGAATCTCGAGGGGATTTGGTACCGGGGACACAATACCTCCATCAACCCTCTAAATCCCACTCCACTGATGGCGGACACCGGGCGCACGTCTAACACCAACATTGCAGTTACAGCCGCAGTTATACGCTTTGCAATAGGGTGACTACTATCGTATTTGGTGGTCATGGCAAACGACTGTTGGACGGTCAATTGTTTGGTGAAAGACTTAGCGGTCTTACGACTTCCCCTCTGGGAAGATGACCGACTAACAGCAGCAACAGCAGCAGTGGCAGTAGTAGGCGTACCGCTGCAGGATTCCTCGGATGAATCCCGTATTGAGGAGGACTCAGTCTGGCTGGTGACTTGGGCTGCAGGACTGAATCTGATGGAGATTGTGGAGGAAGTTGACGAGGAGGGTGTTGCTGGTGTGTATCCAACTGGACCACGGGATTTAGGTGTCCCTGTACCGATGAGGGTCCTAGCCCCAGTTCCTGAACTAACCACTGAACTATGAAGGTTATTCAGGTGACGTATAAGGGAGGATGTTCCTAGGTGGGCAAGATCCTTACCCCTGCTTATTTGAGCTTTACATAAGCTACATATTGCCATACATTGGTTGTCTGGATTTGGATAAAAATAACTCCAGACCGAAGAGGTGCATTTTTTGGTCTTCTGACCAGGCATGACGATGGGCTTTTTCATCCCATGGACATCAGCTGTTTCCCCCCCTGGTGCCTCATTTACAATAACCACATCACCATCCTCATCATCAAGTTCCTCCACAGCGCCAGCTACATCATCAATAGCCTCCTCCCGAGCCACCTCTTCCCGTACAGTGATGGGAAGGTCAGGCTTGACAACCACCAACACCCTTGGACTCGACTTGGGGATTTGTGATAATTTCTCTTTAGAAGGCAGAGTTGTTTGCTGTTTTGTTGCTAAAAGCATAACTCTCTTCAATTTTTTGTAGGGGGGGGGAGGAGGAGGAGGGCTAAGATCCGTGGGTGAAGCTGAACCACTAGTCATGAACACGGGCCAGGGCCTAAGCCGTTCCTTGCCACTCCGTGTCGTAAATGGCATATTGGCAACTTTACGTTTCTCCTCAGATGATTTAAAGTTTCTCTTTTTGCTACTTTTTCTTAACTTGGGCTTTTTGGATTTTACATGCCCGGTACTACGAGATTGGGCATCGGGCTTGGAAGACGACGTTGATGGCATTTCATCGTCTATGTCATGACTAGTGGCAGCAGCTTCAGCATTAGGAGGAAGTGGGTCTTGATCTTTCCCTACTTTATCCTCCAAATTTTTGGTCTCCATTATATGTAGCACAAGATACTGCAGAATGTGTGAACTTGGTAATATTGCAGTACCAATGGACTTATAATGCTGGATTGGTTTTGCAAATTTGGTTATAATTATTATATATTTTTTTTTTTTTTTAATTTTTTATTTTTTTTTACTTTTTTTTTATTTTTTACAAACTTGGGAATAATGGGGAAATAACTATGCCCTTAGAAGCACAGAGCACAGGACACAGCACCACTGGACTGAACAGGACACGGCACAGGACCCAGCAGCACTACGGAACTCAGCAGGACAGAGCACAGGACACAGCACCACTGGACTGATACTGCAGAATGTGTAAACTTTGTAATATTGCAGTACCACTGGACTTTTACTGCTGAATGTGTGAACTTGGTAATATTGCAGTACCAATGGACTTATAATGCTGGATTGGTTTTGCAAATTTGGTTATAATTATTATATATTTTTTTTTTTTTTTAATTTTTTATTTTTTTTTACTTTTTTTTTATTTTTTACAAACTTGGGAATAATGGGGAAATAACTATGCCCTTAGAAGCACAGAGCACAGGACACAGCACCACTGGACTGAACAGGACACGGCACAGGACCCAGCAGCACTACGGAACTCAGCAGGACAGAGCACAGGACACAGCACCACTGGACTGATACTGCAGAATGTGTAAACTTTGTAATATTGCAGTACCACTGGACTTTTACTGCTGAATGTGTGAACTTGGTAATATTGCAGTACCAATGGACTTATAATGCTGGATTGGTTTTGCAAATTTGGTTATAATTATTATATATTTTTTTTTTTTTTTAATTTTTTATTTTTTTTTACTTTTTTTTTATTTTTTACAAACTTGGGAATAATGGGGAAATAACTATGCCCTTAGAAGCACAGAGCACAGGACACAGCACCACTGGACTGAACAGGACACGGCACAGGACCCAGCAGCACTACGGAACTCAGCAGGACAGAGCACAGGACACAGCACCACTGGACTGATACTGCAGAATGTGTAAACTTTGTAATATTGCAGTACCACTGGACTTTTACTGCTGAATGTGTGAACTTGGTAATATTGCAGTACCAATGGGCTTATACTGCAGGATTGGTTGTGAAAATTTTGTGGTAATTAAAAAATATTAAAGTAGTTTTTGGTATTTTATAAAAAAAACTTTTTTTTATTTTTTTAAACACAGGGGAATATTGGGGAAATAACTATGCCCTTAGAAGCACAGAGCACAGGACACAGCACCACTGGACTGAACAGGACACAGCACAGGACCCAGCAGCACCACTGACCTCAGAAGGACAGAGCACAGCACACAGCACCACTGGACTGATACTGCAGAACACAGCACAGCACAGCACAGCACAGCACTAAACAGCACAGCACAGCACAGCACAGCACTAAACAGCACAGCACAGCACTAAACAGCACAGAACTAAACAGCACAGAACTAAACAGCACAGAGGACCACCTAACACACCCTCCCTCTACCCTGATCAATGCCCGAGTGAAGATGGCGGCGACTAGCGGGGAATTTATAGGATCCGAGTATCGCGAGATCCGACAACGGGATTATGAGTCAGAGCCTCAGTTTCACTTTTGAATTTGGCGCCAATACCCGGATCTGTCTCGGATCCGACTCGGATCCGCAACGTTCGGGTGGGCTCGGATTTCAGAAATCCGAGCGCGCTCATCCCTACTTGATAGCAGGCATAAAATGAGCGGTGCTCCGCTGCCATGGTGTAATAAGGCCTAACCTACATCTGGTAATTTTTCATGGTATATATGCATGTGTGACCCATCTAGCTATTCACGCATGTGCTTTGGAACTTTCGGTTTCTGTTTCACTAAAAAAATGTTAAAATTAGATCTTAAATTAAAAAGAAAAAAAAATACAAAACAATTTTAAAGTATTCTCAATTGAAAAAAATATTTACATTTACAGTGTTATTTCAAGAAATTAGTGCTTGTCCTAGGTGCTGATCTGGTGTAATGTGCCCTGGGCAGTGTCATGATGTGAGAAAGGTAGCTTCTGCCATTGGCAAAAGTCACCTAAATAATTCTAACGATGTTTACTGTCTATTGTATAAGCGCTTTTTTTAAAAGTAAACATTTATTAAATATTTTCACTTTTGCCAATTCCCTTTAATGATGCTGCACTGAGATTACAAATAAGATTTAAGATAAGATTTGATACAATTAGTTTTGCCTTTAACACCCTTTGATTTGACGCACGGGGTTTATTACACGCCTGCAGGCAGTTATTCCCTCACATTTTCACAGGTGAAAAGATTTTGCTGTTACTTTGATCTCATTTTGTATACGATACTTGATAATCAAGCATTCCAACAAAGATAAGTGTAATTTCACATGCAAGTGCTTCTCATAGCTACAGACCGCATAAATGTGTTTTAGTTCATCTCTAAATTAAAATTGTAAGTTGATGTCTACAATTTTCATAAAGTATACTGAGGCAAAAGCCAGTTTGCACAATACATAACGTAGAACAAGTAACGATCATATTAAAGGGCCTATTCAACAACAGAGTGCAAAGAGCATGTGCTAATATATAGCAACCATTTTTTGTAGAGCACCAGGGGGAGTCTGGAAGGGTCCCAAAGCACTGGCCTTGTGAGTGGTATTGCTGCAGACCAATCCATGGCTGCAAACTGTCAGTAAATTTACTGACGGTAAAAGTCTAATTTTTGTCTCTGTTAAAATAATAAAGACCGGCAAAAAAATGACAACAAGTGTTAAATTTTTATATTGCATTCATCACATCAATGGTTGTGGGGCCACTAGACGCTGTACCAATGCAAAATATTTTGTGATACAGTATAAATGTACTTCTGAAATGCAATAGATTCACCAGAGCGAATGTCTGTTTTATGCCTTACCACACGTGTATTCTATTTACACCATCTTGCTGAATAAGCCGTAATGAGGTTTCGCCAGAGACAAATGTGTAATCAGTACTGTTTGCCTACCCTAAAGAACTGTTGGAAACTGTCCCACCCACTTATTGGAGGTATACTAACACATATAGTAGTATGACAAATGTAGACATGAGGACCAACAGCTCTGTTCATGGGTTATTTGTAAAAGGGGCCTGGTAGCGCTATTGGGAAAATCATGTTAGATGTTTTAACTTAAACAATTCACACATGATGAACTGATGATAGTTAGTAAATATTACCTGTTTATCAACCGTACCTCTTGCTTGGAATGTTTTCATTGCTAGATTAGTTACAACATCTATCATCATCATCATTATCTATTTATATAGCGCCACTAATTCCGCAGCGCTGTACAGAGAACTCACTCACATCAGTCCCTGCCCCATTGGAGCTTACAATCTAAATTCCCTAACCTACACACACACACACAGACACAGACAGAGAGAGACTAAGGGCAATTTAATAGCAGCCAATTAACCTACCAGTATGTTTTTGGAGTGTGGGAGGAAACTGGAGCACCCGGAGGAAACCCACGCAAACACAGGGAGAACATACAAACTCCACACAGATAAGGCCATGGTCGGGAATCGAACTCATGACCCCAGTGCTGTGAAGCAGAAGTGCTTACCACTAAGCCAACGTGCTGACAATCTATTGTAGTTTCAATATATTCGTTTCAATATATTACCCATCGGATGACCTCAAGAAACAAAACATGGCTTTTCATGTTTAGAAAAGTAAACAAGCGCTGATTAACAGGAATACTTGTGTAAGACTTAAACAGGAAAAAAAATGAGTTTTTAAATTGCTGCCTGGAGTAGGTGGAAATCCCTCTACATCACCTATCCCCTTAAAGACTGCACCACACCAGATAGACATGTGAGTACATCCTTTATACTTTATCCTAAATTATTGCACTACGGGCCTGATTTAAAATTAGAGGTAAATCCGGCTGATTGTGCAATTTTGCACCTTGAGAAAACAATATTGCACTGCAAGGGGAGGATATAAAATGTATGGACAGATTTAGAGTTGAGGGGAAGGGATGCATCTCAGCTAAATTCTAAAACAGTAAAAAATAAAGCTGCACTATATTCATGTGCTAGACAGGCAATATTCTAATGAAGAAAGATTATGAATTTAATCATTGGCTTGTAAGGAAAAAAAATACACATTGCAAATCTTTATGGCTCCATGATCTTCATGAGGCACACACATAGAAACAAATAGAAACATGCTCTTAAGTAAGTTCTAGAATAACACAGACAATGAGAGACTGTGAAAGTGAGATGCCAATTTTAATTTAAAAGTGTTACACTTTAACACTTTACATCCTGTATGAAAGCTTTACATTTTCAACCTGTGGTTAACCCCCTGGCCTGCTTAATATCATCTCTTCCAAGGTAAGGCTTTGGGCTTTCAGTTCCTCTGCACATGTGTAACCCGCATACATTTTTTTTAATCAGACTGGCCTGGCGATGTGGTAAGCTGATCAGCACAGACAGTATTAATAGATAGGCCTATTCGTTCCATAGATTCATTAATACAGCAGGTAGAGATTGAGCAACAGTTGTCTGTTCTTCTTTGCCTGAAACAGGTCAAGGACACAGGGCCATTTTAACAGCATTATAGGCCCCCGGGCAAAGAAGTGCACGGAGGCCCTACCTACAAAACCACTCACCCACTTATGTACAATTACAATGTGTGCGTTGTTTTTGTCAAGACATGTACTTGCAACAGCAAGATTGTATGTACAAATAACAGCTTATACTGAGGTGACTAGTCCACCTAAACTTTTTGATAAAGAAGATTTCAAGGTTCTGACTAAATTTCCCAGAATAATATAGTTAAGTATATATATTATAATAAGTTGGCAAGCCTATGGGGCTCATTGGACCCCCGGGCAACTGCCCAGCATGCCCATGCATTAAGACTGCTCAGCAAGGACAGCAACAGATGGGGAACATGGTACAGATTCACATAACTGGTCAGGACTAAAGCAAGGGTCAAGGCAGGAGACAATGAAACCTGGCAATTGGAAATCCCAGCCAGGTATAAGCAGAGCAGAACCGAAGATGGTACAATACACAAAATGGGTCAGAAAATAGAAACCATTGTTTACAATGACCCCATACCCACTCGCAGTGTTACTCACATTAGAGAGCATTATGGCAAATTTTAACAAAAAAAAACCCACCTATCTGCTGTATTCTGTGTTTTTAACTCAAGTTAAATGCAATGAAGACTATGAAGTGACTGCTAATGACCTTGTGAATGCAAATAAAACAAGCGTATGTCAAAACGGTTTGGTTTGATATGCGGTTTCACTTGTTTGTAAATCTGCTTTCAAACGTCAGTGGGTGCCAGGCCTTACACCTGCCAGTTAGGATAATAAGGAGAAGTAAGTGACAGTGGCGGATCCAGGGGGGGGGGGGGGCGATCGGGGCATTCGCCCCCCCAGCAGCAAAAAACTAGGTCCCAGCCGCAGATTAAACGGGAGGGGCGGGGCTAAGCCCGAGCGGGGGCGGGGCTAAATGTGGGCCAGCCAATCAGAGTGGTCCCAGCCCGCGACCACAACATGAGGGGGCGGGACCAATCGCGGGCGAAAGGCGGGGTTAATGCAGGCCAGCCAATCAGAGCAAAGGAGGGGCGTGATTATGCAAAATCGCCCCCCCTAAACATAAAGTCTAGATCCGACCCTGGTAAGTGACAGGTTATTCCAGCCACAGCAATTTGAGCCCATATTTACCTCTGGCCACTACTATTAAATTAAGGAAAAAAATGTTGGTGGCTTTTTAGTTCATGTGGGGGAGGAGAATCTGATATAATGCATATAGAGGTTATTGAAAATGTATACACAAATCTGTCACGTATAAGATTAAGAAATTACAGGAAAAGATGCACATAAATGATATGTTGCAGCTGATTAAATGAATTAGCAAGCCAGCATTTAGTGTAGGATAGCTGAATATTTTAAATACTTCCTTTTAATTAGTTTTATCTTGTTCTCACAGTTAAAGGCAATTAGTGGTGAACTGTCTCCTAAAGTATGGGAAAAAGGCAACTACTTTTCTAGGTCAGTTGTCACTGATTTAGAGTTTATCACAAAAAAAAGGTCATTAGACAAAAAATAATGTACATTTGTTTTGCTCAGGAAAATGATTTTGCTCTTCCAGGCTGAAATCAATTTGTAAACTGTTACTGAACAGTTCTTTCTGCCTCCCAGGCATTAGTTAACTGGCGAGAAAGCACAAGCAAACCATCTGTGCAAGGTTCATTGTTCTTCAGCTCTGTGGGCAACTCACCTGGAGAAATGTCAGGTGGGTTCCGTCAAAGCTATTCCTTACCCTGAATATTTGTGATGTGTATCCATTGCAGCAATTAAAATTCAGTGTTCTGAAGTTCATGGATTATCCGTAGGCCACTGCAGTATGGGCATTCAGTTAAGGCCTTCTGTTTCTAGCTATTAAAATCTTCTGCATACATATCCCCCATGTTTCTAAACAATTCCACTTTGTATCATTGGTTCTTAATAGCCATTAAATTGCAGTTTGTCACAAATAGGCACTCTGTTCATGCCACATACTAAAGCTATTAAGTATTGTTTGCACTAGTTGTTTATTACTATAAGAACAAAGGCTTATTTACACCAAAGCAGTGCTCATAAAAATGCAATACTATGGCATCAATGATGTTATGTCCATTCAGCTATGTTACATCATATGCACAGCACACAAATTAAAATACACTTTATGGATATCAAAAGAACAATGCCACATAGTGGTTGTCTTTAAGACATAACCTACCTTCTGGCTGGTAGTCAGAGCCCTACAAGGTCAACAGATGGATTGTTAAAGTTCTGTAGTAATGCACAGGGCCTGATTAAGGATTGTGACTGCCCTAGGTTAATACACCTACACCCCTAGAGCCCCCTGTATAGAGGTATATAGGAATACTGAATATTCATATTCAGGAGTGTTCTTCAGCATTCATATTTAGACAGACTGTGCCGTTTGCACTTACCTGTTGTAGCTCTGACTACCTGCTGTTCTCTCTTGCTTGTTCTTGTAGCTTTGTTGCCTTCTAGCTGGCTTCTAGGAAGTTGAGGTTCTGTTTTGAAAATATGCAACATTTGTGTTTATAATGCAAAATGTTAACAAACCTCAATGATTAGGTTCTTTAGTTCAAAAACAACACTCCATTATGGCCAAATAAAACTACCCCCTAGCACAGGCATATGTAGGCAATAAAATATATGAAAAATTGTTGTCAATGAGCTATAATCAAATACAAACATCTACCAGCCCCATCTGACTAGTATTTAATGTTCTACCGACTGCAGAGACCACAGAGAGCATCCATGTCACCGCCACACAATAAAGAGATCATGCGCCCCCCCAAGCTCCTCTATTTTATAAAAGGTCCCTTCAACCATTTCCTCAGCCCCCTTCAGCCGCTTATCGACACCCTCCCCCCTACAGTCGTTTCATCAACCCAGACATCCAGACTGGCCTGCTGACGTTCAGCCACAGCAGTCTTCAACTTCATTTATACAAATGACAGGAAGTCTGACGACAAATCTGATATTATGATTGTCCCACACTTTTGTTTAAAAAAAATATAAGGTCCTATTGAAAGCGCAATTACATCTGAAGAAGGTGTGGCTTAATTACCTATGAAGCCTGGTCCAGTTGTTCTGGCAATTTTTAATATTGATGTAAGGAACAGCCAGCAGAGAGGGGTACCACATTAGTACCAGTGTAGTAAATCAAGATGTTTCCCGAAAAATGGAATTACCACCTTCGGGTAAAATATCATTGAATTGTAACCATCTTTCCTGATCTGTTTAGCTGCATTCTTGGCAGTTTGTTTACCCTGCCTCTGCCAAAAAAGGTAACTCTCACCATGGCTGCCCTTTGCCCAACAAACCATCAAGAACACCTCTACTCTACTTTACTCATCTCCATAGCAGCGTTTTTAGCTATTCACCAGCACTCACTGGTATGTGTGTGTGTGTGTGTGTCTAGGGAGTAGCCATGATTTACACTATATAATAAAGGTGATCAACAAAATTGCACCGACATACATTTCCTCACTTGTCTCAAACTATCTCCCTACTCAACACCTCCGTTCTGCACAAGATCTGCGTCTCTCTTCCACTCTCATCACATCCTCCAATTCTCGGTTACAGGATTTCTTCCGGGCTGCACCCACTTTGTAGAATTCCCTCCCACGCACAGTAAGACTTTCCTCTAGTCTTCAAACCTTCAAGCGTTCACTGAAAACCCAACTCTTCAGACAAGGTTATGATATTCCTCAACCATCATCTTAATTTCCCTAGATTACCCTATTACCATCCTCTACACTGCTAATGCAAGACAACAACCCTCTAGCCAACATTGCAACACACACATCCCATTCAATACTTTTACCTTTGCATTCTAGCTGGTTCATTGTGCAATATGATGTAGCACATGCCCTTGTGTTTCAAACTCCCATTGTCCCATAGATTGTAAGCTTGCAAGCAGGGTTCCCTTACCTCTCTGTCTGTATGTATTACCCAGCATTGTCTTATTAATGTTTGTTCCAAATTGTAAAGCACTACGGAATTTGCTGGTGCTATATAAATAAATGTTGATGATGATGATGATGAAAGGCGGTGACATAATCAGGGTATTCTGTACATTCTGAGCTGGTAAGGAGAAGTAATCCGGCAGTGAAATTGTTTCAGTCTTTATTTATGGTTGTGCATTAGCGCTTTTAATACTGTACACCAGTTGTGGGGGGGAGGGGGGGGGGGGGGGTTGTGGCCTCCATGATTAAAATAAAAGTTTGGAGGCATTAGCATGTGTGTTTCTTTTTGTGTGACTCTGAAATTCAGAATTGTCTTTCAAGACCATAATCTATAGAGTTGTTTATGCCAGAGAATGAAATTTTCAGAAATCACTTACAGACAATAGCTTGTTTTATATTTCAATGAGCTTTTCAAGCTTAACTAAACCTACATCACAAAAGCCTTTTGTGGTTCATGTTATATTAATATTGCGGCGTGATTATCAAAAACCATTACTCTTGGTTATCTTGCGCAGGCTGAGTCAAGGAACCATAAGTCAAGACTGACTGTCCACACACAGTATGCTCTGTGTTTATGATAAGACAAGTCTAAACATTAAACCGCATTTGTAAAATTATTGCCCTTTGAAGATCAGATTGCTCAGCTAGTGCAAATTAGATGTTACCTCATAGTAGCTTTTCTCCATATAAAGGAATTAAATGCATAAATAATGTCAATATACTCCATTGTGTGCGTCTGATTTCACACAAGTGATTTTAATCCCCCCCTTCCTCCAGTCAGAAGCAGATCAGTGTATATATTTATCACTGCCCTCGGAACATAACCATCCAGCAATTCCTGTTTTAAATGTTTTTCTCTTATTTTATTTTGTATTTATTTTTGTTTAAGAGATTTGGCTCCAGGTTAATGTGTTATTAAAAGGAAATATATGTTTTTCTTTTTTACTGAAGATGAGTTTTAATATTTAACGTGTTTTGAAAAGAAGTGCATTTAAAGGGAAGCGAAGCAGAAAAATTGCTTATTTTAAAAACCAACTTTCTCCTGGGTACAAAACGCATACTCCTATGTCTGAGAGGTGGTTTTTGTTTAGGTCGTTGCTTTCTAATTAATAGTTAGTGCAAGTGTGTTATGTCAGTTTGGGCATGAATGGCACAGTTCTATTACAGACAAGTCTGATGCATTTAGTTACCTCAGTAGAAAAAATATAGCAGCTTCTTATAATTGATATATGTAAGTAAGTGTAAAGTTAAGGCCCTTAGTCCAGAATGGTGTAAGCCCAAATATGTCTCACTGATGACTAAAATTTATCCTCTAAACCATACTTGCCTAGTTTTGAAAAATGATTTCAGGGAGACTGCAAATAACACCTAGGAATAAGTGTTCCATCTGTGGGCTTATCTATTGCCTCTGAAGGGTATGACCAACACCGTCAGGTGGAATATGTATATACAGTCATGGCTTTAAAAGGAGGGTTGAGCTTCCTCTGTTAACCATGGTTAGCTGTAAGGAAACATATGTAGTCATCACTGCTTTGCAGAAAAAGGGCTTCACAGGCAAGGATATTGCTGCTAGTAAGATTGCACTTAAATCAACCATTGATCATCAAGAACTTCAAGGAGAGAGGTTCAATAGTTGTGAAGAAGGCTTCAGGGTGCCCAAGAACGTCCAGCACCAGGACGTCTCCTAAAGTTTATTCAACTGTGGGATCTGGACACCATCAGTACAGAGCTTCCGCAGGAATGGCAGCAGGCAGGTGTGAGTGCATCTGCACGCACAGTGAGGTGACAACTTTTGGAGGATGTCCTGGTGTCAAGAAGGCCAGCAAAGAAGCCATTTCTCTCCAGGAAAAACATCAGGGACAGGCTGATATTCTGCAAAAGGTACAGGGATTGGACTGCTGAGGACTGGGGTAAAGTCATTTTCTCTGATGAATCCCCTTTCAGATTGTTTGGGGCATCTGGAAAAATGCTTGTCCGGAGAAGGAAAGGTGAGCGCTACCATCAGTCCTGTGTCATGCCAACAGTAAAGCATCCTGAGACGATTCATGTGTGAGGGTGCTTTTCAGCCAAGGGAGTGGGCTCACTCACAATTTTGCCTAAATACACAGCCATGAATCAAGAATGGTACCAAAACATCCTCCAAGAGCAACTTCTCTTAACCAACCAAGAACCGTTTGGTGATGAGCAATGCCTTTTCCAGCATGATGGAGCACCTTGTCATAAGACAAAAGTGATAACAAATTTTAGGTCTATGGCCAGGAAACGTCCTAGACCTTAATCCCATTGAGAACTTGTGGTCAATTCTCAAGAGGCGGGTGGACAAACAAAAACCCACAAACTCTGACAAACTCCAAGCGTTGATTAGGCTAAAATGGGCGGCCATCAGTCAGTATGTGGCCCAGAAGTTGATTGACAGCATGCCAGGGCAAGTTGCAGAGGTCTTCAGAAAGAAGGGTCAACACTGCAAATATTGACTCTTTGCATAAACTTAATGTAATTGTCAATAAAAACCTTTGACACTTATGAAATGCTTGTAATTTTACTCCAGTATACCATAGCAACATCTGACAAATAGGTCTAAAAACAATGAAACAACAAACTTTGTAAAAACCAATACTTGTGTCATTCTCAAAACTTTTGGCCATGACTGTATATTGGACGGCGGCCCCTCTCACACCTTCCCTCTCCCGCAACTCTTCTCAACACTTTCCCTCACTTTTCTCCCCCTTTCTCCCTCTCTCCCTTTTCCCTCTCATACTTTCTCCCTCTCCCTCTCTCTCTCTCCATTACATATGTGTGCTGAATGCATTTTTCTCTTTTATCCATAGGGAACACTGGAAGTCTTGACAATGGGGTATAGAGTGGGTGTTCGCTTGGAGTTGACACAATAAAATTTTGTTTGAAGTGCTGACCATATCATCTCTATGCCCCTCCTACAAGCCAGTTTAGAATTTGTGCCCGAGGAGTTGGACGCTGGGTTTCTCCAATAGATTTTTGTTGGTTTAGAGAAGCTCAAGCTTGAGGACAGGTAGGTTTGTTCTGCCGCTTACCTTGTCTGCACCGAGAGATCCGCTGGGAGGGACCCAGCCCATATCACAACGAAAACTAGCTTTTCTCCCGGAGGTAGAAACCTTTTTACAGGGGGTTTTGAGATTGCAACCTCAATTTGTGGCACCAACTATCATCATCATCATCATCAGTTATTTATATAGCGCCAACATATTCCGTAGCGCTTAACTATGCCATGGGATTTGGAGTTGGTGCTATCTTTTCTTCAGTCCTCCCTATTTGAGCCTCTGGAATTAACAGAAATGAAGTATCTTTCATGGAAGATGGTCATGTTATTGGCCTTGGCGTTGGCCAGGCGTGTATCAAATCTCAGTGCCCTGTCATGTAGCTCTCCGTATCTAGTATTTTTTAATAACAGGGCTGAATTAAGAACAAAGCTGGGATTCCTTCCAAAAGTTGTATCAGCCTTTCACATTAACCAGCCGATAGTGGCTCCCATCCTGGAGGATAATTCTTCATCAGTCCGTTCTCTGGATGTGGTTAGGGCGTAAAGATATATGTGGAAAGAACGGCTACAGTTCGCAAGACGGATGCGCTTTTTGTATTATATCATCATCATAATTTATTTATATAGCGCCAACATATTCTGTAGTGCATGGCCAGGGCGGCCTGCTCCTAAGCAGATCTTAGCACGGTGGATACGTCTTACTATCCATCAGGCTTATGTGGCTTCATTTAGAACTCCTCCGACCATCTATTGCTGCTCATTCCACTCGATCTATGGGCCCTTCTTGGGCATCTGCTAGAGGGGTTTCTATTGAGAAATTATGTAGAGCAGCCACTTAGTCGGGTAGACATACGTTCTTGCGTTTTTTACAAATTTGATACACTATCGTCTTCTGACTCTCAATTTGGCCAATCAGTATTGCAGGGATCCCTGGGCTCTCCCTCCCGGTAGGGTTGCTCCTGGACGTTCCCATTGTCAAAACTTCCTGTGTCCCCTAAGGATGAAAGAGAATACAAAATTTACTTACCAGTAAATGTATTTCTCTGATTCCATAGGGGACATTGGGCGACCTCCCTGCGCTGGGCCCCCCTTTTTCCTGCCGTGCTTAACTTATGTGTGACTAATTCTGTCTATATCTTTCAGTTACGGTATCTGGGATTAGGTTTATTAATCTCTTTCCTAAAGATCGATTAAGTGTCTCTCCTCGGGCCCAGTACTAAACCTGCCTGTCCTCAAGCTTGAGCTTCTTTAAACCAACAAAAATCTATTGGAGAAACCCACCGTCCAACTCCTCGGGCACAAATTCTAAACTGGCTTGTAGGAGGGGCATAGAGATGATATGGTCAGCACTTCAAACAAAACTTTATTGTGCCAGCTCCAAGCGAACACCCACTCTATTCCTCATTGTCAAGACTTCCAGTGTCCCCTATGGAATTAGAGAAAGACATTTACCGGTAAGTAAATTTTGTTTTTTGTGGCCCTGTATTACTATGAGAAAACAAGTGGAATACGGACCGCGTTTTTTATTTTATTAGGTTAAATTACTTCAAAATTCACTGCATACGAAGAACAGTTTGCGTGTGAGTACTGTCAACCTTCCCCATCTCCCTACACCCACGGTGTATGTTGTTGTGTGCAGTCAGAACAGTACACTTTCATAATTCAAGCAAACGGTTTGGCACTTGGACATCTGTGACGGTTTGTGCTCAAAACATTATCAGTATTCGTTTGGTAAGTTGGTGTCCAAGTACATTTATATGACCGTTTTATTAAATGTATTAACTGTTTGTGCGGACGATGGTAATTTCTTTTTAGTGTTCTTGCGGCTCACACAATCTTAGACTTTGATATTTGTCCCAGTTGGGGTTTTGAGTTTGACATGCCTGTTGTAAAGCTTATTAAAAGGAGACCATGGGGTAAATGTATCAAGCTGTGAGATTTCCGGCGAGTTTGAAAAGTGGAGATATTGCCTATAGCAACCAATCAGATTCTAGCTATCAAAGTTTTAGAATGTACTAAATAAATGATAGCTAGAATCTGAATGGTTTTTGAAACCCGCCGGAAAACTCTCAGCTTGATACATTTACCCCCATATTGTAAGAGATAAATTGATAATTGGGTGAGAATGAGTTTCTGGTGGCCAATGAGAACATGACAGTGACATGATTGTTGATGGTGATGGAAGCGCAGCCGACTCAATTTCCATCCAGACTCATAATCCAAAGGATGAATGCCACTGAATACAGTGTGCTGGTGTGCAGCATAAAAATATTTCTTGAAATGTAGTAAACGAAAACCATTGGCCAGCCCAGAGCGTTGGAGTATATACAACCTACCCATTGAGATTTTATTGGACTTGATAACCATTGTAGCCACTCAAGTTAGCAAACATCCTAGAGGGGAACGCTTGAAAGAAATATAGTAGTCTTGAGAGGATATTCATTTTAATGGTGGTTATTCGGCCAATCCACAAAATAAATGTATTCCATGTTTAGAGGCCTGATTTAATTGTTGATATGAGGGGTCATAGTTGGCTTTAAAAAGGGAGATTCTTAGTGACATATATTCCTAAATACTTCCTAAATACTTCAAAATATTGGATTACCATTTGAAAGCAAAGTTGCTTTCAAAATGTCTTTTAGTAGCAGGGGGTAATAAGAAATTCAGGGTTTCGTTTTTATCAGCCAATTAACCTACTAGTATGTTTTTGGAGTGTGGGCAGAAACCGGAGCACCCGGAGGAAACCCATGCAAACACAGAGAGAACATACAAACTCCACACAGATAAGGCCATGGTCGGGCATCAAACTCATGACCCCAGTGCTGTGAGGCAGAAGTGCTAACCACTAGGCCACCGTGCATATCAGTGAAATGGCCAGTTGTTTTCTGTATAAAAGAAATCTCGGTCTAGTAAGATCATTTCCACCATATCTCTCCTAGGGGTGTATTTATTATCTGTTGATAAGCATTAACCTTGGCGGAAAAAAGGCTGTTTTTGCCGTAGAAAGGATTTTTTTAGTTTTGCCAAATGTATATACAAGTTTACACCAATGCAATGACTGAACCTGTACTAACTCCATTTTCTCTAGAGCACTTTGGTGGTGGTGTAAATAGACAATTTATCAAGCTGTTTGCTATAAATTGGCTAGAGTTTGTGCAACTATAAAAGGAGATAATGGATATCGCTCTTTGGTACCATTGATAATTAGGATGGTGCTTGATAACGGGCTGTTAACTTGAACCTTGGCAGATGCATTTAAATTTAGAGCTATTATTGCAGTGAGGCGATCCCTCCCTATACTGAATCTTTTCAATGTGGCAAACATGAAAGGCCAGAGAAATCTATTGAAAGCCTTCTCCCTATCCAACGAGAGAAGAAGGGAAGATGTTTTAGTTTTGTTTATTTTATCAAACCGGCAGGTGTTGTCTCTTGCCTGTCGACCTGGCACACATCCCACCCATTCATAGTGAATTATCTGTGGCAAAAGCTAAAATTCCAAAAGGAAACTGGCCTGCAACTGGCATATAAGCTTGGAACTTTACCGGCTTTTATGTGTTAAGATTATTTTTCCCTCTAAAGTTTGAGGCTATATGGGTGTGCCTTTAAGAATACCAATGAATAGATTACACAGGTGGGGAAGTAAGATATTTTTAAAAGTTTTTTAACATGCTGTCAAACCCATCTGGACCATGGGCTTGTCTTGATTTTTGGCTTTTTATTGCCTTGTCTAATTCCTACACCGAAATTTCTGTCCCCAGTTTCTTGACCCTCTAGTTTTGGCAATTAGCATTTTGCTAAAAATGCATTTAGAGTTTTATTCAGTGTATGATGAGGTTTAAATAATTAGGTCAAGGTAAGTTTTTATATATTTTTTAAAAATATTTAATTATTTTAGCAAGTTTGTGGGTAATTGCTCCTGTTTTATCTGTAATAGAGAGTATATTGCTATGTCAAAATGTGGTTCTCGGTTTTTGAAAAGAAAATATTATCAGCCCCTTCTCCTTCTTCATAGTGTTTTTGATTTAACCATCTAAGAATTTTCTCCGTATGTTCTGATATAAAATGTGTGTTTTTCATCTTTTCCCCCAATACATTTACTAGAAATTGCAAAGATATTCACTTGGCACAATGGCACTAAAATAAAAACCCCATCTGTCCTGAAAAGAACACCATATAAAATTTGCTTGGTTAGAATAAAAAATACTCTTGTTGAAACCGATGCAGTGCAAAGAATGTAAAAAATTTGGCACGGACGTGTGGCAGGGAAAGGGTTAACCTGCTTCCATAATGTCTTCACCCTACATGTGTATTTTCCTAACCTGTCTGATTACACTAAGCCCAGAAATTGTGAGTCAGCAACCTCTTGTTACCTATTCTCACTCACTTTTTTTAGGATTTGTCCGGAGTAGCATCTTTCTCGATAGAGGAAAAAAATAGGACTTTTCAAGACTCTGCACACATTACATTCATGCAATTAACACATCACCACTATCTTTAGTCAAATAGCTTTTCAAAATGTAGGGATTCCAAATATGTGCAGTCACATTCTGGCATCATCAATAAATGTACTTTTTAATTTCTATTTCACATTTTAAGGGATCAAGTGAGAACTATCTTCCCTACTGCTAGCACCAATAGGTCCAAAATAAAAATTGATCTTTCGCTATTCTACAGAGAGATTACTAATAGAACTACTGTATTTTGGCCTACTGCATTTGTTTACCTATTTCTCGACTATCACTACTCTCTATGTTAATGGTTATTGCTTTTGTATCGTATATGAAAGCACAAATAAAATATTTAAAAGAAAAAACCCAAAACACATGAAGAATGCGTATGAAATATGTGCCCAGTATTTCCAACTAGTCCTGTGAACAGGCAAACAATAGGACATTTTAAGAGCAAAGATCAACCCTTGTTGGTTCCATGCTTCAATTAACTAGGTTGGTGGTAAAATCATTTTATGGAACGAAACACAGGAAGTTATCATATTATAACCTTGAAGCTTCCGGACCATTGCCATTTTTATATAACTGCATTGCGTTGCTGTACAAATGACATGACACAATTTATGATTTTCTGAAAACATTTAGTTAGTGGACAATGAAAGAATTTGATTACATTTCTTTAATAAAATCACTCTGTATACGAGTTAGAGAGAGACACGTTACCTTTTAATCTAACAGAGATGTGGCAGAATGATCAATTTTGAGATCTAAGATATCAGTCTCTAAAACCTTAATTATAAAAATTGAAATAAATTAGTAATTGGGGAAAAAGGGAGGGAGCAGTTGAGTTACTGGGAATCAAATCTCAACACACATCTTTTATCTGATCAAAGCAAGGCAGAACTGATGAAGTTAAAATCTTGTTTAAAACTCACAATTAGTATAATTGGCACATTAATTGTAAATTTTGATCTTGCATTCCAGTGTTAATTCATCTAGAAAAGAGAGCTAGGGGTTTTCATTCTTACAACCCTGAAGAGGGAACAACGTATGAATAGTTGGAAAAGCAGAATTTAAAATAAAATAATAAATATACTGTGCGTCTCTAATTATAGCATTCCAATCATAGAAATATCACCAGAAGCAGTTGCAGAACATGTGAACACTGGGAAAGAAGCTTTGAGAAGCCAGGTTGGGTAGCTGCTAATACAGATATTGTTTGACTTTAATAGAAAATGTTGCCTGAACGCTAATTTCTGATTGCAGATGTTTCATTCTGAGATTAGAAGCTTGCATACCTTTCCAAGGAATATTAAAACAGACTGCCTAACCGCCTGTGTTTGTCCTACTAGCCTCATTCTTGCTGCTAGCAGAGCATGTCCCAACTGTTGTCAATTTATCAATGTAACGTGCACTAGTGGGCACAGTGTGAGCAGCCATTAGGACAGGTACCTCTATCCATCACAGCCAGTCACTTATTCCTCCTTGTCAAGAAAACTAAATGGAGCTTTTGGAGTAATGTAAACAACTCTCTAATGGACAATCAAAGCGCCACTTTCTGAGGCAAACAAGAGAAAATACAAATCTGACAGATATTTTTACATTTTAGTGTGCACATGTCTTCCGTCCTGTTTAATTTGATGTGATTTAAAAAGTGTAAATATCAACATGGCAATAACTAGTCCTTTTTGTAGACATACCTGATTATTGCTGACAAACACTTGTACGTAAAGAAATAGTCACTGGATAACTTTTACGAACGCTTAAAGCAGACCTGTCACCTGAACATATCTGCAGATAGCTGAACAGACAGCACCTAACTAAAAACTCAGTATATTTAAATTTACAGTGAGTTACAATTGTATAGTTTAATATTCATTGTTTCACATGTCTGCATGAAGATAACCATCATCTGGACATCTCTGAATATTTATGAGTATTAATGAAAGAGTGAATAGCCCATGTACTGGCAGGAGCATGCTCACTGTTCTCCTGAGAAACATCATGTGACACAATCAGCTTTCAGTACATTGGTTCTGAAAGATCACATGAGCTCAATGTCACAGGGAGTTCTGCCCAAACCAACAGCTAATTTAAATAATGACTTAGGCACAGCTTTATAGTTGATTTATTTCCATGATATATGTATTAATAATTGTACATTGCAAGTAGGCTTTTACTCAGTTATTGCTAATAATGTTAGGTGCTTGCTTACATTTTGTACCTCCCCTTCTGCGGTAGATCCTGTAGGGAAGATCCAAGGAACAAGTGTAGGGGGCATAACAACACAATTTGCAGAAACAAAGCCTAGTCTTCCAGGAGTCCAAGAGAACTCCTCAAAATTCGTGAGTCTCCTGGATATTCCAAGAGAACAGGCAGGTATGTTTCCATAACTGCATGACTGGTATGCTTTAAGATTTTTACTATTGGAGTAATGATAATAAAAAATTTAGGTTACGAATTGCTTTACTCTAGTTACCGATCTGTCTTTGTTTGAGCAAAGGATTAGTAGGGAAGCTGATATAAACTAATAAAACCTAGAAATGAACATCCATATATCCTAGAATTAAAGAGCCATTCTAAAGTTAAATAAAGTACTTTTGACTGAACAAAAGCTGATTAAATTGATTGCTATATTTAGTTATATAAAAAGTAAGATTAATAAATTCACAGTACAGTATATATGGTCCCAATAATTTGAAAAGAGGAAAGTCCAGACACAAATAAGCTCCTCCCATGATCCACTCAAGCCATGTCTGGATAAGTCCAAACAATACCCAGATCATGCCAAATCATGCCCACATTATTGAAAGGTTATGCCCTTTCAGGGTTCACGACTCTGGACAGTTCCCCCAATATAGGTACTATTGGGAGGTATGTACTATAGTATAACTTATGTTTTTCATAAAAAAATAAACGTTATGGTTTGTAGTTCTATTGCTCTTAAGCACATCATTGTCTATTTTTAACGTGCCACAATTCTTTGCAGTGTAGGACAGTTGGTACAACAAATCATGCTGTGTCCAGTGATTGGGTGCCAGGAAGTGCAGTGTCGTCTGTCTCCATCTGAGTGCCTACAGCTCAAGCGCAGAGCCTGTTCCTTGCTGTGTATGGGTGTTGCGGTGCTGCACGGATGTGCAGTACTTAGATCTTGTGTATATACATGCTATTTCACAGACAGTTTATTGAAAACAGGATACAGGTCATATGTGTAATGAACAAACACTCTGGCTAAGTTACAACATTTGGATTAACCTGCTTACTCACATTTGCTGTCCCCTGTTACATTCTAATAGGTATCTGTCAAAAGATTATGGGCCCAGGTCTGCAAGTTTAAGGAAGACGTTGAACGTTGACCACAAGTATAGCAAAGTCCTTTATTTGAATTAAGGTGAATATGTATACTCCAGGCGGAAGCGTGGGCTTTGTAAAATTGAGAGGCTCTGAGAATTATTCCACATGGAAATTTGCACTAGAGATGCAATTAAAATGTGAAACATTGTGGAAGGTCCCAAGTGACCCAGGTGACAACCCAAATCTCAATGTGGAGAGGGCCATTGAAACCATTGGCTTAGCTGTAGAACAGCATGTCTACTCAATCATTAAAGGGAAAGCGTCAGCAGAAGACATGTGGGTTGCCCTGCAGACAGCTTATGAATATAAGAGTCTCATGAGAAGGATAAACCTTAGGCGCACTTTGTACGGAACCAAGTTAAGTGAGTGCAAAGACATAAATGAATACATCAATAAAATGTTATCTGTTTCACAGCAGTTAGGTGGATGACGAAGAGGTCGCCATGGCTATGTTACAGAACCTGACCCCTGAATATGTATTCCTTGTAGTGGCATTGGAGTCATGTACTACCATCTTAACTACAGAGGTCATAAGGGTGAAACTGTTACAATTCCAGGAGTGAATACCTTGGAAACTAAAGCTGAAACAGCTTTGCTCACTAGGGACATTAAGCCTATAAGACCAAAGTACAATTGCTTTATGGGTCACAAAATGGGACAAAAGGCCTCGGATGCAGACTGAAAATGCAGAGTGGCGCGAAAAGCAACCATGGCCATTGCCATAAGTGTCTTGGAAAACAAAGGTTATAAAGTAGAATTCACAGAAGACAAGTGCCCTGTGGAAAATAGAAGAGGGGCTTTAATAGTGACAGCTTCCCTTTGCCAGTGACTGTATGTCTTAAACACTGAGGAGTGTTATGCGATGGCTACTCCCAAATCAAGTCAGATTATGGAACTGTGACATAGCTGTAAATAACCCTGATAAGCCGATATGTGAAAGTTGCATCAAAGATAAAGAAACCAGACATCCCTTCCGGAAGTCAGCAATAAGAGCTGAGGCGACCATTAGCATTGGTGCACACACATGTATGTGGCTCCATGGAGACAGAATCAATTAGTGGTTACTGTTACTATATGGCATTAATTGATGACTATGCAAGGATGACTCAAGTATATTTTCTTAAAGCGAAAAGTGAACTCATACACAGGATCAAGGAATACAACGTTTTGGTGAAGCTCAAACGGGACATAAACTAAAAATGTTGAGATCTGATAACAGAGGAGAATACCTGAATAAGAACTTTGTTGACTCTCTGAAAAATCATGGTGTTCAACATCAGTTGACTATGCCGCACATGTCTGAACAAAAATGTGTAAGTGAGCATGCAAATTGTGCAATAGTTGAAAGAGCATGTGCGATTTTAGGCGCTGCCTGCTTGGAAAATTAAATTTTGGCCTGAAGTAGTGCAAACAGCAGTCTATTTTGAAAAAAAGAAAACTATCCACCCACTGTTGCAGTAAAGGGCAAGAAAATGGTCTGGAAGAAGACCTCTTAGGATGTTTGGATGCAAAGCATATATACACATCCAGCAAGAATGAAGGCATAAATTGGACTTTATATCATAAGATTGTGTTTCTTTTTCTTGGATATTGTTTTGAGAGTAAAGGCTACAGGCTTTGGGACATTATAACCAAGAAACATATTCAATTCAGAGAAGTCACATTTCATGATCAGCACCACCTACTCAGAGCCAGATTTAGACCTCATGGGGCCCTAGGCAAGATACTGGCTTGGGGCCCCCTCCCTGAAAAAATCCATAGCACTATAGTTTTTAGCATAACATATACCCCTATTCAGGGGCTGGCTGGCAGACTTTAGCCCAGGGGGGCAAGCACATTGCACTGGCCCATAAGTAGCGGCCCATTTTTAAAGGCTGGTCTCACCGCCAGCCCTCTGGGGACTGCTGGGCCCTAGGCAATTGCCTAGGTTGCCTAGTGGTAAATCCAGCCCTGCACCTACTGGAAAAATAGAATGTGAAGTTCAAGAAGAGGTATTAATGCTTAATATACCCCCACCTTCCAATACTTCTACAGTATGTCAGAGACTTTAAATCTTGACAACCAGCAGGAGAAAAGAACTTCTGTGAGAAGTAATACCTCCTAAGAGGTATAGTGAATAATATGCCAACATTGCATTCTCAGAACCACAAAATTTGCAGGAGGCAAAATTCAGTGATGAATGGACATGAAGGTGACATCTTTAGACCAAAACAAAATTTGGACTGTTGTCAATAGACCAAGCCTCTGTAAAACAGTTACAAACAATGAAAAGTGAGGCCATAAGCCAAACACACTTAAAATTGTGTTTGTGAACATCATGCACTTACCTCGGGGTTAAGTCTTGTGCATCCCCAACCAGTAAGATTCACAGGGAAGATCCTAGGCTTCGCTATATATTTTTCCCCCCAGTGGATGCTGGGTCCCTTCTTTTTTTTTTTCCTGCACCAAATAGAACCTGTACCACAAGACAGATGCAGTATCAGTGCTTAACATTTATTTCTTACCCCTTTACATGTACCGTGCTTCATTCTTGCCTTTCTCCTTTTTTGTCCTTTACTTTCCTCGCTCTCAGCGTTTTGAATTCTTTCTTCTCTCTCCTTTTCACATTTTTCTCTTCTGTCCTATAGCTCCCCCTCCATTTTTCCCCCAGTGTCCATTCTCTTTGCTCAGCCCCCCATCACAGTGTAATCCTCTAACCCTCCCTTCCACAATTGTCCCACCAAACCACCCCCCCCCCTGCCCATCGTCCTCCTAGCAGTCATGGCTAACTTCCCCCACTGCACCTCATTCGTCCCCTGCAGGTGTGATTGACTCGGACCCCAAGTTGAATCACTTTGCACGCATTAGTCTGTTTCTCCTCTCTCCTAGCACAGCACTGCCATGGCCAGCCAGCTGGTGCCCTGGGGTGAGCAGCCATGCTCTGCTCTCGGGGCTGGGGGACCAGGCTGTGGAGAGCCCTGCATGCCTCCCCCTGCAATTTGGTGCTTTGGCGCCCCCACCCCGTTACAAGCAATCTTTTAGAAGGGGCACATAATACAATTAAATGATGCCTGTGTCGCACTTTAACAAATGCATGATTGACAGCGGGGGGGGACTGCTAAGGAGTAAGTTTGGAATTACATAGCGTAATTAGATCTTTAATCAGTGATTGCCAATGTGCTTATCTCCATTATTTAATTTACACTTATTTCTAATTTGGGGTCTTATCTCCATGCTTATCTCCAGCTTTGATGCAACTTTCAAAGGGTGTTCCATCAAAGTGATAAAGCATTTTTGAAGATGGCAGTCCATTAGCTATAGGAAATCGTAGCGCAGCCTAAACATGCGGGACCGTATGGACAGCTCGCTTCACATGTTGATTGGGGTCAGACTATTTCACATTCAAAGGTCCATGAACAAACAACTTTGTAAATGCAGTAGGTCGCCTATGTATGTCTCTTAGTTGACAGTCTTCAGAGGGATGTCATTGCTATGGAAGTCCCCCTAACGAAATGTGAATGTGTTGCAAATTTTAGGCAGTTTTCATCGGCTTTGACCATCACCACAAGAACACCCAGTCGTTTAGGTTTGGGGCAGCTATTGTTGTGGCTTTATACAGGTATTCCATCAAAGCGTTACAGATTTTAGGGTGATGGAAATCCGATACCTCTCAGACATAGATCAGCCCTTCTGGCTTTGTGAATCCAATTTGCTGGGGTGCACTCTAGTTGGTTCATGCTGACTGGTCCTCCCCCTCACTAAATTTATTTTCAATACGTTAGGCAGGCAGTCTTTTGGAGTTTATGGGTCTAGACCTGGCCCTCTACAGCACCCATTCCTTACAGATTGGGGCAACTACCACTGCAGCTGAGGAGGGCTATTCCATTGCATCAGTCAAGTCCTTAAGGTGATGGAAGTCAGATGCCTGTAAAACTTGCATCAGGGCTAGGAGTTGTGGATACTGATTTGTTGCTCTAACAATTAGATTTTGACTCTGCTTTCTTAAATGGGGAAGTAGTTTACTAAATCTATATGGATTATCCAGGGCATTATAATAACATTTCCAGAAGGAAAGGTGTGTTGACAAAAAATATCTTTAAACTGCTTGAAACAAAGCGGTCAACATCAAGCTAGACACTATGTTGATTGACATGGACCTTGTATGATCAGAGACTGAGCACTGTCTGTTCCACAAAATATTCGATAGAAAGCTGTTCATTATTGTTGTATATATGGAAGACTTGTTGCTTGCAGGCCTGAGAAATCATAGACCGTGTAAAAAGTCTGTTGGGAGAAAACCTAAGAATGAAAGACTTAGGCCCTGCACATCACCTGATGGGAATGAGAATTTCAAATCTGAGTACTGAGTCACCACAGACCAACAAAGTTACATTCAGGCTATACTTCTTAGTATGGGATGACAGTTGCTAAACCAATAAATACTCCTGTTGCTAAAAGTACAAAATTAACCAAAAGTATGTCACCAACAAGTTAATCTGTAACAGAGGCGATGATAGACATCCCATATCCGTATGCAATTGTAAGTTTAATGTATGCAAGTGTTGGATCTCATCCCAACATCAGAAATGTACTGAGCCGTTTGAGTCAATGTGCAATAAGTCCCGGGAAACAGCATTGGACAGCTGTTAAGAGAATACCTGAAACATACAAGTTCATTAAAACTAAAGTTTTCATAATCCAAATCTTCAGAACTGGATATTTCTGTGTTGCAGATTGGGGAGCAGACGAAGATGATCATGGTATAAATTCATTTCATATAAAATGTGGTTTGGAATGTTATGAATACTGATGTTTTGCTGGTATTATCTGTTACATTAACCCCAGGTGAACAAAGTAAAAGTTTAATAATAAGGTTTACATGTGGTTTGTAATCAGAGAGATGTCTAAGCGAGAGGGGGTGTTGAGACAGATGAGAATTTTATGCTGTTACTGGTGATCAGGTGCTGGAAGCAAAGTGCCATCCAGTGATTGGGTGCCAGGAAGTGCAATGCCGTCTGTCTCCATTTGAATCATAGGCAAACCGAGGAAGGTTGCCTAGTGCCTGGAAACCCCCCTCCAAGCCTGGGGCACTGTATAATTGAGGTGACTGGACCCTGAACCCGCTTCACACGGCTCTGCTTGAAAAGGGAGAGCAGCAGTAGTGTACGCAGCATTGCCCATGTATATTATGGGAATAGGAAGAGTTGGAGAGCAGCCAAGCAGTGTCTAAAAATATAGCCACACCCCCATGCATGCTTGTCACGCCCACTGGCGGCATGGTGTGGAAACCCCCCTCTATAAATCCTGCGTTTGCCCCTGTGAGTGCCTACTGAATACTGAATATGTGCAGAGTCTGTTCCTTGCTGTGTATGAGTGTCACAATACTACATGGATGTGCAGTACTTAGCTCTTGTGTATATCCATGCTATTTCAATGACTGTTCATGACACCTATAACCTGTAGCCTGTGTTCAATAAACCCATACTTTCATTAAGTGACAATGTGTGGCTTAACTTCCTTACATCTGCTAACACCTATTACAATCTAATAGGTATCTGTCAATAAATTATACAAATAGAACAAGAACATACAAGGTTGATAGACAATGTGCTGACATGAGACAGAGGGTAGAGAGGGCCCTAGTTGTGGGCATTTACAATCTAAAGGATATCTCAAGTGTTTGGCTAGGGTCAGAGCAGTTACCATCATTAGTCATCAAAGCAGTTCACACGAGCAGATAATCGGTTGTGGTTTAAAAAACATGTAACCACTTGGAGTGCTAGAATGTGACCGTCAGTACAGAGTGTTTCATTTCAACTAACTCATGCATATTCATGTGTATACACGTTTGAATTGGAAGGGCTAAGCCCAGATGTAGCCAATCAGAGCATCTAAATCATAACAGCGACAAGTGATGTGAGACTCCTGTTAAAACATTACCACTGTTAAGACACCGTTCTGATTCAACCTATTCATGTAACAATTCATCTGTCTCTGTTTGGAGCAAGGTCCAGTAGATGTGGATTATTCACAATAATTATTTGTAATGAATTGCTATGTAATGCCCATTGTATGCATACATGTATATGAGTGAAGTGGTGTATCAAAATGTATTGGCAGGACCAGAGTATTTAAGTACCGGTTTCAAAGCTCAGGAAGAAAGCCCCTGGAGAGAGGAAAAAGGAATCCTTACTTTTTGTGAAAGGCACCCCAGGACTCCCCGTTTTCATTTTCTGTACTTATAAAGTTAGGTCAGGAGATGATTCCTGTAGCAATTAATCAAGGGTTATTGACATAGTGATGGACGAGAGGAATTGGAGATACTGCTGTGGCCTTACTAGTCGGGAGTTCACTGTCAGGAATAGATGGATGTATGCCTCAAAAGACATCCAGAAGCCAGGTGTATATGTCTATAGACCAAAGAGTACACAATGACACTATAGGGAATAAAGTGAGATATCCTGACATAATGTAAGAGCAAGTGGAGGTACCCTGGTAGAGGGAGTGGAAGCCAATCCTCAAATGTGATCAATCCAACCAAGAACTGGGCTGGAGGTAAAGATGTATTAAAGATGACTGATTATTCCATAAAAAAGAAAAGAGAAAGTTGAGGCATATGCACAAGGCCGGTGCTGGCAATTTGTGCATGGGCAGTGAAGCCCCTTTGGAGCACACCATGGAACTCAGGTTAAGTTAAGGGAGAAGGCACCTATGTCGGCACCTAGTAGGCATGGCACCCTCCTGCCAGCCTTGCTATGTTCTGCTGGCCTTGTATGTGCACCTACACCCCCGCCCCCCACAAACACACATAGAAAAGCCTGTATTCTAACATTTGTTTAGGTCCCATGTAGCTCTGTTGAGTAAATTGTAAGATTATGCTGAGATTTACATCCTGGCACAGGACATAGAGCACCAGGATGTCTGTATTTTTGACATGTAAAGCTAGTCACACATACATACATTCCCTGTGAATGATGCAATGGTGGGAACTATCCTGTGGCTAACATAATTATGCTGCCCAAATTAAATAAATATGCAAATAAAGAATATTTCATAACTGTTTGTTTTTCCATAAATGGCAATAGGGAGGTACAGAGGGAAAGGATAGATTGAGAGTTACATTAAACTTCTGCACATGTTGCAATACCATCCAAAGTTTACACACATATGGTCTTTGGATCAATAAGAAGTATTTATCAACCTAATAAGATATTAGTGCCTCATCTATGCACTCCTATTTAGGAGTACCGATAAATGAGGTGGGTTCAGGCACAGTTGCTGAGGAAGTACGAGATGGACAGGTATTAGTAGAAAGGGAAGAGGAGAGTGGTTGGGGGGGGGGGATATGGCGACATCCATCACAGCTGGTTATACATTATAGCTATATTTCCAAATGTTGGAGCATTTAATCCACTGATCTACTAATGTATTATGCCAGTAATGTGGTCTAGTTGGTATGCATGCCAGCTTCAACAATGAGAATCTAAGAGTGGTTGGATTTCTTTGCTGTCGAAGGCCTTTCGGGCTTTAGCCATAGGAGTGCATAAAGAGAATGATAAATGAAGACCTGTATAGGGATAAATGCACTTAAATGCCAGTCTTGTAATAGTACACTGCACTTACCTTCAGAGGTTAAAGCATTCCCTGGCTTGTTTATATCCAATGACCTGCCATTGGGAATGGTATTCAAGCCTTTATTATCCAGTAACAGGAAGTTCTCTCTCTTTGGTTGAAGTAAATCCTTCCATCCAGGACTGTCATAATTTGTATATTACTTGTGTGTGATTTGTATTGTTTTTCTAACTTTCTTTTTCCTCATTCAGACGAGGCAGGAAAGCAGTGCAGTCAGTGGCTATTACATGACACGAGAGCTATGTTGGGCTGCAGGATTAATCCCCCTTTGATCCATGTTTTAGTTAGGGTCATTTCTGGAGATGCTCTGGGTGTCATTTGTGTGAGCACGCCCTTTGAGACCAGAAGAGATGTAGTTTCTCTTATGCCGGTAAAGGAGCTCCTGGGATTCTGGGCCAGTTGGCCATCCCTATGTTTGTATGGTGTTAGCTGGCTTGTGTTTGCTTTTGTTCCTACGATCATTTATACAATTAAAACTGTGACCTTAGTGCGCCAACATTGAAATATGTGTATGTGTCTTATTACAGGTATTCAAGTAATTCTCTTTATCCTAAGGGTTAGAAGGTAAATGTGCAGCGGGAGATTATTAACCGTTTGGCGTCTTTGTAACCTATTAGTCCCCTTCAATATTAACGCAAGTTCTGGCTGTGAGATGGAAGGGCGTGCCAGAAAAGAGTTTTGAACATCAAAAGCCAATCTACCACTATGTTCAATTACCGATACATGCAGTTCTCCTCTTTGGATAGAAATACCCCTTAGAAATATTGAGGAGTAGTGTTACTCCACAGAAAAAAATGTACTGCGACTATTATTATTATTATTATTATTATTATCATTTATTTGTTAGGCACCACAAGGTTTCTGCAGCGCCGCACATAGTACAAACAGTAGACTATACAGGGTATAACAGTACAGAACAATAAACAAAAGTACCAATACTTCAGAAACTCCAGGCAGGCAGATGCAATAGACACGGAGCAGAAGAACGGGTAAGGAGACAGGAGGGAAGAGGGCCCTGCTCAAGCGAGCTTACATCCTAAGGGAGGGTTAAACAGACCAGGCACAAGAGGAGCCAGTTGAGGGAATGGGAGAAAGGGGAGAATGAGTGGAGGAGATGGCGGTTAAGTGGATGGTTGGTAGGCTTTGAGAAAGAGGTGAGTTTTGAGTGCACGTTTGAAGGAGCACAGAGTAGGAGAGAGGCGGATGGAGCGAGGGAGGTCATTCCAGTGAAGGGGGGCTGCATGGGAAAAGTCCTGGATTCTGGAATAGGAAGAGGTGATCAGAGTGGAGGAGAGGCGGCGGTCATTGGCCGAGCGCAGGGAGCGGGTGGGAGTGAGAATGGAGAGGAGGTTAGAGATATAAGGGGCAGTAGCGTGGGAGAGAGCCTTTTAAGTGGTGGTGAGGAGTTTGAAAAGAATTCTGTAGGGGAAGGGGAGCCAGTGTAGGGCAAGGCAGAGAGGGGAGGCAGAGGAGGAGCGGCGTGAGAGGTAGATGAGTCTTGCGGCCGCATTGAGTATAGAGCAGAGGGGGGAGAGACGGGAGTGGGGGAGGCCGGTGAGGAGGAGGTTGCAGTAATCCAGGCGGGAGATGATGAGTGCGTGTATGATGGTTTTGGTGGCCTCCTGAGAGAGAAAGGGACGGATGCGGGCGATGTTGCGTAGTTGGAAGCGACAGGCTTTGGCAAGAGAATGAATGTGGGGGGCAAAAGAGAGAGAGGAGTCAAGGGTGACACCCAAGCAGCGGAGTTGGGTGACAGAGGAGATGGTGATGTTGTTAACAACAATGGAGACTACAGGACAATGGGACTACAGGTCAACTATAATCTAGCTTGACCTTACATATCGTAAACTACATTTAGCCTATCTGCTTGTAAAAGAAGTAACTATTAAATCCCATGTCACATAATAATTTTTTACTTCAATATGCTATAAATTCACCCTATTTACGTAGCATGTCCCACTAGTTCCATATTTTCTGGTACATACATTTTTGTAGCTCATATGGTATTGACTTAAGGCAGGGTTTGTCAACCTTGTCCTTTTTGCATCATCAACTGGATTCCCCAGTATTAGAGTATGGGTAATAGTTGTTGGTCAAGACAATTGCATTTTAATTCACTTGTGTGTTAAGGAAGTCCTTGAAATATGGCTGCTGGGACAATTGAAAAGATATTTGGGAAAATATGTTAAAGTACAGACCTGGACAAACTGTGGATCTTCAGGTCTTGTGAAACTACAACTCCCAGCATACCCTGCCAGCTTACAGCAACTGGAGAGACACGGGTTGACCTAGCCTACCTCAACCCTTCAACTTTAGTGTAACAGAGTGATCTCATCGTCATCTGTAATTATTTGAATGGGTTGGTTCAGCTCAACCAATAAGACAAGACCAGTAATTAAATCTTCAATTGGCAGGAGATTCTAGTAGCAGATTGTGGATAAGGGAAATAAGGTGAAGTTGGATATGTTTTTGCCATTTGAGCTTAAGTCTTGGAAACACAAGTGATTCCATAGTGGAATTACTATTTCAATCCAATAAGTTTAATAAATTACTTTATCCATCGAGTCTCCCCCAAACTTTATTACAATTTAATGGTTATCTACCTTCACACAACTGTAATATATTAGCTTTCATTTGCTTTCATTCAACTTTTTTCTGTGTATTGGATATAAATATATTCCCAAATCAATGTGTGTTGTATCAAAGGAGTGGTTAGCACTTCTGCCTCACAGCGCTGGGGTCATGAGTTTGATTCCTGACCATGACCTTATCTGTGTGGTGTTTGTATGTTCTCCCTGTGTTTGCGTGGGTTTCCTCCGGGTGCTCCGGTTTCCTCCCACACTCCAAAAAACATACTGGTAGGTTAATTGACTGCTATCAATAAATTGACCCTAGTCTCTGTCTGTCTGACTCCCTTTCTGTCTGTCAGTGTGTGTGTTTGTCTATATTAGGATTTTTAGACTGTAAGCTCCAATGGGGCAGGGACTGATGTGAATGAGTTCTCTGTACAGCGCTGCGGAATTAGTGGTGCTATATAAATAAATGATGATGATGATGATGAAAGGAGGGTTATGAAAACAGATATAGGGACTTGGTGATAGAGTTAAAGTTACAGGAGGGCGTGTGCAACCAATAAATTGTCTGATTACAGAAAACTGCTTGAAGTGACATTATGTACAGTATATGTGAACTATTAATCTTCAGTGGGACTGCTCTTAGGATGCAGCTTTGTGTTAGTAGTTTGTGATGGTCTTAATGCTGAGATTAGGAAGAAAAGGGCAATTATAATAATTCCAAAAAGCTTATTGAATTATAGATAGTATGGAATTTTGTTAGCACGTGTTTGTAACATTACCAGTAGGTTGTTGTTATAGTGTTTACATTTTATTTTGTTTTTGGGGGTTTTCCTGTTTATAAATTATTGAAAATTCAATGAGTTAAGTAAAGTAATAACCCAGAGTGCCTAATTCTTTCCCAGCCCCAACTGTTTGGAATACAACAGTTTATTAATTTATCATAGCCTTATGTTTAATTTCAGAAATTTTAGCTAAAAAAAATCCCCAACAATCAGCTGCACCTGTTGCCAATTAAAGAATTAATGACACATCAATCAAACCGAATGTGCTGTATTAAAAGATTACACATGCTCTGCCGTCAGATTTCTTTAGAAGTCATGGAGGGAAACAGAATATGGATGGCATGGGGGGGGAAGGGGACTGAAGACACAAAAAATGAGACTGCAGAATATTCAAAGTGCAAAGTAACAGAAATAAAGTCATACTACAGATCTAGGTATCTATAACTTTGGAAGTCTATTAAACACTTTTGGTACATGGTGTGTGTATATGTGTGTATTTATATGTATATAACACAGTGAAATACCTCAACAATTTTTCACATTTTGTTGAGACAGATTTGAAACTGAGGCGGCTCTCTCCTGTCCTCGAAATGTGCACCCTCTGAAACAGTGCCTCCACTCCCCCCGCTTCTTACCTAAGGAGGTGGGGGCGACATCTCCTGCTCTCTTCAGTCTGGGAGTGTGATGCTGGGCAGTGACATCATAGCCCAGCTCCACTCTCCCAGCCTATCACAGGTTTACAGGTAAGAAGCTGCCAGGTGCTGCCACGTGTCACTCATTCAGTGCTTCAGGCACCCCCTAACCTCTGGCATCCAAGGTGGACACCTAGGTTCACCTAATGGTAATACTGATAGTGATTACCTCAAAAGTCACACAATTTGTGAGTTGACTCCAACTGTGTAAGAAATGTTGTCATTACTTTTGTAAATAATAGAGTCCTTGTTCTGTGAGGTCCTACAGCATGTAGAGACTTTTCAAAGTAAGTTTCAAACTTATGACAAAACTAGAAAGCTATTCTAGAGAGCCACAAATATGGGGAAGAGTACAAGACCATTGCAGAGGCATAGAACAACCTTCTGAGCTTACTGTAGTCCACTGTACAGAAGTGGAGGAGTGTGACATTACAGCCACACTGCTTAGATCAGACTGCCCTTTAAACTTAGTTTATGAGTAAGAAGGGCACGTAACAGAGAAGCCATGGAGTGGTCAACTGTAAAATTTAACAAGCTGTCAGTGTTTGTGATGGAAAATTATGTCAATATTTTGACTTTCCTACCTCACCTGGGATCAACTTTCTTCCATTCAGCCCCCCCCCATTCCGTTCTTCACTTACACCTAACCCCACATACACCCATATTCACTTTTCCTTTTTCTAATAAAAAAAAAACAACCTAGTTGATAATTTTACTGTGACCTTCATTCCTTCTTAAATATATTCTGGCTAAAGGTTTTTTTAATATGTTTGGAAGGATTTGTTATGTTTTCAGATGATCTGTTTGTCGTGTTTATGTTTGAACTTATATATGTTCTATTAAACCTTGAATTAAATTAAATTAAATAAACAAGAATGAGATGTACAAGGGTGAAGAACCTCCAAGACATTCCACAAAAAAGTGGACATACCCTTGAGTATTTTAGTGTGTAAAATGTTAGCATTGGTGAGAACTGAAATGTTCATATATGATGCAACAATACAGTTTGTATGTTTGTGCTACTGAGTATTCCAAAAAAGTTGTTACATATTTTTGGGCTTAATTTTGTTCCTTAGGAAAGGCTTCATATTTTCTCATGTTCAAAGACCTTTAAATTGGCAGCTTCTGGTTGTGTTCATTGCTAGTGTATGCCCCCCTGCTCCAGTGGCAGCAGTTGCTCAGTGTTTGGGATCATTTTGAAGTAGCCGTGCCCATAGGGACAGTATATTTGAATGTATGAGACCAGTATACTGTCAATTAATGATTATTTTGGGTGCTAAATTTGATAGGAAGCCTATGGGTCAGCTTTCTTGGGAACCTAGCAGCATACTGTATTTTTATGAAGCACCCTGGCTATAGGAACTGTCAGACAAAACCTACAGCAGAGCACAAAGAACAGGTATGTGATGATGATGATGATGATGATGCTACAGGTGGTTCTCAAGGGCACTATTGAAGATCTTTAGTTCTGGTGTCTCACAGAAACAGTACATCACTGCTGCACCCTAGTGGTGGTCACCAATCAATTGCAGATAAATAACACACATAAAATGTGTTTGTAAGCAAAACTAAAAAAATATATATAATATACCCTTAGGAAGATTTGTGGACTGCATGTAAGACCCCCAAAATCCCGCAGGCTGTTTGTTTGGCTGTGGTTCACAGCGTGCCACTTTTATGCAACTTTTTAGATATATCCATGTTATTTATTTATTTTACACAATTACAGGCTTCACTGAGCAATTTGAAACCTTTTGTGTTCTGAAACATAAAAAATGGGGTTTATAGAAATTATAATTGTGTGTTAGTCTCGATCTTTTGCCACAAATTACTCTTTGCTTAGATGCTATACTATATATTTGACTGATGGGCTACGTCCATGGCCGGTGCTAGCCTCCATGGCGCCCTAGGCATTTTTACAAAATCGGCGCCCCAGCCCCCCCGCGCAACAATCGGCGCCCTCCTCCCTCCTCCCCCCTAACCCCGTCTTTCCTTACCTCACCATTGCCGCCTCTCTGCTCCGTCTCCTCCCCTCCACTCACTGACACTAGTGAGTGGAGGGGAGGAGACGTAGCAGAGAGGCGGCGGTGGTGAGCAATAGCCTCTTCCCCCCTCCCCCGTGCATCTTAATGCTGTGCGGCGGCCGTGACAGGTATGGTCAGCGGTCGCCGCACAGTTTTAAAGTAATTTTCATTCTGGAGCCCTCCAGAGCCCGGCGCCCTAGGCAAGTGCCTAACCTTGCCTAATGGGAGCGCCGGGCCTGGCTACATCATATGAGTGCTGCTTTTAAAATATTTATTGCCAAAACTATAATTATCGACTCACTGCATCCTTTTGTGTGTTGTATATTTTTCTAAAATCTTAATTAAAAAAACCCTAAACATTTGTGTATATAAGTTGCTGTTTTCTCCCTAAATGTGGATGCTTTCCCCTTGCCAAGATTACTGTGCAGCATTTATAAACTTTGCAAAAATGTAGTAATGTGAACTAGTCTTGGACATTAGATGGTATACCGTTACAGCATAGGCACTTAAGCCAATTATTTTGTGTGGTTCTGTGTGTTAAGAATAGCATTTATTTCCTTTTAAAATAACACTACCATTAGATTAGATAAGTGTGTAAGCAAGTAGTGCTTTTGTTGTCCATTAGCAAAATTACACTGTGTTGGAGCTGCTTCTTCTGCCTCCTGTCAAGGTTCACAAAGACATTCTGTGACTGCTTTAAAAGATGACCCATAAACCATTTCTCATGCAAGGTGATGAGAAGAGACAGCAAACCTGAACACATATTATGTGATTGCCTTAAGGCTGCTTTATCGGAGAACTCCACACAAAAAATATATTTTTTTTCTGAACTCTGAAACTCTACTCCACACTAAGTACTAGAATTGTGGTTGATCACATGCCAAGGACCACAAATGCTTATGAGCGCCACCGGTGCTTCTACAGGGCAAATAGCCTGAAACCATTTGAGTGTAAACAAGTAACAGGTTGTAGAATTAAAATTTAGTTGGACAAGTTGAATTATTTCAGAAATCCTGTTGTGCATTACACTTTGCTGGACTCTAGATGTATCTTAGTCATCATGAGATTGCTTAGGGAACCTCCTACAGCCAACTCTTAAGGCCATAATAAGGGAAGTAAAGGTTACAGAAGGCTAGGTTCATGTACAAATAAAGTTCAGTTATGAAAATGATTGCGATAACAATACCCACAAAGCCCACAAGTAGCAAACAAAAATGGAAATATTGATCTAAAGTCACTTGTTCCAGAATATCCCATAAATGCTTGATTGGGTTCAGATCTGGTGAGAAGGCCATAAAATATGGACAACATCTGTGTCATGTTCATCAAACCACAGGACAACGAGACATTCTTTACAGATGAGGGCATTATCAGGTGTGCAACAAATTTGTCTAACTGGAGGTCCGGCTGGACACTCCTGGAGTGCAGGAGGAGGCCCTTTGTTAGGGATAGCAGCCAGAGAGGCACATTCTTGAACAAGGAGCTTCTTGCCGGAGGAAGAGTGATGATGGACAACTAAGGAAAAGGTCAATAACAAATCATAATGCTGTAGCTTTAAAAATTACAATGTTGCAGTCCAAATTTTTCTCTACAGAGTTTCGATGTGAGTGAAGGGTGTATTAGGTGTAGCTCCTTGGCACAAATTGCTGCTGCCAGCAAAATGCTGTCATGTGTTTGTCAATATTGCAATGTGTTGCATCATACCAGAAGCTGCTGGTTCTTGTGTTTACAGTAGAGAATCACTGGTATGGCATTAATTACTTACACCTTAACGACCCTTCCATCAGGAAAGAAATGCTGCAAAATGGAAAGAATGATAACCCTGTACCACCCAGTGGCCATTAACCTTGACCTTCCATTCTAAGGGAATCATTGCACCCAAATCATGCCAGGAATATTTGCCCCACAACATTGTGTAACCACCAGAAACATTAACTATTGAAATGAAAAAGCCTTTAGGGCTGTATAATTCTTTAGGTTGTTGCCACGTGCGCACTGATCCATTTGTTGAGAACATAGTGAAGGATGATTCATCTGACCATAAATAGTTCCTCCGCTGTTTAGTAGTTCGTAGTTTATCCTGCACTGGGAAGTTTTCATTGGAGTGTTTTGATTAACCTAGCTGCTGGTGACACAGGTACAAATTTACAGTCGTTGGTCTCTTTGCCTTGAATTACAGTATGGATATTGCAATCCTGGAATATGTGCATCCACCCAATGTTGCCCCTTGCCAATGTTGTTTCTCCATGCTGAGATCATCTTAGACATTGTTAGTGAAACATATGCCAGTTGGAATTTCTTGGTGACTGAACCCACTGCTAAACACAGCCCAATAACCACCCTCTTTCAATGTCAGTGAGGACTCAATTTGCAGCCATGATAGCCATAATTATAGAGCCAAGGCAGGCCATCATTTTTATACAAAGCTCTATAAAAGCTCTGGACTATAAGCATAATTATGCTGTGTGGGCATAAAGAAAGACATAGGGCTAGATTTACTAAGCTGCGGGTTTGAAAAAGTGGGGATGTTGCCTATAGCAACCAATCAGATTCTAGCTTTCATTTATTTAGTACCTTCTACAAAATGATAGCTAGAATCTGATTGGTTGCTATAGGCAACATCCCCACTTTTTCAAACCTGCAGCTTAGTAAATCTAGGCCATAGTGTAGTAGTAAGAAGCACCAGGTTTGGACAGGCTGGAAAGGTCCCACTGCAACAGGGAAACCCATAGTCTGTGGTCCCCCTGTCATAGTGGGAACCATAGTCTGAACCAAACCCATCCTGGTCAGCAGGAGGATGGGACCACTGGGGTGGCCCACAAAACATGAGTGAGTGGGCCCCCACTGACAGACCACCAGCCCAGTGCTCAATAGCACAGTGGCTCTTCATGCCAATGGGCCAGTTATTGATTTTTAGTTTTTTGTTTGTTTTTTTAAACCATTTCTTTTTATCTTTTTAACACTGCAAAGATTCAGCAGTTCACATTCTGATGACTGGTGTAACTTTGAAGTGAGCTAGCTGAAAATGTTACCTACACTCAATAAAAATTGGGTAGTCGATGGGAAAACAAGCTTGCTCTGCCTGTTATGCATTGACCAGGTGTTTTTTTTTTCTTTGGATTTGTTTTACCTATTCAATACAGCACATATATAGCCACAGGGCAGTGGTCTATCTTTTTGTTACTTAGAGATGCCATTGGACACAATTTAAACTGTCAGGGAAAGCAGGCCAAGATAGGTAGTAGTACCTAAGAATTGTAGCAAGAAAAAAATAATTACATGAAAATATGGGTGGAAAACACCTTCAAAAAAATTTTCTGCCTCTATGTATAAACCCAACTTTTCCTTAGTCTTCTATAAAAAAAAAAAAAAAGGTTATTTCAGAAAACAACAAAGGTGGGCCAAGCCCATCATTTCCTACTCCTAAGAAATGGCAATGGCATTAGACATGAAACAGATGAAAAGAGCGGTCCCAGATAGAAGGATGACAGAGTAAGAAAGCATTAAGCCCAGACACCCTGGAAAGTGTAGGCAGTGTAGAGGAATTTGGAGTGACATGTTGCCATTAGACTTTGGAATTGCTTTGTATTCAAGTTGTTAATCAAATAATTACATTTCTTTATTGTTAATTATTAAATAGCCTTTACTTATACAATACTGTAGTGATAATTTCTAATCATCATTTTTATAATATCACAATAGCACAATTATTGTTTTTTACTTTTACTTATGCAATTGCAAACACTTGTGTGCGGGAGAAGAATGTTTCTGATAGTAAGTGCAGAGGTACTCCCTTCAGCTATCTTCAGATTCTAACAAGGACCTTTCTGATACGCAAAACAATGATTTATGTATTCTCGCACCATGTTGTTACCCATCCTACAAGCTACAATATATAGGCCACCCAGTGGATGCATTTATATGTACTGCTGTCGTTTTATACAGTACCTTGCTGTCAATATGGTTATCCATGACCGTCCCTACCATACATCTTGTGAGTCGCACCATTAAAAGCTATTACAATGACCCATAAGAAGGATGTGAGGGACTGTTGGAGCACTATGTAATAATAATCGTTTTAAAGCTGTTTACTTACACTTTAAAAACCCTTAAATGCCCTCTCCCCAAACCTTAACTAAAACCAGTACTAGAGAGTCTGGGCTCGTTTTCACTATAACAGGGAGATGACAAACATGAGGTTCCCTGCTCTAGTTAATACCAATACCAGGCAGGTCATCATGGAGCTGCAGGTTATTATTATTATTATTATTTATTATTATCCTTTATTTGTTAGGCGCCACAAGATTTCCGCAGCGACGTACACCATACAAACAGTACACTATACAGGGTGAAACAGTACAAAACAATAAACAGAGATACCAGTACTTCAGGACTCCAGGCAGGTTAAAGCAATAAACACGGAGCAGAAGAACCGTTGAGGAGACAGGAGGAAAGAGGGCCCTGCTCAAGTGAGCTTACATCCTAAGGGAGGGAAAACAGAACAGGCACAAGGGGAGCCAGATGAGGCAAGGGAGAGAGCGAGTGGAGGAGATGAAGGGGTTATGCCGATGGTTGGTAGGCTTTAAGGAAGAGGTGGGTTTTCAGTGCACGTTTGAAGGAGCACAGAGTAGGAGAGAGGCGGATGGAACGAGGGAGGTCATTCCAGTTAAGGGGGGTAGCACGGGAAAAATCTTGGATTCTGGAGTGGGAAGAGGTGATAAGAGTGGAGGAGAGGCGTCGATCATTGGCCGAGCGCATGGAGCGGGCAGGAGTGTGAATGGAGAGGAGGTTAGAGATGTAGGGGGCTGTAGAGTGGGAGAGAGCCTTGTAAGTGGTGGTGAGGAGTTTGAAAAGGATTCTGTAGGGGAAGGGAAGCCAGTGTAATGCAAGGCAGAGAGGGGAGGCAGAGGAGGAGCGGCGTGAGAGGAAGATGAGTCTTGCGGCCGCATTGAGTACAGAGCGGAGGGGGGAGAGATGTGAGTGGGGGAGGTGAGTGGGGGAGGTTCAGTGGGGAAGATGGGCCTACTAAACTGAAAGGGCCAGTTTAATTAACTAGATTGATACCCCATAACAAGGCAACATTGCCATTCCAGTGGTCCCAGCACAAGAAACAGTGATCCTAATGACCCCACACATTGTACCAAAAGAGTAAAAATAAATAACATATGATTTGAAAAAAACCACCCTAAACCTGTAGTATAGCATACTTCTTGTTTATAGATTCCCTAAATGATAGTTAATTTATTTATTAAAAAAAAAGAATATTCTGCCACTGACCAACAATATTGTTTTGAGGATCATCAATCACCAATTCACAACAATTGGTCAATATCGTCTTGGTGGCTATTAAAGTAATATGCTGTATTGTATCCACTCTCCCGCCCTTTCTTACATACCTTACATTCCATAATAATTACATCAATGTTTAATGTAATTTTTAATCCGTTAAAGTTAAGTAAAGTTATATCAATGCGGCACTTCGTTTTTATTTGTTTTTAGCTGCCTCTTTGTCCGATCTGCTTTTTTTCATACCTCCCATCCATGCGGATTTAGGCGGGACAGTCCTGATCGATGGGAAAGAGGTATTCTGTTCACTGCTGCTCTGCATGGCAGAGTGATAGTGAACGTGTGCACAGTAATTAAGAGGTGGAGGGGAGGAGATAATGGGGCAGCCTAGCACTTTTGAAAAGTGCTAGGCCTCCCCCTGGGTTTGTGGTCACATTCCCATCAGGGGGTGCTCTACCACAGTACGGTGTGGCCATAACCGCTTCCTGATGAAGTGTAGGGAGGTATGTTTTTTTTTTTCATCTATTAAACCAATCGCATGCCGTTTTTCATATATATATATTTTTTTTATTTGACAGTTTCTGGGTTATATATATATATATATATATATATAAGGGGGTATTCTATTTATATTTTCACAGCAGGAGTCAAATATTCTTGTGTCTGTCAGCATGTGAAAATTACAGTTTACCTGGCTTTCAGATGCTAGAGTGCAGATTCAAAAGTGAATCTGACTTTGATATGTAAAAGTCAGATGTGTTGAATGAACCTGAATCCAAACCACTTATCACACTCTGTATGTGTATATATATGTTTATATAGGCTCATGTAATTCTCATGCACTCTGTGGCCTGTACATAGTCCTGCATTATTACTTTTTTTTTTTCTCGTCTTCTTACACTTATGCTTTTTCTGTCCACTCACAGACATGAATATATTGGACCTTAGTCATTAAGGAACGTAAGGCAAAAAAATTAGTAAATTCTCTCCAGGACAAACCATTTTACAATGCAATGGGTGCAAAACAGTTTATTATTTGGCAAATAAGTTAAATACTGGCTGTTTTTTCATGTAACACATAAATACTTGATAGCTTATTTTTACACTGAAATTTAAAGTTAATCCAGGACATACCCTCTCCCAACTATAAATCTATCCCCACATTTTAAATTTACCTTCCCCTCCAATGCAACATGGTTTTGCCCAGGTGCAAAGTTACTAGTCTTTTTATGCTTTGCTCTCCTTAATGACTCAGACCCCTTGTGTGGAAATAAATTGTCAACCAGTGGGAGAGGAGCTTGAACAGCAAAGAGAATGCTCTCTGACTTTGAACACGCCAGCAACCATTTATAAACTGGAACTTATTGAGTTGTGGGTCTTATTATTAAGCTATGATTTTTTTTTAGTGCAGTTTATCGCAGAGATAGAAAACCACTGATTGATATTTCTCAATAAAATCTAGCTATCACAGCTTAGCGGTACTCAGCTGCAATGGCCTGGAGCGGTAAGGCCCTACTAGCCACACGAGATATATGCATGCTTATATTTGGGCTTTCGGTTCCACTTGCTGAAAATATAATTTAAAAAAATAATAAAATGTAAAAATAGAATTATATTTTCATTGATATTCTTCTGCTATTGCCATTCTGAGATGGAGAGGACAGAAAGATTGCTTGGTACTTGTACCTCCATGATCCTTGTTAAATAAGCTTTCACTTGCGAAACCATGCTCTCGCACTGCGGAACGCCTCTGGAGGAAATCTCGCTCCCTGGCTGACTTCCTCCACTTTAAATTTATCCTCTCCTCATTTTGCTCTGCCCTCTCCCTTGCCAAACAAATCTTCATCAAGTCCCTCATTTCCTCTCAGTCCTCTAATCCCCGCCGCCTGTTTGCCACCTTCAACTCCCTCCTTTCTCCCCCTCCCCCTCCGGTTCCACTTTCCCTCTCTGCTGCTGACTTCGCCACTTTCTTCTCTTCCAAAATTGAAGCCATCAGACTTAACATCTCTGCCTCAATCCCCTCACCCGCTGTCCACATCGCTCCACCCCCCTCCAACAATCAACTCTGGTGCTCCTTCTGCCCCACATCAGGCGAAGAAGTTCGCTCCCTTATTCTTTCCTCTCCATTATCCACCTGTCCTCTTGATCCCATCCCCATTAACCTCCTTCGCTCTCTCTCTCCCACTGCCTGATCCTACCTGGCACACCTTTTTAACCTATCACTCTCCTCTGGTGTAGTACCCTCCTCATTTAAACATGCTCTTATCTCTCCTTTCCTCAAAAAACCTAATCTTGACCCCACCTCGGTCGCCAACTATTGCCCCATCTCTCTTCTCCCCTACGCCCCCAAACTTCTTGAGCGTATTGTCTGCTGTCGCCTCACCAGATATGTCTTGGACAATTCCCTCCTTGACCCTCTCCAATTTGGATACCGCCCCCTCCACACTGTCACGACTTGCACTCTGCAGCTGCTGTCTGCAGTGACTTTATTGGAATCATTAGGTATTCTACTTGTAGTACCACTGCCCACCAAAGGGGCCACTGTGCTACTTGGATCATTTTCCTTGATTACTGAGAGTTGTGTCACCTGCATGAGGCCTATATACACCTGCCTGCTTCATACGGTCTGGGCCAGATCATCAGGTCACTTCTGTGAGTATTTCCATGTGCTCAGCTCCTGTCTGCATTACCAAGTTGTCATCTACTGTCTGCATTACCAAGTTGTCATCTACTGTCTGCATTGCCAAGTTGTCAGCTCCAGTCTGCATTACCAAGTTGTCAGCTCCAGTCTGCATTACCAAGTTGTCAGCTCCAGTCTGCATTACCAAGTTGTCAGCTCCAGTCTGCATTACCAAGTTGTCAGCTCCTGTCTGCATTACCAAGTTGTCAGCTCCTGTCTGCATTACCAAGTTGTCAGCTCCTGTCTGCTTTACCAAGTTGTCATCTACTGTCTGCATTACCAAGTTGTCATCTACTGTCTGCATTACCAAGTTGTCATCTACTGTCTGCATTACTAAGTTGTCATCTACTGTCTGCATTACCAAGTTGTCAGCTACTGTCTGCATTACCAAGTTGTCAGTTGTTATCTGCTATCTGGACTCCTGCAAATTACTTCATTGTACTGCTGTTACCTGCTACTGGTCTCCTGCATCTTCAACCATTATACCTGGTACTTATAGTTCCACGCTGCCTGTTGAAATCTACTATTGCAGTTACCTGTTGTTTCTCATCTGCACATTGAACTGTCTCGTGAGTTACCTTGTCATCTGTGTTTGTTAATAAACTCATTATAACCACTTATCCCCTCTCCGTGGTCATACCTGGGAAATCCTGACAGTATACTCTGGCCCTAATACCGAGCCTGCTGCTACACGGCATTCATCCCTTTTTGAAAAGGATTTCCAGGGGAGTGACCTACTCTGAATTCATTAAGACCATGGCTACTATTTCCTCCGAAAATTCCCTGTTTCAATTGCTCCAAGTGGACATTCTGCAACTTCGCACTCAAATAGTGCAAGTATCTTCTTATTTGAATCAAGTGCTCAAGCAACTTCCAGTTTCCACCCCTGATACATGCTGCAGTAAGGAGTCTAACTGTGCTGCTAACCTTTCATTATCAAATTTGTCTGCCTTTGACTCTCTGCAAGCAGCACCTCCCAATAGTCCTGTAACAAATTCCAGGTTTTCAGGTGCTCCACGCCCCCACCTGACCGAAGAGGAGCGATGGCGCAGGAGGACCTACAAACTGTGTTTTTACTGTGCCAGTGATTTACATTCTTTACAGGATTGCCCGCTCCGTAGACTCCGACCATCTTCAACCTCTATCTCCAGCTCTGAGTTACAAGCTTCTGTCTCCATTCCAGACATGTTATCTGCTCCACTGAGACCCCGGGTTCCCCAGTTCAACCCAGAGAGGGCGCTGCCCGTAAAGTTTGCTCCAGAGGGGGCGCTGCCCGTAAAGTTTGCTCCAGAGGGGGCGCTGCCCCTAAAGTTTGCTCCAGTGGGGGCGCTGCCCTTAAAGTTAGCTCCAGAGGGGGTGCTGCCCTTAAAGTTAGCTCCAGAGGGGGCGCTGCCCTTAAAGTTAGCTCCAGAGAGGGTGCTGCCCTTAAAGTTTGCTCCAGAGGGGGCGCTGCCCTTACAGTTTGCTCTAGAGGGGGCGCTGCCCTTAAAGTCTGCTCCAGAGGGGGCGCTGCCCTTACAGTTTGCTCCAGAGGGGGCGCTGCCCTTAAAGTCTGCTCCAGAGGGGGCGCTGCCCTTAAAGACTTCTCCAGAGGGGGCGCTGCCTTTACAGTCCTCTCCAGAGGGGGCGCTGCCCTTACAGTCCTCTCCAGAGGGGGCGCTGCCCTTACAGTCTGCTTCAGAGGGGGCGCTGCCCTTACAGTCTGCTTCAGAGGGGGCGCTTCCCTTACAGTCTGCTTCAGGGGAGCGCTGCCCTTAAAGACTTCTCCAGAGGGGGCGCTGCCCTTACAGTCCGCTCCAGAGGGGGTCCTGTCCCTCCAGCCCACTCCAGAGTTGCCTGTCCAGCCAGTTCAGCCCGAGTTGCCTGTCCATGCGGTTCAACCCGAGTTGCCTGTCCATGCGGTTCAGCCCGAGTTGCCTGCCCATGCGGTTCAGCCCGAGTTGCCTGTCCATGCGGTTCAGCCCGAGTTGCCTGTCCATGCGGTTCAGCCTGAGTTGCCTGTCCATGCGGTTTAGCCCGAGTTGCCTGTCCATGCGGTTCAGCCCGAGTTGCCTGTCCATGCGGTTCAGCCCGAGTTGCCTGTCCATGCAGTTCAGCCTGAGTTGCCACTCTATGCGGTTCAGCCCGAGTTACCACTTGGTGCTGTCTGCTCTGAGGCTTCTCACAGCGCTGTCTACCCTGAGGCTTCTCACAGCGCTGTCTGCTCTGAGGCTTCTCACAGCGCTGTCTGCTCTGAGGCTTCTCACAGCGCTGTCTGCTCTGAGGCTTCTCACAGTGCTGCCCCCTCCGAGGTTTCTCACAGTGTTGTCTGCCCCGAGGCTTCTCTCAGTGCTGTCCCTGCCAAGCCTGCCGCCCAGTCCGGGCCTGCTGCCAAGTCTGAGCTACCACCTACCTTCAATGGGGATATTCAGCAATTTCATGCTCTCATTAAGTTTTGTATATCCTATTTTCCCTTTGTATTTGACCTCCTTGATACTCAACGAAAGCAGGTGTTTTACATGTTGGCCAACTTTACAGGGGAAGCTCTGGAATGGGTAGAGCCTTTAATTGAAACCCAAGATCCCATCCTGTCTGATTTACAACTTTTTACTGAGGCCGTGATCAAAGAATTTACACCAGCACTTGCCAATCCCACTCCCAGTGCTTCATCTATGCCACATGTTCTATCTCCGGCTACTCCAACCTTGAGATTATCGTTTTCTTCGCTCCATTTCCAGCAAACTTCTAAAAACCACAAAAAGAAAGTAAAGAAGAAGAAGAAAGATTCTCCTGGATCTCAACTCCCCTGTGGTGTGGTTTCTATACCCTTCCCGTCCTTGCATGAAGCCGTCTCAACTACATGCCCAATTCTGGATTATGACTCTGACCTTTCCGACCATTCCTAGTATTTGGGCGTCTGGAATCCGCCCTTTAAGGAGGGGGTACTGTCACGACTTGAACTCTGCAGCTGCTGTCTGCAGTGACTTTATTGGACTCATTAGGTATTCTACTTGTAGTACCACTGCCCACCAAAGGGGCCACTGTGCTACTTGGATCATTTTCCTTGATTACTGAGAGTTTTGTCACCTGCATGAGGCCTATATACACCTGCCTGCTTCATACGGTCTGGGCCAGATCATCAGGTCACTTCTGTGAGTATTTCCATGTGCTCAGCTCCAGTCTGCATTTCCATGTGCTCAGCTCCTGTCTGCATTACCAAGTTGTCAGCTACTGTCTGCATTACCAAGTTGTCATCTACTATCTGCATTACCAAGTTGTCATCTACTGTCTGCATTACCAAGTTGTCATCTACTGTCTGCATTACCAAGTTGTCATCTACTGTCTGCTTTACCAAGTTGTCATCTACTGTCTGCATTACCAAGTTGTCAGCTCCAGTCTGCATTACCAAGTTGTCAGCTCCAGTCTGCATTACCAAGTTGTCAGCTCCAGTCTGCATTACCAAGTTGTCAGCTCCAGTCTGCATTACCAAGTTGTCATCTACTGTCTGCATTACCAAGTTGTCATCTACTGTCTGCATTACCAAGTTGTCAGCTGTTATCTGCTATCTGGACTCCTGCAAATTACTTCATTGTACTGCTGTTACCTGCTACTGGTCTCCTGCATCACCAACCATTATACCTGGTACTTATAGTTCCACGCTGCCTGTTGAAATCTACTATTGCAGTTACCTGTTGTTTCTCATCTGCACATTGAACTGTCTCGTGAGTTACCTTGTCATCTGTATTTGTTAATAAACTCATTATAACCACTTATCCCCTCTCCGTGGTCATACCTGGGAAATCCTGACACACTCTACTGAAACTGCCCTGGCCAAAGTGACCAATGACCTCCTATTGGCCAAATCAAAGGGTCACTCTCCATACTCATCCTTCTTGATTTCTCCGCGGCCTTTGACACCGTGGACCACCCCCTTCTTCTGCAAACTATTCTCTCTCTCAGCCTCTCTGGTTCCGTCCACGCCTGGTTCTGCTCCTACCTTGCTAACCGCTCCTTCTCTGTCTCCATGTCTGGCTCTTCCTCCACCCCCTCCCCTCTCTCGGTAGGAGTCCCCCAGGGCTCTGTCCTCGGACCCTACTCTTTTCGCTCTACACATCCTTCCTCGGTGCCCTTATCTCCTCCTTTGGTCTTCAGTATCACCTTTATGCTGACGACATTCAACTTTACATTTCTTCTCCTGATCTCTCTTCCTCCCTCCTCTCTCGTGTATCTGACTGCCTCTCTGCCATCTCCTCCTGGATGTCCTCCCGCTTTCTCAAAATTAACATCTCTAAAACTGAACTCATTGTCTTTCCTCCCCCTAGACTCCCCTCCCACCACAACCTCACTATCGTTGTTAATAACACCACCATCTCCTCTGTCACCCAACTCCGCTGCCTGGGTGTCACCCTCGACTCCTCTCTCTCTCTTTTGCCCCCCATATCCAATCCCTTGCTCAAGCCTGTCGCTTCCAACTGCGCAACATCGCCCGCATCCGACCCTTCCTCTCACATGACGCCACCAAAATCATCATCCACGCACTCATCATCTCCCGCCTCGACTACTGCAACCTTCTCCTCACTGGCCTCCCCCTCTCACATCTTGCCCCCCTCCGCTCTGTACTCAATGCGGCTGCTAGACTCATCTTTCTCTCACGCCGCTCCTCCTCTGCCTCCCCTCTCTGCCATGCCTTACACTGGCTCCCCATCACCTACAGAATCCTCTTCAAACTCCTTATCACCACTTACAAGGCTCTCTCCCTGTCTACTGCTCCCTATATCTCCAACCTCCTCACCATTCACACTCCTGCCCGGTCCCTGCGCTCTGCTAATGACCGTCGCCTCTTCTCCACTCTAATTATCACTTCCAACTCCAGAATCCAAGACTTCGCCCGAGCTGCCCCCCTGCACTGGAATGACCTCCCTCGTTCCATCCATTACGCTCCCAATCTGTGCTCCTTCAAACGAGCACTTAAAACTCACCTGTTCCTCAAAGCTTATCAACCATCCACTTAACCCCTCATCTACTCTGCTCGATATTCCCTCTCTCCCCTGGCCCCTTCTTCTCTACCCTGGCATCACCAGCTCCCTCTCGTGTCTGATTTGTCCATCCTCCCTTAGGATGTAAGCTCTTATGAGCAGGGCCCCTCTTCCCTCGTGTCTCCATACCTATTCTTCTGCTCTGTCCTTACTCCATATGGCTGTCCTGGAGTTACTGAAGCATTGGTACTTTGTGTTTATCGTTCTGTACTGTTTAACCCTGTATGGTCTACTGTTTGTACTATGTACGGCGCTGTGGAAGCCTTGTGGCGCCCAAAAAATAAATAATAATAATAATAACCATGTGAATCTTTTTGTCAGCAGAGACTACCGCTGACAATAGACTATCGCCGGTGGCAACGCTTTTGGTAGGGAGAAAGCGCTATCTCCTGCAAAAGCCGTCCTGTCAGTGAGGTAGACTCGATAGAAGAATAAGATAGAGAGAAGGAGAACTAGAGACAGTAAAAACTACAGTCAAACAAAAAGGAAAAGCAGTTACCAGGTTGAAATGATAATACAATACAGTCTGACAGGATAAGAGAAAAACCATTGATAAACAGATACAATAGACAGGAGATGTAAAGAGAGACATTATAAACACATAACATAAAAGAGAGATTCATTACAAAGTAGAGAGTGTGAGTTTGAAGAGAAAAATGTAAAGCTACGGGAAGAACACAGAGAGAGAGAGAGAGAGACTGATAGGGAGAGGAAAATACATTTCTGCATTGAGGAAATTAAAGAATAATTTAATAGGTAGTGAGGTACCAGAGAAAAGTTATTATAAGAGATGGTCTTAGTCAGAGTGAAGTAACAGTATAAGATTATTAAAACAAACCAGACTTCAATAGAAAGTAGAGTGATAACATTTATGGTAATTTTAAGAGCAGAGTCAGAGAAGAAATTCAGATAAGAAAAGGTAGTGACAGGTAGAGTAACATAGGAGGGAAAACACAGAAATAGCATTAGTGATCACTGAAGTGGAAATTGTTAGTAGAAGTAAAATACACATAAGAGAGGAAACTAGCTGGAGGATCAAGCGGAGGGGGATAAACCGAGCCATCTGGACTACAAGAGAGAGTCCAGCTACAGCACATCTAATGTCCAAGGAGGAGGTCAAAGTTGCCCATTTACATCCAATGAGAAATATGTTTCCATAGTGTATTTTCCATGAAATCACCCTGCGCAGGCCCAGAAAGTGGGAGCACGCATGTGCTCCCATGCATATTCTCATATTCTGCCACTAATGCCAGCCTGCATCTGGAGAGATGGTATGTGGGCATTATATCTTATGCCAAGTAAAGTAAGGGCTTGTAATTAAATTGGGAACGGATGCAGACCGGGAAAATGTAATTTATAAGCCTGAGAGAGCCGTTTTTTTTTATAGCAGACGATGACTGTGTCTCTGACACTAGTGAATTGCTTGTAATTGGCTACTGGCAAATTCACTGCTGCAGCTGTTTGGTTCTTCCTTTGTCACTTTGGCATATATTATGTTTTTGTGTGTGTGTTTTAAGCAAAATGTGTTTTGTTTTGCATGAAACAGGACATTGTTTCTGCTGTATTAGAGAGGTTTTTTAACTTTTACTGATGCCTAATAGTGATTGTGTTTGTTGCACATAAAAAATAAATAAAAACATGGGCGCAAGTGGGACGTAAGTGTCTGTGGTGTGAGCCTGGTGTGTTAACTGGGCACAAATGCTACTGGTACCTTTTACCCTTTTTAGAACTATAGAGAAACTGAGCCTTTTCACTAGAGACAATGGACACTCATATGCAAACTAAAATTATAATTGCAGTCAATTTATTGCCTCAGAAAGGCCTGTTATCCATGATTGAATACTACACATTTCTATATGATTGGGAAATAATGTTGTACCGTATACAGTAATTAAGTGGTAATTTGTATATTTGTAAGTAATGGAACTAGATTTATTATTCGGATTCCTAATGATGTTTATAGAATGAGAGAAAGATAGTTATATCGATATATCAATTTGTGTAAATAACCTTATTGTAAATAATGGAGAGTTGAATTTAATTTATTTCTAACTTGTGAACTTTAATTCCTTGTGAAAGGGTTTTCACTTCCCACTTACTTGCTCTACATAGTAAAAAATCATTCACTAGTGAGTGTCCTTTTTTTGGGGTGGTGTGTGTGTGTGTATATAATACACAATCATCTAAACCAGCGTTCCTTCCACTTAAGTCAGATAATAAAATTTAGGGGGTATATTCAATTAAGTGGTGTTCCTCCAAACATCACTGCTGCGCATGTTTTCCAGTACTACGGTACCTCAACATTGTGGATTTCTGCTTGCACCCATCTGGCCTTCGCGACAGTTCCAGAGGCACTCCGCGGCTATTTAAATATGCCCCTTAAAGTCCATATAACCATCATGCCAATAGGGTTCAGCTGCTTCTCCTTCTTATAGGTTCTCAACCCGCCAAGGATTAATCTGTGAAAATAAAGGGAGAGCATTAATAGTGTATTATGTAAAAATACTTGGAGTAAATTGCAGGATAAATACTAAATACTTTAGAATAAAATATTAAGCCTTGTCTGTAGACAGTCCTTTCTGCCCAATAAAGCAAAAAGAGGAAGGCCAGGACAACAAAGTACACAATAACTTGCTCCACATCCAACCTTTGTTTGTTCCTGTGGGGGGCAGGATTGCATATTTTGCAGAGGTTTGGAAACTCACCACTCAGGACCAGAAGGTAGAAAATGTGGTCAGCAAGAGCTACATTATAGAATTTAATTTGCCTGAAGAGAACAATTTCATCATGTTTGAAATTCATATTCTGTTCTGGAGTTACAGGCTTTAAAGAAAACCTTCAGAACTTGTTGAAAGCAAAGGTCATTGTTCCTGTTCCGGCAAATCAGGGAGGCACAGGAATAATTCAAAACTGTTCCTAGTACAGAATTCATCAGACTGTTTCAAAACCGTTCTGGACTTACAAATTCTCAATCGATTTGTGTACACAAGACATTTCCAAATGAGTCCGTCCAATCCAATTTCAATGCAATAGAGCAGGAAGATTTTTTTTAACCTCTGTAGATTTGCAGGATGCATATTTCCACATTTTTATTGCAATACAGCGCTATCTCATTCTAGGATTTTTGTTATCCAGGGTTGTCCTTTCCAGTTCACCAGCCTTCCTTTTGGCCTTTCCACCTCTCCAATGACCTTCACGAAAGTGTGGGTAATTCTTATTATTGCCCTCAGAAATCATGCCAAACCCTGTGGCCGTATTCAGAGGACAGCCTGGTCATAGCAATGTCAGAACATATTGCCCAAAGTATGACATTTTAGGTGTTCTTTTTTCTGCAGCAGCATGGCTGGGTAATCAAGATAACAGAGAGAGCACGGTGGCTTAATGGTTAGCACTGCCTCACAGTACTGGGGTCATGAGTTCAATTCCTGACCATTGCCTTTCTTATCTGTGTGGAGTTTGTATGTTCTCCCCGTGTTTGCATGGGTTTCCACCAGGTGCTCCAAGTTCCTCCCATACACCAAAAAAAACATACTAGTAGGTTAATTGGCTGCTATTAAATTGACCTTAATCTCAAGCGGTCTATGCATGTCTGTATGTTAGGTCATTTAGACTGGAAGCTCCTATGGGGCAGGGACTGATGTGAGTGAGTTTTTTTGTACAGCTCTGCGGAATTAGTGGTGCTTTATAAATAGCTGATGATGATTGTCCTCTCAACACCAGTTCTGTCACAGGAGTGACCTGTCGAGTTTAATTTTCTGTCACACCAGGTCCAGTCTCAAAAATGGGTTTCAGTAAGGACTTACTTCCATCTATTGGGGATGTTTTCTTCTGCCATAAGCATTCTTTCGTGGAGAAGATGGCATATGTGAGACCTTCAGCTAGGTCTACTTGCCAAGTGGGGTCACCGCCTAGATTATTAAGTCATTCTAGTCAGTTTTTCAAGGATCACAAATCAGTTGCTCGACTGCTGACAACATCCAAGATTAAGAAATCAAGGTATGACTTTTTCAGAGTGGATAGTGCTTACAAAAGATTCAAGCTCCAAAGTTTGGGGAGTTCATCTGTATTCAGAAATAATACAAGGCACATTCCTAAAACCAGAAAGACCTCTCCAAGCGAATGTTCTAGAAATGAGCAGTTTGTCATGCAAATGCAGCACTTTGAGCCTTTCCTACTACAAAAATATCTGAAGATCTTTTCCGACAACTTAACAGAAGTTTTTTACATAAACAAGCAAGGAGGCCCCAAGAGCAAGACAATTATATCAGATGTGACAGCTCTGTCATCTGCAGGAAACAATCTGAGATCTCGTTCAGCTCTTCGTGTAGCAGACAAAGACAATGTCGCAGCAGATTATGTAAGATCTACCCAGGAGCATGAGCCGTACATGAAGAAGTCTTTTACCTGCTAGTTCAGAAATTCAGTCTTCCTGATATAGATCTTATGGGAACAGTCCAGAATTCCAAGATGTTCCAGTTTCATCCCCAAACAAACACAAGGACAGAAGTAGATGCCCTATCGGTACCATGGAACATCGAAATGGGATATGTTTTCCCTTCGCTTCCTATCATTGCACACACTCCGAGGAAAATCAAGAAAGAGGCACTGGAGGTAGTAGCAATCCTCCCAGTTTGGCCTTGTCGTCCATGGTTTGCAGTAGCTTGGAGAATGCTTCAAGAAGGACCTTGGACTCTACCATGCAGGCCAGATCTTCTACACGAGTGACCAGTTCTTCATCCAAATCCAGATTCCATCACTTTTATGGCACGGAGATTGAGTGGGCACTTTCAAGACAAGGGTGTCTCTGATGAAATTATTAATATACTGGTTAAAGCAAGAAAGAGTAATTCTATCGTTCATTATAGAATCTGGAAACTATTAATCTTGTGCTCTGAAGAGAAGATAGAGAATCCAATGTTTGCCAGTGTACATGTTATTTTGGAATTTCTGAAAAATGGTTTTGTGTAGGGTCTGGTTTTTTTTACACTGAAGGTCCAGATATTTGCACTCAGTATTCTTTTTGATGACGAATTTGCATTATTTTTTTTATGTGGTGAAAAGATTTTGGCCCCAGATTAATTTTTCTGTGGCACCCTTGTTTTGGATACTTTAATGTTTCATTTGAACCGTTGCAGGATATTCCTCTGAAATGGCTCACCCTTATAGTATTATTTCTAGTAGCGATTACATTTGCTCATCGAGTGGGAGATCTACATGCCTTGTCGTGTAAGGAGCCTTTCTAAAACCTTTATGCAGACAAAGTAGTGTTAAGGATTAAACCTGCTTTTTTGTCTAAAGTTTTTCTGCTTTCCATGTTAATCAAGAGATAATGCTATCATATGTCTATTCACAGCCAACTAATGAGAAGGAAGAACAGCTACATACTCTAGATTTGGTTAGAGCAATATCTACTTATCTTTCCAGAAGAAGCAGTTTCAGAAACACAGAGCAACTTTTTGTTCTTCCTAAATGCAAAGGATGTGCTCCATCAAAAGCTACTTTTGCATGATGGCTCAATTATTTTATTGCACAGGCCCGCAAGGTTATTGGTTATGAAGGGCTTGAAATGTTAATGGCACATTCAACAAGGGCTGTGGCTACCTTCTAGGCAAACAAGGCTCACACCTCTGCAAATGACACATGTAAAGCAGCTGGATGGTCATCGTCTTTGCTAGACAGTATCTTTTAGATCTCTCATCTGCTGACGACACACAGTTTGAGAGAAGGGTTTCTTCAACAAATTGTTAAATAAAAAGATTATTTATGCACTATTAGTGGTGTTCTTAAACCCACCCAGGGGCAACGAGAAGTGGCATTGAGGGTACTAATTACCAAGGCTTAGGCATGCCCAGGGGCCCTGCCCTGCACTGCAAACCATCATTTTTTTGCTTCTTTAATTTTTTTTACGTATGGTGGACCAGTGTAAATGCGGTGTAGCCAGCATTATTGCATACTACTAAATGCTGCAGCATCATTCATTCATTCATAGAATATTGTACTATAGTTTATATATTGGCTGCCTGCACCACATCTCTGCAGTAGCTAGATCCCCTTCAGATATCACTGTGACATCATCAGGTCATATGGCTGCAGCAATCACATGGTACACAGTGCATGAGCTGCTGGAAATCTTCCTGTTCCTGTGCTGTCACTGGTGGATAAAAAGGTAAGAAGAAGGGGTAATGTGATGGGGAGGGGATATGTGTGAGTAAAGATGTCGGGCAGAAGGGGGCATGTGTGAGTAAAGCTGCCAGGCACAGGGGGCATGTGAGGGTAAAGCTGCCGGGCAGAGGGGGGCATGTGTGAGAAAAGCATATGGGCAGAGGGAGGCATGTGTGCATAAAGCTACTGGGCTTTTTTGTAATAAGAGTGATACAGGGCTCCTCCCCTAGACTATCAGAGCCTTGTAGCCCCAATTTACAGTATACTCTAATGCGGATATATTAAATTATATACATATAATGATGTACAGCAACTCCTCCAATAGCATGGCCACATCCTCATTGATGGCATGGCCAAGAAGTTTACATATTAGTCAACTATAGAGGGGCCCCATGAAGTTGCTGTACCGAGGCCCAAGATTGCTCTTGGCGGTCCAGAGCCCACCCAGTTGATTTAAACTTCTTTGGTATGTCCCATTTTAAGGACTGCCATGGAGCAGGTAAAAGAATCGAGAGAATTATAATCAACGTTAATTATCTTTCCTTGAAGTACTCCATGGAAGCCCTAAGTTTCCACCCATGTTCTATATTTAAATAACTTCCTAAGCTGACCTGTGAAAACATAAAGACTCTAGTATGGAAGAGGAGTCCCCTTATATATCCTCTAGGTGGTGTTGTTTTTTTTTAATTTTCCTGTCAACACTCAGCTGAGTGGGGATTAAACCCAATGTAAGGGCTGCCCAGGAGTACTCCAAGGACAGGAAATTAGCTCGGTGTAATTCTCTCATTTCTCAGCACCTGCAGGCTAGAGGGGCACCCCAGTAATTGTGGCGCCCTCTTGCCACTCTTACCGTTTTCCACTAGCCCTGACGATAGCAAGAGAAAGGACGGTCGTTAAAAATAGGCCTCCCCATGTTTTGCCGGTGACACTCGCCAATAGCCTTCACTGGCCCAGGGGCTTTGGTAAATAGGAAAAAGCCCTAAAACTACAATTTTCACCAGTATTAGGACTTATCACCCATTGATAAATATTCCCCTCAGAAAGTGTCCATAGAACTATAGCCAAGGCACTTTCCAACTTTGTGCTTTGGGGAAGGATGGTAAGAAGAAAACCATTGTTTTATGTAATGCACTGTGGACCTTTTGTGGCACCTTATAAATAAAATGTAACAATAATTCTTGAATAAAACTTTCATGAAATATTACTTACAGTTTGCCAGAAAGCATGTAGGAGAACCACATACCAAGTGTAGGAAGAATCTATGGTTTGCTGAGAATTGCTGTTCATGAATGGAACCCATCCAACAGAAGATTGAATAAAACTTGCAGTGTCCAGATATGCATAGACGGAAGGGACTTGACTAAATTGACTCAAAGCTGTATTTCTACAGCAGCTAAAGATGCTTTTACAAAGTATTCAAGTTTTATAACAATGGTGAAGTAATTGTCTTTTTTTTGTTTTATTACTTGTAAGTTAATTAAGAAAAATCTTTACAGTATTTGACACTACATGTTAAGTGGTGCTGATTAGTGATTCAGTGGTATGATTACTTTTGAATACGTGTGTGTGTGTTACATATGTATGTATGTATGTATATATATATATATATATATATATATACATACATATATATATATATATATACATATACACTCGGCAGTGTGTGTATGTATATATATATATATATATATATATATATATGTATATATGTGTGTGTATGTGTATATATATATATATATATATATATATATACATATATATATATATACATACATATATATATACACACACACACTCGGCAGTCTCTAGTGCAGTTGGGCAGCGTCATAGTTATGAAAGAAAGAGGAGGGGTGGCAGTGTTCTTCAAAGTCTCCAGTGACATTCAGAAGAGCTCTATTGCTAATTGTCATTGCCGAAATGCAGATAATAGGTCTGGAAGGCTTGGTCTTCTAAATCTGCAGTCACATTGTACTGTGTTATATAGGTAACATACAAAGAGGAGAGCTCCATTGCGAATTGTCATTGCTGAAGTACAAATAATAGGTCTGGCTGTCTTGGTCTTCTAAATCTGCAGTCACATTGTACTGTGTTATATAGGTAACATACATAGAGGAGAGCTCTGTTGCGAATTGTCATTGGTGAAATACAAATAATAGGGCTGGCAGTGTTGTTCTTAATCTACAGTCACATTGTACTGGGTTATCAAAATAGATTCACAGCAGTACACAGAAGACCAGGAGCACCAAGCAGCTGCTGGCACCAGTCATGATGATGATAATCCCTCTACGTCATCTGCTAAAGCCTATGTTACAGTGCATAGTGCTTTTAAGTCAGGGAAACAAAAATGTAAAAAAACACCTTTACCTTGGTCAAGAAAAAAAGACCTGTAATCCAGACAAAGTTATCTGCAGAAAAAAATAAAATTGCCAACATGCCATTCTACACACGCAGCAGCAAGGAAAGAATGAGGCCTTTGCTAGTTTTGCAACTGTCACTAAGGCATCTTCTTGTAAGGTCAGTCATGACCAAGCAAGACCTTGTCATCCGTACTCCAAAAGTGTTGTCCAAATACTTTAACGTGTAAAAGCAGAGCCGGAAGAAAACAGTAAGTAATTAGAGGAAAATATATGTTCAGATTCAGAAATGACACAAATCCCTGAGGAGAGTCTATCCACAAGTGCTATGTGTAAACCTGACCTGTCTGATAGTGTACCCATAAAGAAGGCCTCATTCAGCATTTCTGCAGATGTGTGCATGAACAGCCCAAGTCTAACCAGTGATACACAAATTGAGGATGCCACTTTGGAATTGCAACAGGATGAGGGGGATATTTGTGTAGCTGACGAGGGCGCTAATGAGGATGTTGATGAGGATGATGTTGTTTGTGTAAGTCCTGCACCAGTGGAAGCAGTTCTTGCACGTGATAAGAAGAAGGCCATCGTCATGCCTGGGCATAACACCAAACAATCCACCTCTTATGTGTGGAATTATTTTTACCCGAATCCCGACAACAGTTGTCTAGCTATTTGTAAAGCCACAGTATTGTAAGCATGAATGTCTAAATAGACAAGTATATGTATTAACTTCCACTTTGCTGCTGTTTCATAAGTATTGCAGAAAGTGTTTCTAATCTGCACTTTACGTCAAAGGTACCTAACTATATTGTAATTTTTTGGGAATTGGATTCGAAACTCAGTGATGAAATTGCTTTATGCTGTGAATTACAATGGCTCTTTTTAGTGCATTGTCTGGCACCCTGGATTGGTCTGGGTTTGATAAAAGCACGCAACCCAGGGGGTCAGCGCTCATCGCTATGTATTAGCTGTAGAATTACCACAGTTATCCAAGGAACGGCTGGAGCGATCAAATAACCATAACTGATTTCATGATCCAAGGAGAATTCCATCTTGCACCACTTTTCTTTTCTGCCACTGCTGTGTGGCAATGTTTCCTAGATGTGCTATGAACTGCCGTGTGTTTGAGTAATTGCTCTGTCGCTTAGCATCCAACCAGGTCGCTGCAGTCTTTGTTTGAAAGTGTATGAAAATAATATTGTGACCTGTGAGATGGTCAAAATTGACTGCAAATCTCTTGAAATTAGTGTTATTGATATTAATAACAATGTAGTGGGAAAAAAAGCAAAATTTGCGTGATTTTAGCAAAACAAAATAGGGATTTTAGAAAAAAATAGGGATCCAAAACCAATACACGCAAGGGTGATTTTGCCAAAACCAAAACCAAAACACGAAGTTAATCCAGATCCAAAGCCAACTGCGTCTGTGTTTCGGTTACCAGTTTTGCCAGAAAAGAACAAAAGGTTTTGGATCTGGATTTAATTAAACATTGTGAATAATTGGTAAATAATCATAGTCATAGTCATTTTGAGCTGTTTTTGCTAATATTTTGCTATTTATAGCAGGGCCGTAACCAGGGCTGTGCGATAGGTGCGACCGCCCAGGGCGCTATGCTGAAGGGGGGCGCAGTTTAGGGATATTTTAGGTTCATTTGGTTAAAATTGAGGGCTAGGGGGGCAGCATTTGACACTCTCGCCCCAGGCGCTAGAATTTTAAGTTAGGTCTCTGATTTATAGCATTAACAATTATTTCCAGTCAATTTGCTAAATTTCCCTTCACAACTGTCACAATTTTCACCAATTTTGCCCAAAGTCTGCAGAGAGCTGTCTTCATGAAAAATGTTGTAACTTTGCCATCATTGCATTTGCTTTCTCCGATTCAATTAAAAAAATAATAAACTGCAAAGTGTTGATATCTCTTTCATTGCACCCAAACCTCCTTCGCATGTTCACACTTACTACTACTGTAATTGAAAAAATAATCAACCATATGGACACCAATGTAAATTTGGGAAAGGGTCAGCGTTTTTAACAAAAATGGTAGTGGAGAGAGCAATGTGAGTCAGCTAACAGCTAGTAGCAAAACCAAGCAGTGGAAGGTCAAATTGCCATTACACCACTGTTTCCAGGATATAATCCTTTACGATGTTATGGCTTCCTAGTAACTATCATAAGCTTTTAGAACTAGCAGGAGAGGTCTTCACCTATAACAACCGTCTTTTTCCATATAATTAGATGCACTCACAGGTACTTCGATGCCCCCAGGACTTAACTTAATGTAGTAAAATCTTATGAGCAGGAACAGGTAGCACGAAGATAGGAGAAATGGAGCCAAGAGCATGCCCCTCATGTCCTCTCAAAAGGCGGCAACAACTTTAATTAGATACGCACCCCAGATAATTATTACTAGCTGGAAAGCAGTGACAATGTGAGACGTCCAAGTTCAGTTGCCTTGGCATCAGAGTGAGTATACCCCTTCTTGACCATCTCTGCTGCAAGTCTCGGGTAGTCCTCTTTACCCCGGGATTGGATGAAGCTTACCCCAGGGAATGAATTTTCAGCCCTCCCTCCCCATAAAGATTTACGAGTCCCTTGGTCTGATTCAGAAGGGCAGCATTACGACACAGAACATATAAGTAGGAAAGCTCTGCTCTTGGCTACCGATGAATGCTCTGGCAATATATTGTGTTTTGTAATCTTTGAATTTTGTGAATCCTTAGAGAGAGGGGAAGCCAGAGTCTGTAGGTAACAGGATTAACAATCTGGATCACTGGAAAAGGCCCAATAAAACGTGGTGACAATTTCAAGGAGTGCACCCAAAGTTTAAGGTTTCGTGTGGACAGCAACACCTTATCTCCAGCCTGCAAAGTAAAAACCAGTTTCCGGTGACGATCCACAAAGCGTTTGAGGTGATGGGAAGACTTCATTAAATGTTCCTTGGTGGAGGACCAGATCTTGGACATATCTCGGACCATGGAGTGGGCAGCCGGAACAGTAACTGCAAGAGCAGAAAAATCAGGGATAATGGGATAAGGGATGGGTACCATACATGGTAAAAAATGAAGAGAACCCAGAGGATGTATGAATGTGATTATGGGCGAATTCGGCCCACGGTAGTAAGTTACTCCAGTTGGATTGGTTATGAGAAGAAAAACAGGGGAGAAAAAGTTCCAGGTCTTGATTTACTCGTTCCATCTGGCCTTTTGTTTGGGGATATAACCGAGATACCGAGAACCGAGATATAAATGGAACACCATTAGAGATTATCTCTTGTGGACAACCGTGGAGGCGAAATATCTCCTTGATGAAGACTTGTGCGAGTTTAGCAGCTGAAGGAAGACCCTTCAATGGAACAAAGTGAGCCATTTTGGAAAATCTATCCACCGTTACCCAAATGGTGTTGAAGCTATTACTAGGAGGCAAGTCGGTGATGAAATCCATAGAAAGACTTAACGATGGGTGCTCAGGAATGGGTAGAGGAAGAAGTAATCCAAACGGAGATTGTCTGAGAACTTTGTTTTGAGCACACATCATATAAGAAGCTACAAATTCCTTAACATCAGTATGAAGGGTGGGCCACCAATTATGCCAGGACAGCAACGAGAAAGTATTTTCAAAACCGGCATGTCAAGCAAATTTGGTTGCATGAGCCCATCGAAGAGTCTTAGAATGCAGATGAGGTTCCAAATAAGAACAAACTATGGGAGAAATTCTAGTGAGAGCGACAATGCAAGAGGGCTCGAGTATGGGTGGAGGTTCAGAGATGGGTAAAAGATCAGAAATATCAAAAGACCAGGAGAGGGCATCAGCTTTGGAATTTAGAGTTCCGGAGTGGTAGGTAAGTCTAAGATCAAATCTTGCAAAGAATGAAGACCATCTAGCCTGACACGGGTTCAGGCAATGAGCATCCCAAAGGTAGGTAAGGTTCTTGTGGCCGGTAAAGACCATAATAAGGTAAAGGGCATCCCTAAGAAGATGACGCCACTCCTCTAACGCGAATTTTACTGCGAGCAATTCCTTGTCCCCAATGCCATAGTTGCGTTCAGAGGAGAGAAATTTCTTGGAAAAGAATCCACAAGAATGGAGTCTCCCAAAGGAAGACTCCTGCGAAAGAGCTGCCTCGACACCTATAGATGAGGTGTCTACCTCCAGGTAGAAGGGTCTCTGTTGGTCGGGTTGAGCAAGGACCGGAGCAAAAGAGAATGCCTTTTTCAGAGATTCAAAGCGACAATAGCCTCTGGAGTCCAGTTCCGAGGATTGGCTGATTTCCAGATGAGAGGGCAATCAAAGTGGAGAACTGCTGAATGAATTGCCTATAGTAATTGGCAAAACCAATGAATATCTGAACAACCTCAATCCCATATGACGATTGCAGATAATTTTTCTGGATCCATCTGAAGCCCTGCATCAGAAACGATGTAACCCAAAAAAGGAATCTGAGGACGTTCGAACACACATTTCTCAAGCTTACAGAACAATTGGTTAGACCGGAGACGAGAGAGAACCTCTTTCACATGAGAACGGTGAGATGGAAGGTCAGGAGAGAAAATCAAAATATCGTCCAAGTACACAACCACAGAATTGTAGAGCATGTCTTGGAAAATCTCATACAATATATACAGACTATTATGTATTTGCAATGCTTTAACTAGAACCAGTAGCCACTAGTCCGTGTAAAGTCTATTTAAGATTGAAATTAAAAGCAATTGATCATCAAACTATTGTAGCTGACTATTCTCTACAGAACTGCTTTACAATAATGACAGGATTCTACTGCTTTCCTATTACTTCCCTATGTACGTGGTTCACCCTGAACACTATTTTATAAGTAGAGCACCACAGTTAACGTCCTCCCTACATGCTGTCTGTTCTAAAATGACACTTGAGAAAACGAGGGAGAACTTTATATACAAAATATGACGATCCAAAACTCGCGAAAGTTTTGCAAAAATATTTTCATGAAAATGACGCTTCACCTCGATCTGGGATCTGAGTTTGGCGGGAGAAACCGTTGGATTTCACATAATCCAAACCGTCTTTCTCTCTCTCTCTCTCTCTCTCTCTCTTTCTCTCTTTTTTTCTTTCTCTCTCTCTCTCTATCAGAGAGCAGAGAAGGGGCCTTTGGAGGCTGAAGTACACAAAATTGTTGCTATGAGGCCCGCCAATTCTGCCCCTGACAGTCAGATTGTTTAAGTAGTCACATAGCAGCTACTTCGTTTTACCTATAACTTTCTTTCAGTGCTGGCTGTGTTTTTCTATACATACAAATCTATTTGATTTATACTTGATATGTAAACCACATGTATTTTGGACTCCACAGTCTCAGAATTTCTATTTTTATTGGTATAATTTAAAATCGTTAACATCTACAAACATATATACGTGCAATATTTTTTATTTTTGTTTTTAATTTGACTACTTCAGTCTCCTGAGTGACTATTTGTTTTACAGCAATGACCTAATTTGATGCATAAAGTTTTCAGACTCAAAATGAGCCCTGTTAGTAATACAGATTTTGTCTAACATACATAATGAAACCAGCAAATTAGGTCCCATGGCCATAAACCTCATAGAGGGAAAGCAAATAGAGCATGAATCAAGAAGACTTTAGAAAGCCGTAAACTATTAGAATCATATAAATTAAAGACTAAACCCTAAATGTCGCTTAAATCTAGCTCATGCAATCTGTGTACACTGCTACAGACCAGAATATATTTGTTGAGCTTGTTTGCTTGAAAGCGCGGATATTACTTTGTGAATCCGTACTTGAAAAGAAGAGTTTGTACTCAGCCAGGGGCATTGGACACTGTAAAAAAGCCTGAGTCAGACTCCTGTTTCTAGTACCAGGTGTGTGTCGAGAACCTTGCACAGACCCTCTTTTGAAATGAAAATGGGAGCTCATTAAGGCAGGATGCCTAATTATTTCCTAAATGTTTTAATGGTGTTCCACTCCTGGCTTAAATTGGATAAAAACAACACTGCCCAAACTGAAATGTTGTGTATAACTATCCTAAGCCAACAGTACTGCATAAAAGCAATTAAAAAAAACAATAATATATATGTAGGCTATATACCATACTTGCCAACTTTGGAGATCACCACTCCGGGAGACCTCCAAAGTGGGAGGGGCTGGGGCTAATCACATCTTCCTGGCCGCAGGGCCAGGAAGATGCAATTAGCCCAGCCCCTCCCACTTCACCAACAAATTTGGCAGGATTCGGGAGGCTGCCCTGCTCTCCCGGGAGTCTTTGCATTAGGGCAACCATTGCCGTAATGCAAGGATAAGCCAACACAGGAGGAAAATGAGTAACCTTGTTTTGCAAATAATAACCTCAATTCTATATTCAAAAACAATTGACATAAAGTTATAAACTGTTCTTTCTGTGGGGGTATCTTGATGTGCTAAGCCAACCCTTCTTCATACATGATTATTGATTTATGTGTTAGATTTGTTTTGTGTTCATTTTTTGTTGTTTGGTTAATCACTGAACACTCTGCATTGCTATTTTAAACAGTGTTACTCTTATCTGTAGCATCATAAATTTATATTAATAGTTTATAAAGTAATTCAGCTTAAAAGTGATCATAGACTTGGATGGCTGTGGGAAGCGTGCCAGCGTTGCATATCATGTTAGAAGTGTGCTGAGTATTGTCACACAAATTAACTCCGACACTACAGTGTAGAATATTTGGGATATGCAGTAATGGTATTACATAATTCATCAAATCCCTATGGAATAAGGAGGACAATTTAGAAAACCAGCAGTGAGTGCTTAGGGTGCATTTTCATATTCACATCTGCAGATTTTTTTTCTTCTTTTTAAATCACAAAATCATCTTGCTGAGCTTTTTCCTACTTTGACTTTTATTTCCACCTTTAATTTTTTACCTGGCCGTGATCTGTTGTTCCATTACCAGAGGGCACAAATGGGAGGAATTGTCTGGGCTAAATTGCAATTAGGCAGCCCTGAGTGAGGCTGGCACCAGTTAACTTGGGATATTGGAGTGAAAAGGCCCATAATCAGCCTTCGGTCATGTAGAACAATGCATAAAATTAAATTGACATTAATGAATAATTGTGTAATGAAAATGGAAGAGGAGAGTTAATTGCATGTTACAGTGAGTGTAATGCCTAGATAACCTTGCATTTAATGCTATTCTTAGCCAGGCTGCCAAAGCTTCTACAGAGCCTCTCTCAGCAGGAAGTCATTAAAAGCTGTGAGAAGATAATGCCGGCTCGGTGAAACCTAAGTGGCAACAATATAACAAGAGTTTCTTTCAGACCTTACTGTTTCCAGAAAAAAAGGGCATGTAGGGGTAATTTGTACACATCTGAATGAAAACAGGAGACTAGTCCAATCTATTTGAAGCTTGTCCACTTCTGTTCTGAATTGAAAACTATGTTCAGGGGGTATAAAAACCCAAGGTCAGTGTGCATAATCAAAGACAAGTGTATATCTGCAGCATTAGAGAGGGATCGGCACCCAGCTGTCTGCGTGCAATGACATACTTTTCCTAATATTGCAATGCTGCAAAGTAGCACTTGACCCTTTGGTGTTGAGGGTGAAGGAAGGGCTCTTTTGGGCACCGCATTCCATCAAAGTGTTTTAGCACTTTATATCCTTCCGCTACACTAAATTATGATTTATTTTTTTCAAGGGAAATTATTGTAATTACATAATTTGACTTGTATGGCTCTCTTGAATATGAGTACGTTTAAGTTGCGTTGCCCAGGTGGAGCAAACTGATTAATTTGTTCCGCTACCTGAGGCATGGCATGAGTGCATCAGCGGAGTACATGTTGTAAGCAGAAAATCTATACTGCTGAAGCTCATGAAAGGCTTTGTTGAAAATGATCAAGCAATGTTCATGAACCCATGCAGTTTAATGCAGGGTGGAAAACATGGCTGATTATTTGTATCTTTGGGCCAAATATTAACATTGATGTAAAAAATACAAAAAACACAAACTGTTACCTTGTTGGTTTATATATTAAATTCAATAAGAAATATATTTTTTAAGCTCTTTAAACAGTTCTGGCAACACCACTATGTTGTATTGCAGCCCTACTTTCTTTGCTCAGAAACTGCTGGTGACGCTTCCCAAGGTGGGGAGAGTAGAATATTGTGATGGTCTGTAGGAGGATGTGGAAGGACTCCAATGTTATACTGTGTTATACTGGCTGTTTCAGACTGGAGATAGAACGTTCCTTATATTACAAGTAATGGTGCAATTAAGGACTGCAGCAGAAGTAAAATGTAGCCTGCAGGGGAAGAGGAATACAATTCAGGAACAGGCTACTTGGAAAGGCAAGTCAGGAGCCACAGGAAATTGTGTTAACAAGGGTCAGTTGCTACTAACTTTTTTTATGGAGCAATGTCATTAATCCGCTAGATACAGCTGTGGACAGGAACATAGTAAGAGGGGAGTTGTACAGTATACTATGAATTGTGGCTTATTACAATTGGCTCCATGCAAGGAACATTAGGACTGGAGTTAAAATTAAAATTGAGAATAAACTCTTTACTACCATTCTGCCAAGAAAAAATTGGGGCCATGTATACAACTATCTATAAACCAACTTCTCCAGTACTAGCTTTAGTATATATAAACTAGAGCTGGAGCAAAATGTTGGGGATGAAGTGGAGAATCCAAGTTATGTTGTGATTTGATCCATCTGTAGGAATGACAGTTAAAATGCATGAGACCGTTTTGAAATTCCATACATCTGATGCTTTGACAGGGAAGGAGGGGCCCCCGTGATTTTGCCGACTCATCCCTTCAGACATTTTAGTTCCGTTGGGCATAAAACTATTTGAACTCCCAGTTATTATTTGGATTTTGTTTTCACCACGTAGCAACCTTAGAAAACATTTTGTACTTGACCCCTACTAGAAGAGGACAATACCATTCACTAAGGGTTCTTACCCACTACTGTGAACTGTGTGATTTTAATCAACCCCTGTGTATACCCATGGATAGTAGTACTGTATTTCTATACGGGGAAGGAGATTACTGCCTTGTGTGTCTTACTTTAACTCATCTATTATCTCTATGCATATTACTTATATATATTCCCTTTATTCAAGTGTGGATTTTTAATTTTTGTCCAGAATTTGGGTTTAAATCTTTGGGTTTTTTTTACCTGATGTCCATTACAGATACAGTATTCATTTATGTAAAAATTTAATTGGAGATTTTGTATGATTAAAAAACAATATATACACTACCCAGCTCATATTGATCACTTCACGTTTCTACACTACCTCCCTTGATTCTTTCGCCTTGGAGTCTTTACATACTTATAGTTATTATTTAGAGGAGCAGGGGCCTCCTTCACCTCCAGCTGTCTGTATCCCTTCCCTCCACACATAAGATCATCAGATAAAAGTACCCTACCTTTTGGGTAGCAAAACAGTTTAAAATAAAAAGGGGTTACCTTCAGAGTGTCACTTACATGAATTGCATACTCTGTGCCATGGGAAGAAGGACAGCTTATCAATGTAAATTGATTTCCCAAAAAGTCTGACTCCCTGTCCTTTCACAACACAGGTTTTTAAGCACAATAAATTGGGACGGTCTTTACAATGGCAATGTTAAATGCTAATAGGGGGGCAGGGATGTCCCCTGGGAGTCACTTAGGATTTGTTCAAAACGATTCCTAGAGTTTTGACCTTTGGTAACTTCTCTTAGATATATCCCAGAGACATAACTTCCCCTTCGTAACTTCGTAACTTCCCGCACATTTAAATACTAAATATTATGTGATTATGACATCAAAGGTTTTTTTGGCCCACAAGTGCTACAATATCAGACCAGTTGTCCAACATAACAGTATGTGGTCAACATAATGTATACCTTTATCTCCCATCCATGCCTTGGGCAACACTCTGAAGTGAGAATTTAGCTTTACTTCTTTTCCTTACTTTTATTTTCTATTATGTTCATTCTTTGCCAGTTGGCACGTACCAGTCAGCCATAAAATCAATAAATGTTGCCTTTTTAAGCTGCACGCTATTCGATAGGATTAAGATACACGAGTTGCAAGAGGAAACTGAATCTCAGGCCTGCTAGCCTCTCACAAACCTGACTAATTTTGTAACAGACATCACCATTGCCATGTCTTCTCCAATTTCACATATCCAAACCATGGTTCATACCGGTATCGGATTGTCTTGGATGTGCAACCACTGTGCTACTAATGATTAGAGCTGGTTAGATCTGAGGAGCTGCCTACCAGGAGCCCAGTTTTCAGAACGACAAGGGAATGTCGGTCGTGGCCCTTGGAGCAGTAATGCTCCCAGTTCAAAATAGACCACACAGTAGTGCTCCCAGTTCAAAATAGGCCACACAGTAGTGCTCCCAGTTCAAAATAGGCCACACAGTAGTTCCCCCAGTTCAAAATAGGCCACACAGTAGTGCCCCCAGTTCAAAATAGGCCACACAGTAGTGCCCTCAGTTAAAAATAGGCCACACAGTAGTGCCCCCAGTTAAAAATAGGCCACACAGTAGTGTCCCCAGTTCAAAATAGGCCACACAGTAGTGCCCCCAGTTCAAAATAGGCCACACATTAGTGGCCCCAATTTAAAACAGGAAACACAGTAGTGGCCCCAGTTCAAAATAGGCCACACAGTAGTGCCCCCAGTTCAGATTAGGCCACACAGTAGTGCCCCCAGTTCCTATATTATGCCACACTGTAGTGCCCCAAATTCCTTTATTAATACACAGTAGTGCCCCAAGTTCATGTTATGCCACATAGTAGTGCCCCCACCTCATATTATACAAAACAGAAGTGCCCCCAGTTCCTATTATGTGACACAGTAGGGCCCATAACCAGTATTGCAATGTTTTCTTAGTACATTGTGGTGATAAGAGGTTTTCTACCACTGGGGTTAAGTTTAAGTGGCAAGTGAAAACCATCCTTACTGCCAATTTTTTACCTTAGTTCCAAATTCATAATGTATCTATCTGCATTTTTTCATAAAATGACACAATTGAGCAATGGCTGCTTTTGGCTACAGTGCACTGACCATACCACCACTCCTTTATTTTACGCATAGTGCTAGGTGCCAGCCAAGCTTCACAGGTTTTTAAGCATACACTTGGAAGTCCATATAACTTTGTAGATGGGGGATATATGGAAGAGGGTTCCAATCCGATTTGTAATGCAAAACAGCACAGAGGTGCAATTATTTGTACTCCTTTCAATCTAATCTAATCTCCAAAATACCACAGATTACTATTAGGATGGTAGCAGCTAAAAGGTAAGGTTCCCATTGGCATTTACTTTAATTTATAGACTGCACTAAAAAAAATGGTTCTGCTGCACTAATGTACTTATATGTCCGTGTGCTGAAACAAGTAAATTACACTCATATTCAGTAATCCACCCTTGATAATACATATTTTAATCCTTTGATGTCCCATAGACAACAGTTTTAGGACCTGCAAATATAATATGGTTAATGCTTATCGTTCTGTGTCTTTCTTATGCCAAGTCCAGACTAAAGAATGCTTTATTAATTATTTTCAAATCCTAGTAAAAATGTAATGGAGTAGAAAGGGCAGCATGCTGCTGACTCCCTAATTTGGGAAGAAGCATTTATTTAAAATGTTAAATTTCAAAATACAAAAGGTAGTTTGTTCAAACGCTTCTCCCTTGGGTGTTATGAAAAGACTTTAAGGCGTGAACTCTTGAATCTGCCAAGAAGTATTTTGAAAACCAGATGCAATACTGACTGTTAGTACATTCAAAAATATAACTGTTAAATGTTAATAAACCACATATTCTGTGTTTGGGATAGTAATGGAATTTGGACTCCCTTTCACATCCAGGGGAATGTTTCTCCACAGCAGGGCTTGGTCACCTTTGTGCAATGCCAGTAGATCTGTGCAGGGAAGGTTATTAAATAATTGACAGGTCAAGAATAAATTCAAATCTTTTTATTGCAAGTGGAAAAACATATGGAAGTAGACAGGAATCTGTCGTTCAGAGTAAGTATAATTTTGAAAAACATTTGTATAGTAAAAAATAAATACCTGTAAACATTGCATTTATTATTTTTACAGTTTGATTGCTGAAAACCATGTGGCAGTGTGGTGTCTGGCTTATATAATTGCTTTTCAAATTGACCGATTTTGACTTCACCTGTCGGTCCAGTCAAATCACGCTGACAAACATGTGTACAAACATTCTAAAGTAGAATCTGAAGAATTTCTTTACCCATACTTGCCTACCTTTGCAGAGCCAGATTTAGACCTCATGGGGTCCAAGGCTAGATACTGGTTTGGGGCCCCCCTACCTGAAACAATCCATAACACTATATTTTTGTAGCATACCATATACCCCTATAGTTGAGTAGAAGGGAAGCTATGTGCCGCAATAGGAAGGGTGGCCATACCATTGGGGGCGTGACTTGCAGCACTGGGGGCTTACCTAACATGTGGAAAGAGCTAGGCCACCCTCCTACAAAAAAGACAACACTAAATAATTACAGAGCAGTCACGTTTTTTTAAGTAGTTGGGTCAAAACAACTTAATAAGTATTTAAGTCAGAACAGAAATACTTATTAAGTTGTTTGCAAGAATAATTTGCATAAATCGAAGGATGTGCCCCTTGTAACTTTTGTCCCTTTATTATCACACTGTGCCCCTTCACAATAACACATTGGCCCCTTCATTGTCCCTTTTGTCCCTCCATCATAACACTATGCCCCTTCACATCACCTCTGTGGCCCTTTACATCACCTCTGTGCCCCTTCACATCACCTCTGTGCCCCTTCACATCACCACTGTGCCCCTTCACATGACCTCTGTGCCCCTTCACATCACCACTGTGCCCCTTCATAATTGTGTTTGAAACAAGTTGTTTACCCTTTATCATAATGTGCCATTGTGACTCCGTTAGATTGCATATCTTTCTATTGCTTTCTTCTCTTCTGTTTTCTTCTTTCTGTTTTCTCATTTTCTTTTCTGTTTTGTCTTCTTTCTTGCCCCGTCGCGTGCGCTGCTCCACAATGAGTCTTCTCTGAATATGATGTCGGGTGTGATAACGCCACATGGCATGATTTATGCCCGACATCCACTGGAACGCAACGGAGCAGGGAGGAGGGGAAGAGGCTGCCGGTGGCCGCTGCAATCATGTGATTGTTTTTTTATTTGTATTTTCTCCCTCGGACACAATATTTTTTTTTATTGGCTGGCATACCCCAACACTCGCCTTGCTGCTGGGCCCCCTGGGGACCGCTGGGCCCTAGGCAAGTGCCTAGGTTGCCTAGTGGTAAATCCGGCCCTGTACCTTTGGCAAGTTGTAAATGGGAGAGGGGCGTGTCTAGAGGGTGGGAGGGGGCAGGGCACGGCGAATCATGTAATTTTGCCCCCCACCCCGCGTCAAATATGCCGTTTTGTCGCGTGGGCGGGCCAAAATGACGCGAATCACATCGTTTTAGCCCCACAATTGCGGGATGCGGGAGATTTGCCAGCTCTCCCGGGAGTCCGTGAGACCAATCTGAATTTAGGGAGTCTCCTGGACATTCCGGGAGAGTTGGCAGGTATGTCTTTACCCACTCCAGCATGCTTTGTAAACATCTATTTTGATTTGCGCAAGTACCCATATTTTTTACAACTGCTATCCCATGCCACAACCAGATTAGTTAAACAGGCCTAGAGCTAAGTTGGCAGCTGATGCTTATTTTATCATATTTTCTTCTTCTGTTTTCTTGAGTTCCAGACTGTGATTTGTAATTCAACTTCCTTTATTTTATATTTCTTTCTTATTTATACTTGCATACATATGTATGCTAGGAGGACCATACAATTATCATGGAGCATGCTAAAGGCCTTTATTACTGTTAGACTAAATACAACTGATAGCTCTATTTCTAAATGCAAAGGTAATGAGCTTGGGGGCAACTGGGAACGTATAGGATTTTGTTGTATTTCTTTGAGGCTTATTACAATATATAATGTACTTGCATATACTGAAGTTTTAATATTCCTTAAAGACTGATTTGATTAATTGTGTAAACTTTTTTTGTTAACTGGGTTAATTTTATTAATAAAGTTAAAGTTAACCTATTCTCTGCATTTGGGTCTCTTTTTAGCCACTGAAGCCCACTATGCAAGAGCCCACCGTGTTCATACAGTATGCAGACTTTGGGTTTTGGGCATAGGGTTTCCAGTTGACCAGTAAAAATTGGATTATGCAGCAATATTATTAATAGGGAAATACAGAAAATAGATAGAAATTAAGGTTGCACTTTCAGGCCATAGTGAAAGCTGGATGTGTGTGGCAAAACTGGAAAGTGACTCTGAAAATTGGCGATCCAGCCAAGTGGCAGAATTGGCCTGTGTGTGACTGCTTTTATAGGGGCGGAGTAGTCACAAACATTGTTGCTTTTACTGTAACATTTGTATGACTAGATAAATACCTTTTTTATTATTTTTTTTCAACCATAATTCTTAAGTTGCTCCAAAATCCATGCCACTATGCTTCATGTATGTATACAGGGAATATATATATATATATATATATATATATATATATATATATATATATATATATATATACATAAATAGACTAAATAGATTGCTTTACAAAAACAAATAAAATAGGACTCCCACATAATAATAAAATATCTATATTTTTATGTATTTAGAGTATAGTACTAACAAAATGTCGATAGTAGATGCAATTGCTCATCTTGGGCTTGAGTCACTAAGGAAAACAAAGCAAAAAAAGGAGTAAGTTTGCTCCTGGACAAACCATGTTACAATGCAAGGGGTGCACATTTGTTAATTATTTTGCACATAACGAAAAAACTGGCTGTTCTTTCATGTAGCACTTAAATACTTGATAGCTTTATTTTACACTGAAATTTAAAGTTGATCTAGGACATGTCACATTCCCTATCCTAACTATAAATCTGTCCCCACATTTTACATTTATCTGCCTCTCTAATGCAACATGGTTTTGCCCCGGTGCAAAGTTCCTTTTTTTTTTTATGCCTTGTTTTCCTTAATGACTCAGGCCCTTAGTGTGTATCCTAGTAGACAGGCTCTACAAATCCCACTGATAAGGCAATGGGCACTTTCCAACTTCCAGTCTGCAGAGAGGTAACTTTTAGATATGTCCACTTGACCTTTGCTCAGAAGAAGCTTAACAAGAAATAATTAGGAAGATAACTGTAAATCTTTAGGATAAAGTTAATTGTAAAGAGATATCCTGGGGCATGTTACATATCCACTAGTACAGGCTGTACAGAGACATTGGGGAAATTCAGGATTTATTGTTGTTGGTTCAACTTATTATAAGGATACAAAAAAGTTACAAATACATATTTTAGTAGTGTTACTTTTTAACTTGGTAACATTTGTTGTCTGTCTTTATCCTGTCTTTGACTTAATTGTACTATACACACATTTATTGCAAGTGCTGTCCAAAGCTCAAAACAAGATGTCAGACAGATTGAATAGAATGAATATTTATGAATCATTAAAAAAGTCTGAAGGCGCTGGCTTCATTTGCCGCTTGTTGCTCCAAAAATTACCTATATCATATTGACTATTTAAAAACCATTGAAAGTGTATTCATCAAATCTGTATGAAACTTGTTAAAGTCCAGAGTAAATACATATCTTGACTTCTCAATGATGTTTGGTCAGTTTGGTGTAAACCAGTAAATTAAAAACTTTGATAAAGCAAAAATTAGTTGTTATAAGCACCTGTTTAAACCACCAAACATTCCGTAATAATTGGCCAAAGGGGAGACCATTACTTATTTTTTATTTTATTTTTACATTTAGAAGTTAACAAGAACAAATACGTAAAGGTGAATAAATAAAATTAGAAATAAACAAAAAAAACTTCCAAATGGAAATTGATTCCAAAAGAAGTGGTGGAAAACGTAGAGTTAAAGGCACATTGGTCAAAATAGACCAAATATATTCGGAAAAATAGATGCGTAATTTCTGCACAAGTGAAAAACGTGATATACTGGGTTGATGTTTACTCTGTAATGCACTCTTTCAAATAATGTATTATATTGATGACAACTAAGTTGAAACACCTTCAGTCTTTTATAAATAGGCCCCTCTATGGTACATTAATAACAGGGTATTGGTAAATGTCAAATGATTTGCATACAACGTAACTACACAAGTAGAATTTAAACAAATGCAAGCTCCATGAGATAACAATGTGCTACTTCTAAATAACATTTTAGTAAACAGTATCTAAGTTTTCAGACATCAAATCATGCATCTTGGACAAAGTTGATCAAATTATTTAATGATACTTAATGAAAATAGGGTATTTGTATTAAAAATACAATTAAAACTAAACATTTCATTGCTGTGTCATTTGTCACGTGTCATTTCATCTGGACATTTACAAGGAATAGGGCATTCCTAAGATGAGCTCAGGGAGGACAGAAACCTCCTGAGGAGTGAGGGCCACTCCACACAACTCCTCCCCTCTTTCTGTGCCAAATTCTACTCCTCTGTAACCAGTGGCATCTTGCTCTGTAATCCCATGCACTGTTCTAGAAATCTTGGTGCTTGGAAGGGCCAAAGGTGGCTTGCCCTGCAGTGCAGAACTTTTGTGCTTTGTAAATGACCTCCAGTGCATATCTACAGAACAAGTATGAAAGTTTGTCATTCACCATTTGCTGACTCTGTTGGATAAGTACAATTCTTCTAACATGGCAACCTGCTGCAGAGTGATGAAAGACCACATAATAGACAGTGGCGAAACTTCCAAAACTGTAGTGGACACGACCATTACGGGGCCCGGAGGTGAGGGGTGCTCGACCATACCAGACCAACCTCCTGAAGTCACCACTCTGCTCTTCTTGCACAGTGAAGCCCAAAAATTGGTTTACGGGAGGGTGGGCAGGTATCATTGGCCAAATTTTGCTATCAGGCATGGTGATAATGTGTGCTTTAGAATAAGAAACATTGCTCTTAATGTGTGAATAAAAATTAGGAAACAATCAAGCACTTTTGTTTGGTCAAGACTGATGCTCTATATAGTCTGTGTACTATATTTAAAGTTACACAGATCATTACATATGGAATTCACAATTCTTGTTATAGTGACCACTCGGTGGCATAATGGCTGCCTACGGATATTTCACTTTATCTCTGCAGAATAGAGAGATTTATATATGCAAAAGCACCAAACAATATAATAATAATAATAAAATACCCTCTGGCTGTATGTTTTTCTGATCATTTATGGAATGACAGAGTAAAGACAAATCTTATTTAAAATTAGAATAGCTTTTCTCTTTAAAGATATGTCACCACTAGATACAACTGATTTTCTCTGGGACCAGCAATCAGCACTTTCTACTTAAATTAAGCCTAGAATAAATATGGAGAAGTCAGTGAGTCTGGTGACTGATTCAATAGCAGCAGATTGTTAGGAGCACTAATGTGCTTTTAAAAATGTTTTGAATTAAAGCCAAGCATATTTCTTTTGTTTAGACTGAAATAAATTGCTCTAACACTTGAGTAAAATGTTTTACGTTACATTGGAAAGTTTAAAAGCATGATTTTTTTTTTTTTTTTTTAAATAACTTTTAAATCCTGGATGAGCAAATTCTCGAATGCCAGCTGTTTGCAGATCTACATCACCCATCATGCTTTGGCTGGTTGTGTATCATCGGTGATGTTGATTTGCAACAGGTGGAGTGCTCAAGGTTGCCCATCCCTAATTTTAAAAAAATTATTCGTTAGCAGTAGTTTAGAAAACAACCTTGGTATTACCCAAGGGAGAGATTACAGGTGCATAATAAAAAGGCTACAATTTCTTCTGCGCCCTACGGAAATCTGTGGACTAATACACAATTCCCACAGCATTTTGTGACCCTCTCTTAGGAATAGCCTCTGTTTCAAACATTGCCATCTGCCTGCCATTGTCAATTATCCCCTACACTGGGACAAGATGAATTTGAGATGAATTCATGTGTACTTTTGAACGGATTGTGGTCAGGTGATATTGATACACTGTAGGGGCACAAACGTATTGTGCACAGGAACCTGTGCAGAGAGTAATTGAAATGGGAGTCTGCTTTAATTCTAAATTATGTAGTTTTAGTTTACACATAATGCGGTCTACTCCCACATCCCTATAATTGCCTTGTGTTCTAGCAAGGACTACAGATTTCAGATGAGTGCCGTCTACAGGGAGAGGAGAATTAAACTACAGCAAAATAGCTGTGAGACATTAGATGTATATAACCATAAGGTAAAGCTGCTGTTATTTTTTTTAAGGTCTAATTTGCAAAGGTGTAACGCGTCCCCTGTTGTCAGCGCGCTGTCTGTATGAAAAAGGCCGTCTCTGCTGGAGTAAGTTGAGAACCTCCAGATCATCGCAGACCTAAAGGCAAAGTCTTGTCCTCCGACAAGCTGCAATGAGGAGCGTGGACAATATATTAACATATTAAAGGTCAGAGCCCCCCCCCCCATATACACTTAAACTGCAATGGGTTCTTAAATGTATAATTCCTGCAAATGTAATACTTCCCAATGTTCCAAGCCCAAAAAATATGGGCAACGTGGGTCACACCCACAATCCATCACAGTGATGCCCACACAATGCCCTTATTTTTTACTGAGACAACACGCCCAAAAGATCCATCCTTATTTGGACTCAAAAATCATGGCGGTCCCTCTCAACTTTCAAGGGAGAGGAAGTAAAGTGAGATACCTGGAAATTTCAGTCAAATGACAACATATAGCCACTGTAGTGAAGAAATGTTAGGGATTAATTAACAGGTGCATTCTGGGTGTTTATTTTAACTGGACTAAAACACTGCAAATCAATACATAAGTTTTAAAAGCCAAATAGTAGTAGACAGGCTTATCTCCCCTCACAAAATCCCCATCACAAGCTAGGCAGCAGCCACTTTAATCTTTTAATTAAGTTTGTCAGCCCTGTTCATACTAACCACTTAATGACAGATGAGTGTTATACCTTAATTAGAAAAATTTGGCCTTTTAATAAATAGGGTTTATTTTTGCTTTTGTTTTACAGAACATTTATAGAAAAGTCATTTGGCACAGAGAATCTTACAGACCTGCCAACTTTTCAGTGTGATCCTTTGTAAAAAACATGCAGTACCACAAAAAGGGATAGCTTCGTGCTTCACGCAAAGTGGACTGCAATAAGAAAGTGTTTTGTTTTTTTTGTTTTTTTTCTGGTGTACTACATTAATAAGAATAAACTAAATGCAAAAAAAGAAATATTTGAAATTCATGATGCAGTGAAAAACTATATTTTATTGTGCCCTAAAAGTACTTGGTATATCTGATGTTCTGAGAAACATCTACTGAGACTATGTTGTGCAGATCAGAGCCATTTGTCCAGACTATATAATAGCCCCTTTTCCATCATATACTAAACTTGCCTAATCTTCCCGAATTTCGGGGAGTCCTCCAGGAAGAGCATGCACCCTTCCAGATACTGGGGTATTGAAGCTTAATTGAGAAATGCCAGGGTGCAGGGCCATAGTGATTCAATGGCATCACCACTCCCCCTCCCAAACTTGCCACCTGACCTCCCCTCCAAGAAATCTCTGAGAGGAGAAACTACAAGCTGGCAAACATGCCATATACACATATGCCTACCACATGCTTGCCAACTCTCCCGGAATGTCTGGGAGATTCCTGAAATCTGGGTAGGTCTCCTGGACTACCAGGAGAGCTGGCAAGTTTCCCACATCCTGTAATTTGCTAGCCAAAATAACACGATTTGCTGTGAATTGCCCCATTTTGGCCCCACCCCCGCAACAAAATTGTTTTTCCGTCGCGGATGGTGGGGCCAAAATGAAGTGACTGGCCACGCCGCCCCACCGCCTCCCGCCCTCTGGGCACGCCCCCTGTATGGTATCTCCCGGACTTCACTATTTAAAAGTTGGCAACTATGGCCTACCACTTTTCTATCCAATGGTCTGCAATATCCCTATGTCAACAGAGTCCCTGCTAGTAGACAATTATGTATTTGAGCAGCAGAGACCAAATTGAGCTCCACTGACAAGTGACTTATGGGTCCATTTATCGAAGGGTATAAAAGCCCTATAGTTTGTTATACCCAATACATCAAGGGGGTACCTCAGTGCTAAGATTAGCCAGGTCTCGCTGGCAAATCGATAAATTAGCTCTTACCGCTCTGAGCCAGCATTGCTGAGGCAGTAATATTAGTATCTTATTGACTGCAGTGATGAGGGATTTTTTGGTAGTAGAAAATCATCCTTATTACCGCATATTGATAGACTTCTAACATTGTTGCCCAATAGGTGGTACTTCAGTACATAAAATGCAGCTTGGTGCTTTGTGTCATCAGAGATGTGCCAAAATTCTTTCCCTAATCAGCCTCAGCACCAATCAGAGAGCGGAAACAATGTCCATCTTCTGTAGTATAGCACTCCAGCTCTTCACTGGTTAATGTCAGACCTTGGCAAGAGAATAACAACAAGGCTGTAGGAGACAGATGCAACACATATAATGTTTTTTGGGGGACGGGGATTTTGCTGGCTGCTATTGGATTTACATGGAGGGAGTTGAGATGGAATTTGGAGGGAAAGAGTAAATTGGAGTAGAAAGAAAAGGCCTGGTAAGATTATGGGGTAGGATAAAGCAAAACCTAAAGGGTTGGCAATGTGGTGTTCAGTAAATAGAAATGAGACCATGGAGTCCAGTCACCACAGGGAGCACTGAGCAGAGCTGTAACTTAAAATTCTAGCGCATGGGGCGAGAATGTCAAATGCCGTCCCCCTAGCCCTCAATTTCTGCCCCCCTAGCCCTCAATTTTAATCAAATGAACCTGAAAATATTCCTAAACTGCGCCCCCCTTCAGCATTGCTCCCTGGGTGGTCGCCCCTATTGCACAGCCCAAGTTACGGCCCTGGCACTGAGTGTAATATGTGGCCTGAGGATATTAGTCTTGCATGTGAGGCCCTTTAAAATTATGCATCACTGGCTTTCTGTACTTATTTTTATGAACGTTGACCGAGATTTTACACATCGAGACTGATGATCCAAAAAACCTGAGCAGGTAAAATAGTAACCAACTCAAGAACCACCTTTCATCTAAGTGTACGCTGCGCCTCCCTCTGAAGGTCTATGTAGTGCATAACTGCATCCATGACAGCAACACAGGGCCAGAATGGAGGATCACAGCATCATAAGCAACGTGTTTGTTCATTTAGAAACCGTAATTCATTCCAACTTGTATAAACAAATTGCATTCAAAGCAACCTGTACTTTTTTTGCTTCGGCCTGTTGTTGTTTTTCATTGCATTGTGATAAGGCATTCTGAGGCGTCTGTTGTTCACCATGTGGTTCAACTTCTAGCATGTCATACACAGAAAGCAGCCCTGCCAGCTATTATAAAACATGGATAAAACATGGACATCGGCTCCAAGCATCTTGTGTTGAACCTCACAAAGATTCTCCCAAGCTGTCCATGATTAAACGGCATTATTATCAAGAAGAAAAAAAACAAGTAAATTGAAGCAAACTGCTGGGCATTCCCCAGAGAGGTCATTATCAATGAACACTTGTGAAACAGCTGTGAATTGACACACTGATCTGTTTTTTCTTTTTTCTTTTTCTTTTTTTTTTTTTCTCCTATGTACACGTATGAGGTTTTTTTGGTATGAACCACTGAGATTTACAAACAGCTACAACTTCATAACTCCAGGCAAACTACAATCGAGCTTTGCGGAGGTCTTGCACTATATTTGAAGTACTTGTGTTTGACAAGTTTGCAATTAAATCAGATGTTTAGTTAGCTGGGAATGTCTTTGTGGCTTTTGTTTCACATACACAAAAGGCACACAGCATAGAAAGGTCTGCTGCTCTAAAACAGGAATTTGGCAAACGTTTCCTAAATCAGTACAAATTACTCAAATGGAACAACAACAAAATGTGGATCCAGGCTTGCCTTTTACACATGTCCTCGGTTTTCACAATCCTATATCAACTTTTGCCTTCTGTCATTGTTGTGGAGATGGCTGTGAATTAAAAATTGCTGGTTTTGCGATTGTGCCATTGTGATGCACAAGAGGAAATCTATTTTGCACTTCACTGAAAGTTTACCAGAGACTATTTTCTATTTGTAGTTTCTGTTCCCTTGAAGTCTATGACCTACTAAAAGCATACTTGCCAACTCTCCCGGAATGTCCGGGAGACTCCCGCATTTTGCGAGAGTCTCCCGGACTCCCGGGCGAGTGTGGCAATCTCCCGAATTCTGCCCACTTCACTAGGAAGTGCCCACTTCCTAGTGAAGTGGGCAGAATTAGATCCCAAACGCCGCGATTCCCGATGAATCGCGGCGTTTAGCCCCGCCCCCCGCTGTCAAATGACGCAATTTGCGTCATGACGTCACAGGGGGCGGGGCCGAAATGACGCGATTTTGGCCGCCCCGCCCCCTCACGCCCCCCTCCACTGGCTGGCTCCCGGAAGAGAGCTGAAGAAAGTAGGTAAGTATGACTAAAAGAAGCATTTGTCTGAACTTGGAAAGGAATATTTTTGGTGACTGAAAAATCAGTGTTTAGAATTAAGATTTAATTTAATATATTAATTCTAACTAACAAACCCTGTCAGAAATAAAATAAAAAAGGATATTGAAAATAAATAAAATTAAATAAAATGAAAAATAGGCATTTGTTTTAAAACCGTACAATATTTTCCTTTCTCTGCCTTGATGTTTTATCCTTTGCACATTGCAAGACGAAGGGACATGTTAATATAGTACTTTATTTTTTTTTTCCAGGAAGTGCTCTAGGAAAATACCAGCAGGACATTGAATTTGTAAAGGAGAGCGTTTTCACAAGCAATATCATGTCATACTGTACATACACCTCTAACATTCAGCTCAGTGATGCGTAACTAGTAAGGTTCGTTAGTGCTCAGAGAGAGTTATTTAACAGTAGATTTTAATAATTTCTAGCAAGCAGACATCTAAATGTAACAGACCGTGAAAGGGAAAAGGCCTAGAGTGACAAGAAAATACTATCTGAGGCACTCCTTTTTATGAGCCAGAGATTCTTATAGCTACGATATGCATCGTGTTTGTGCACACATATATAAGATGCAAATGTCACAGCCTTATAGATATCTCTACGTATGCATTATTTTGCTTATTTGACAGCGGTACAGCTAAATCTGATTAATGAAGTTTTATTTCAGCATGATGTTTATAGCTAATAACTACTGACCCAGCGGTTTGCAGTACATTAAGCTGTCCTGGTGTAGGGTGGAGCTTGTCAAGACTGCTATGAGACCTGTTATAAGGATCAGCTCAGAGATGAACCCATGTATACCTGTGGAGTGTAATCTGCTGATGACTTATTTGTGTCAGAATTTACTATTGCATGTTAGAGGCTGAAATGACTCACAGGTTATTGTATGCAGAATTATGGGAAAATTGGGGCTGAGTTTATGATTTGAGCACATTTGACATGTGGGTATTGGTAGTTCGATAAATTAACTTTGCAGTAGTGCGCATATGTCAGACAGCTTTCCTGAAAGCACAAGTTTGGGTTTCCGGTTCCTGCTGCATTAAAATAATGCTTTAGTTCTGTTAATGCCAACATAAGATGGTATTGAATGGGGAAAACTTTGACAGCAAAGTGTTAACCCAGTGGTAACCCCTTTGATATAAAGGGTGATACACTAACAAGTCATATTGCCTTAAGCATTAGGGCTCTTCACCCTTTCATAAATAGACCTCAAGGTCTCATTCCTGGTATCCACTCCTCTTCTGCCTCCCCTCTCTGCCTTGCCTTACACTGGGATTCCTACTAGGGATGAGCGCGCTCGGATTTCTGAAATCCGAGCCCACCCGAACGTTGCGGATCCGAGTCGGATCCGAGACAGATCCGGGTATTGGCGCCAAATTCAAAAGTGAAACTGAGGCTCTGACTCATAATCCCGTTGTCGGATCTCGCGATACTCGGATCCTATAAATTCCCCGCTAGTCGCCGCCATCTTCACTCGGGCATTGATCAGGGTAGAGGGAGGGTGTGTTAGGTGGTCCTCTGTGCTGTTTAGTTCTGTGCTGTTTAGTTCTGTGCTGTTTAGTGCTGTGCTGTTTAGTGCTGTGCTGTGCTGTGCTGTGCTGTGCTGTGTTCTGCAGTATCAGTCCAGTGGTGCTGTGTGCTGTGCTCTGTCCTTCTGAGGTCAGTGGTGCTCAGGGCCGCCGAGAGGGGGGGGGGAGCGGGTACTAATTACCCGGGCCCGGCATGTCAGGGGGCCCGGCCCGGGCCCTTGCGCTGCTGATTTTTTTTAATTTTTTAATTTTTTTTTTCCAAACGTTTTTTTTTCCTTTCCTTTTTTTTTTTTTTTTGGCGGGGGGGGGGGGGGGTGGGGGGGGGCTCGGTCGTTGGTGGGGGGAGCAGGCTAGTTTAAAAAAAAAAAAAAACATACTCACCTGATCGCGGAGCCGGCATCCCTCCTCTCTGCTGCTCTGTGCTCTATTCAGACTGTCTGAATGCTGGGTGTGATGTCATCATGTCATGCCCAGCATTCAGTCAGTCTGGAGCAATGGAGCACAGAGCAGCAGAGAAGACCAAGAGAGGAGAAAAGGTAAGTGAAGGGAGGAAAACGAGGGGGGCACAGAGGGGTTAAAAAACGGGGGGGGGGGGGGGCAGCATGACAGAGGGGTTAAAAAATGAGGGGGAGCACAAGGGTTAAAAAACGGGGGGGCAGCATGACAGAGGGGTTAAAAAATGAGGGGGCACAAAGGGGTTAAAAAACGGGGGGGCAGCATGACGGAGGGGTTAAAAAATAAGGGGGGGCACAGAGGGGTTAAAAAACGGGAAAGCAGCATGTCAAAGGGGTTAAAAACGGGGAAGCAGCATGTCAGAGGGGTTAAAAAATGAGGGGGAGCACAGAGGGGTTAAAAAACGGGAAAGCAGCATGTCAGAGGGGTTAAAAATTGAGGGGGGAGCACAGAGGGGTTAAAAAACGGGAAAGCAGCATGTCAGAGGGGTTAAAAAATGAGGGGGAGCACAGAGGGGTTAAAAAATGGGAAAGCAGCATGTCAGAGGGGTTAAAAAATGAGTGGGGGCACAGAGGGGTTAAAAAATGGGAAAGCAGCATGTCAGAGGGGTTAAAAATTGAGGGGGGAGCACAGAGGGGTTAAAAAACGGGAAAGCAGCATGTCAGAGGGGTTAAAAAATGAGGGGGAGCACAGAGGGGTTAAAAAATGGGAAAGCAGCATGTCAGAGGGGTTAAAAAATGAGTGGGGGCACAGAGGGGTTAAAAAATGGGAAAGCAGCATGTCAGAGGGGTTAAAAATTGAGGGGGGAGCACAGAGGGGTTAAAAAACGGGAAAGCAGCATGTCAGAGGGGTTAAAAAATGAGAGGGGCACAGATGGGTTAAAAAATGGGAAAGCAGCATGTCAGAGGGGTTAAAAATTGAGGGGGGAGCACAGAGGGGTTAAAAAATGGGAAAGCAGCATGACAGAGGGGGTGAAAAAATGAGAGGGGCACAGATGGGTTAAAAAACGGGGCAGTATGGCACAGTGGGGTTAATAAACAGGGGTCAGCATGGCACAGTGGGGTTAAAAAATGGTGGGCAGCATGACACAGTGGGGTTACAAAGGGGGGGGGGAGGCATGGCACAGTGGGATTGAAAAAGGGAGGGAGCAGCATAGTATAGTCTGATGAAGGGGAGCCAGATGAAGGGGGCAAAAACAGCATGGAGGGCACAGTGTGATCATAAGGCATGGCGATGATGAAGGGGCACATTATTGTAATATTGGAGCTGGAGGAAGGCCTAATTATTAATCGTGGGTGCTATTGATTTAACGCTGGCGCTGGCTGTAATTTTCTAAATGTAGCCATTTTTTTTTCAAAATAGGTCCTTCAACATTTCTGGATCCGGACAAGCCACAACTAAAGAAAGCAGCAGCCACAGGTGGAGAAAGTGAGAAGAACAGGTAGGAGAGAGCAGCACAGTGTGTGAAATGTTGTGATTCTAGTAGGGACAATACCAATTTTTGGTGAATGTTGTGTCCAATGTAAGGTGTAGGCCAAGACTGAACTGTTTGTGTACACACTGCATTGTTTGTATACTACCCTGTGGTGGTAGATGTCCTGAAAGTCAGGAGTGCTTAAACATATGTGACGCTCCGGCGAATTGAGAGCCTAGTGGTTTTTATGTTAGCCACGCCCCAATGGCACGTTTGCCACGCCCCCAAATGCATGACCGCACCTCCCAAAATTTTTGCACTGCCGTTTGGCTAGCCACGCCCCTGAATATATGACCATATACCTAATCTTTTTTGCGCCGCCATAAGGCGGCGCAAAAAAATTTTGGGGCTTACTTCACTATGAGGGGGGCCCCATGAATTTGTTGTACCCGGGCCCTGAATTCTTCTTGGCAGCCCTGGTGGTGCTGCTGGGTCCTGTGCTGTGTCCTGTTCAGTCCAGTGGTGCTGTGTCCTGTGCTCTGTGCTTCTAAGGGCATAGTTATTTCCCCAATATTCCCCTGTGTTTAAAAAAATAAAAAAAAGTTTTTTTTATAAAATACCAAAAACTACTTTAATATTTTTTAATTACCACAAAATTTTCACAACCAATCCTGCAGTATAAGCCCATTGGTACTGCAATATTACCAAGTTCACACATTCAGCAGTAAAAGTCCAGTGGTACTGCAATATTACAAAGTTTACACATTCTGCAGTATCAGTCCAGTGGTGCTGTGTCCTGTGCTCTGTCCTGCTGAGTTCCGTAGTGCTGCTGGGTCCTGTGCCGTGTCCTGTTCAGTCCAGTGGTGCTGTGTCCTGTGCTCTGTGCTTCTAAGGGCATAGTTATTTCCCCATTATTCCCAAGTTTGTAAAAAATAAAAAAAAAGTAAAAAAAAATAAAAAAATTTAAAAAAAAAAAAATATATAATAATTATAACCAAATTTGCAAAACCAATCCAGCATTATAAGTCCATTGGTACTGCAATATTACCAAGTTCACACATTCAGCAGTAAAAGTCCAGTGGTACTGCAATATTACAAAGTTTACACATTCTGCAGTATCAGTCCAGTGGTGCTGTGTCCTGTGCTCTGTCCTGCTGAGTTCCGTAGTGCTGCTGGGTCCTGTGCCGTGTCCTGTTCAGTCCAGTGGTGCTGTGTCCTGTGCTCTGTGCTTCTAAGGGCATAGTTATTTCCCCATTATTCCCAAGTTTGTAAAAAATAAAAAAAAATAAAAAATTAAAAAAAAAAAAAAAATATATAATAATTATAACCAAATTTGCAAAACCAATCCAGCATTATAAGTCCATTGGTACTGCAATATTACCAAGTTCACACATTCTGCAGTATCTTGTGCTACATATAATGGAGACCAAAAATTTGGAGGATAAAGTAGGGAAAGATCAAGACCCACTTCCTCCTAATGCTGAAGCTGCTGCCACTAGTCATGACATAGACGATGAAATGCCATCAACGTCGTCTTCCAAGCCCGATGCCCAATCTCGTAGTACCGGGCATGTAAAATCCAAAAAGCCCAAGTTAAGAAAAAGTAGCAAAAAGAGAAACTTAAAATCATCTGAGGAGAAACGTAAAGTTGCCAATATGCCATTTACGACACGGAGTGGCAAGGAACGGCTTAGGCCCTGGCCCGTGTTCATGACTAGTGGTTCAGCTTCACCCACGGATCTTAGCCCTCCTCCTCCTCCCCCCCCCTACAAAAAATTGAAGAGAGTTATGCTGTCAGCAACAAAACAGCAAACAACTCTGCCTTCTAAAGAGAAATTATCACAAATCCCCAAGGCGAGTCCAAGGGTGTTGGTGGTTGTCAAGCCTGACCTTCCCATCACTGTACGGGAAGAGGTGGCTCGGGAGGAGGCTATTGATGATGTAGCTGGCGCTGTGGAGGAACTTGATGATGAGGATGGTGATGTGGTTATTGTAAATGAGGCACCAGGGGGGGAAACAGCTGATGTCCATGGGATGAAAAAGCCCATCGTCATGCCTGGTCAGAAGACCAAAAAATGCACCTCTTCGGTCTGGAGTTATTTTTATCCAAATCCAGACAACCAATGTATGGCAATATGTAGCTTATGTAAAGCTCAAATAAGCAGGGGTAAGGATCTTGCCCACCTAGGAACATCCTCCCTTATACGTCACCTGAATAACCTTCATAGTTCAGTGGTTAGTTCAGGAACTGGGGCTAGGACCCTCATCGGTACAGGGACACCTAAATCCCGTGGTCCAGTTGGATACACACCAGCAACACCCTCCTCGTCAACTTCCTCCACAATCTCCATCAGATTCAGTCCTGCAGCCCAAGTCACCAGCCAGACTGAGTCCTCCTCAATACGGGATTCATCCGAGGAATCCTGCAGCGGTACGCCTACTACTGCCACTGCTGCTGTTGCTGCTGTTAGTCGGTCATCTTCCCAGAGGGGAAGTCGTAAGACCGCTAAGTCTTTCACCAAACAATTGACCGTCCAACAGTCGTTTGCCATGACCACCAAATACGATAGTAGTCACCCTATTGCAAAGCGTATAACTGCGGCTGTAACTGCAATGTTGGTGTTAGACGTGCGCCCGGTGTCCGCCATCAGTGGAGTGGGATTTAGAGGGTTGATGGAGGTATTGTGTCCCCGGTACCAAATCCCCTCGAGATTCCACTTCACTAGGCAGGCGATACCAAAAATGTACAGAGAAGTACGATCAAGTGTCCTCAGTGCTCTTAAAAATGCGGTTGTACCCACTGTCCACTTAACCACGGACATGTGGACAAGTGGTTCTGGGCAAACGAAGGACTATATGACTGTGACAGCCCACTGGGTAGATGCATCCCCTTCCGCAGCAACAGCAACAGCTGCATCAGTAGCAGCATCTACAAAATGGCTGCTCATGCAAAGGCAGGCAACATTGTGCATTACAGGCTTTAATAAGAGGCACAACGCTGCCAACATATTAGAGAAAATGAGGGAAATTATCTCCCAGTGGCTTACCCCACTTAGACTCTCATGGGGATTTGTGGTGTCAGACAATGCCAGTAACATTGTGCGGGCATTAAATATGGGCAATTTCCAGCACGTCCCATGTTTTGCCCACACCATTAATTTGGTGGTGCAGCATTACCTCAAGAGTGACAGGGGTGTGCAGGAGATGCTTGCGGTGGCCCGCAAAATTGCTGGACACTTTCGGCATTCAGCCAGTGCCTACCGCAGACTAGAGGCACATCAAAAAAGCTTGAACCTGCCCTGCCATCACCTCAAACAAGAGGTTGTGACGCGCTGGAACTCCACCCTCTATATGCTGCAGAGGATGGAGGAGCAGCAAAAGGCCATTCAGGCCTACACAGCCACCTACGACATAGGCAAAGGAGTGGGGATGCGCCTGAGTCAAGCGCAGTGGAGACTGATTTCCGTGTTGTGCAAGGTTCTGCAGCCATTTGAACTTGCCACACGAGAAGTCAGTTCCGACACTGCCAGCTTGAGTCAGGTCATTCCCCTGATCAGGCTGTTGCAGAAGCAGCTGGAGAAAGTGAGGGAGGAGCTGGTAAGCCATTGCGATTACAGCAAGCATGTAGCTCTTGTGGATGTAGCCCTTCGTACGCTTTGCCAGGATCCGAGGGTGGTCACTCTTTTAAAGTCAGAGGAATACATTCTGGCCACCGTGCTCGATCCTCGGTTTAAAGCGTATGTTGTGTCTCTGTTTCCGGCGGACACAAATCTACAGCGGTGCAAAGACCTGCTGGTCAGGAGATTGTCCTCTGAAGAGGACCGTGACATGCCAACAGCTCCACCCTCATTTTCTTCCACATCTATGGCTGCGAGGAAAAAGCTCAGTTTTCCCAAAAGAGGCACTGGCGGGGATGCTGATAACATCTGGTCCGGACTGAAGGACCTGCCAACCATTGCAGACATGTCTACTCTCGCTGCATTGGATGCTGTCACAATAGAAAAAATTGTGGATGATTACTTTGCTGACACCATCCAAGTAGACATGTCAGACAGTCCATATTGTTACTGGCAGGAAAAAAAGGCAGTTTGGAAGCCCCTGTACAAACTGGCTCTATTTTACCTGAGTTGTCCCCCCTCCAGTGTGTACTCGGAAAGAGTTTTTAGTGCAGCGGGGAACCTGGTCAGTGAGCGGCGAAGGAGGTTGCTTCCTCACAACGTTGAAAAAATGATGTTTATAAAAATGAATAATCAATTCCTCAATGAAGTACAGCACTGCCCTCCAGATACTACAGAGGGACCTGTGGTTGTGGAGTCCAGCGGGGACGAATTGATAATGTGTGATGAGGAGGAAGTAGACACTGTAGGGGGAGAGGAATCAGAGGTTGAGGATGAGGACGACATCTTGCCTCAGTAGAGCCTGTTTAGTCTGTACAGGGAGAGATGAATAGCTTTTTTGGTGTGGGGGCCCAAACAAACCAATCATTTCAGTCAAAGTTGTTTGGTAGGCCCTGTCGCTGAAATGATTGGTTTGTTAAAGTGTGCATGTCCTATTTCAACAGCAGACCTCTCAACTGCAGCTCATCCCTCCTCTGCGGGGATAATGTCTCCTGTGCTCTGACACGTCACTCTGTGTACTCTCAGCCTCAGGATCTGACACTACAGCTACCATGCCTCTTGTAGCAGCCCTCACTCCAGGGCCTCTTCCATGTGCAGTGTCCCCCTCTCTCTTGGGTTCACTATAGTGGCATGGAGTTCTCCCCCTCATCCAGGGCACACATTCCTTGCCCTGGCTCAGTCACCACGCTCAGACTTCCAGGCAATGCTGGGGGAGCCTGGGAGCTTCCACCCCAGGTCCCCAGCTACAACTCTCCTCTCCTGTGTCTTCTCTCTCTTTCTGACACTTTAAAGATCGTGCCTTTAAATGAAAAAGTCAGTCTTGATTGCACGACTATGTGCAAGTGCAACAGGGACATTTTTTTGGGTTTACAAAGTCAAACAGTAACACTACGACCCTGTCTGTCTGGGGTCTGTCAATGACGAATTGTCTGGAGCATGTTTTGAGGAGGTATTGTGGCCCCGGTATCAAATTGGGTACCGGGGCCACCCCACTATGCAGTCCAGATACTTGTTTGGTGGAATTCCGACACGTGGAGGGTTTTTTAATTATATTGTGGCCTCGGTACCAAATTGTGTACCGGGGCCACCACACTACGCAGTCAAGATACTTGTTTGGTGGAATTCAGACCAGTTGAGGGTTTTATTATTATATTGTGTGGACCACTCTATCTATACCACACTACAACTCTATACCACTCTATTTCCTACTTTAATTCTATTTAATTCTATTTCCTACTTTAATTCTATTACTAATTAATTACCATAAAGAGGAACCAAAAAAACCAATTTTACCAAAAGTATAATATGACTTAGACTTACAAACACTACACTTGAAAGATCGTGCCTTTAAATGAAAAAGTCAGTCTTGATTGCACGACTATGTGCAAGTGCAACAGGGACATTTTTTTGGGTTTACAAAGTCAAACAATAACACTACGACCCTGTCTGTCTGGGGTCTGTCAATGACGAATTGTCTGGAGCATGTTTTGAGGAGGTATTGTGGCCCCGGTATCAAATTGGGTACCGGGGCCACCCCACTATGCAGTCCAGATACTTGTTTGGTGGAATTCCGACACGTGGAGGGTTTTTTAATTATATTGTGGCCTCGGTACCAAATTGTGTACCGGGGCCACCACACTACGCAGTCAAGATACTTGTTTGGTGGAATTCAGACCAGTTGAGGGTTTTATTATTATATTGTGTGGACCACTCTATCTATACCACACTACAACTCTATACCACTCTATTTCCTACTTTAATTCTATTTAATTCTATTTCCTACTTTAATTCTATTACTAATTAATTACCATAAAGAGGAACCAAAAAAACCAATTTTACCAAAAGTATAATATGACTTAGACTTACAAACACTACACTTGAAAGATCGTGCCTTTAAATGAAAAAGTCAGTCTTGATTGCACGACTATGTGCAAGTGCAACAGGGACATTTTTTTGGGTTTACAAAGTCAAACAATAACACTACGACCCTGTCTGTCTGGGGTCTGTCAATGACGAATTGTCTGGAGCATGTTTTGAGGAGGTATTGTGGCCCCGGTATCAAATTGGGTACCGGGGCCACCCCACTATGCAGTCCAGATACTTGTTTGGTGGAATTCCGACACGTGGAGGGTTTTTTAATTATATTGTGGCCTCGGTACCAAATTGTGTACCGGGGCCACCACACTACGCAGTCAAGATACTTGTTTGGTGGAATTCAGACCAGTTGAGGGTTTTATTATTATATTGTGTGGACCACTCTATCTATACCACACTACAACTCTATACCACTCTATTTCCTACTTTAATTCTATTTAATTCTATTTCCTACTTTAATTCTATTACTAATTAATTAACATAAAGAGGAACAAAAAAAACCAATTTTACCAAAAGTATAATATGACTTAGACTTACAAACACTACACTTGAAAGATCGTGCCTTTAAATGAAAAAGTAAGTCTTCATTGCACGACTATGTGCAACAGGGACAGTTTTTTTCTTTACAAAGTCAACTAATAACACTTGAACCCTGTCTGTCTTTAACATACTTAATGGGATCTCAATGACGAATTGTCTGTAGCATGTTTGGAGGAGGTATTGTGGCCCCGGTATCAAGTTGGGTACCGGGGCCACCCCACTACGCAGTCCAGATACTTGTTTGGTGGAATTCTGACACGTGGAGGGTGTATTTATTTTATTGTGGCCCCGGTATCAAGTTGGGTACCGGGGCCACCCCACTACGCAGTCCAGATACTTGTTTGGTGGAATTCTGACACGTGGAGGGTGTATTTATTTTATTGTGGCCCCGGTATCAAGTTGGGTACCGGGGCCACCCCACTACGCAGTCCAGATACTTGTTTGGTGGAATTCTGACACGTGGAGGGTGTATTTATTTTATTGTGGCCCCGGTATCAAGTTGGGTACCGGGGCCACCCCACTACGCAGTCCAGATACTTGTTTGGTGGAATTCTGACACGTGGAGGGTGTATTTATTTTATTGTGGCCCCGGTATCAAGTTGGGTACCGGGGCCACCCCACTACGCAGTCCAGATACTTGTTTGGTGGAATTCTGACACGTGGAGGGTGTATTTATTTTATTGTGGCCCCGGTACCAAATTGTGTACCGGGGCCACCACACTACGCAGTCAAGATAGATAGATACGTATCATAGATAAAGTACATTCAGTGGTGTGGGGCAAATTGAAAAATATTCAAAATGCACTGACATTATCAAAAACAAGAGGTTGTCACACGCTAAAACTCCAACATGTATATGATGGAGAGGATGGAGGAGCAGCCGTATGTGTAGTGTAATGCAGACCTGTTGAAGGTTTTTTATATATTTTATTGTGGTGCCCAGTGCCCACTCCTCTACGCAGTCCAGGTACATTTATTGGTGCGAATCAAACAAGTTGATGGTTTTCTTATTATATATATTGTGGTGACCCACTCCTCTACGCAGTCCAGGTACATTTATTGGTGCGATTCATAAAAGTTCAGGGTTTTTAAGATATTGTGGTGACCCACTCCTCTACGCAGTCCAGGTACATTTATTGGTGCGAATCAAACAAGTTGATGGTTTTCTTATTATATATATTGTGGTGACCCACTCCTCTACGCAGTCCAGGTACATTTATTGGTGCGATTCATAAAAGTTCAGGGTTTTTAATATATTGTGGTGACCCACTCCTCTACGCAGTCCAGGTACATTTATTGGTGCGAATCAAACCAGTTGATGGTTTTCTTATTATATATATTGTGGTGACCCACTCCTCTACGCAGTCCAGGTACATTTATTGGTGCGATTCATAAAAGTTCAGGGTTTTTAATATATTGTGGTGACCCACTCCTCTACGCAGTCCAGGTACAATTATTGGTGCGAATCATAAAAGTTCAGGGTTTTTAATATATATTGTGGTGACCCACTCCTCTACGCAGTCCAGAAAGATACCTTGTTGCAACGTTTTGGACTAATAACTATATTGTGAGGTGTTCAGAATACACTGTAAATTAGTGGAAATGCTTGTTATTGAATGTTATTGAGGTTAATAATAGCCTAGGAGTGAAAATAAGCCCAAAAACTTGATTTTTAAACTTTTTATGTTTTTTTCAAAAAAAATCCGAATCCAATACCTTAAATCCGAACCGAGACCTTTCGTCAAGTGTTTTGCGAGACAAATCCGAACCTCAAAAATAACGAAAATCCGGATCCAAAACACAAAACACGAGACCTCAAAAGTCGCCGGTGCACATCCCTAATTCCTACCCCTACAGAATCCATTCAAACTCCTCACACTCACCTACAAGGCCCTCTCCCACTCCACCACTCCATACATCTCCAACCTTCTCTCCATTCACACTCCCTCCCGTTCCCTACGTTCGGCCAATGACAGTCGCATCTCCTCCACTCTGATTCCCTCATCCCACTCCAGAAACTAAGATTTCTCCCATGCTGCCCCACTTCACTGGAATGACCTCCCACGCTCCGTCTAACTCATCTGTTCCTCAAAGCCTACCAGCTATCCACTTAACCTTCTCTGCATGCCTGATCTCCTCACCTCACTCTTCCCGTCCAGCTACTCGTTCCTCTTGCACTCAATCTTCTTCTCTTTCCCCCTCTATGCCAGCTGTCTGTTTGCCTTCTCTTTAGGATGTAAGCTCTTATGAGCAGGGCCCTCTTCCCTCCTGTCTCTCTATCTATTCTTCTGCTCCAACGTTACTCTACTAGCAATGTTTGGAGCTTTGGAATGCTGGTATTTTTTTGTTTTTGTTCTGTACTGTACTACTTGTATATTGTTCTGTTTTCTCTGTATGGCCCACTGCCTGTATTCCGTACGGCGCTGTGGAAATCTTGTGGCGCCCTATAAATAAAGGATAATAATAATATTCCTAGTAATCATTACCATCTACACTATGTTCATTTTGCTTAAACTGCTCTGCTCTTATGTAGAGTTGCCTGTTTCATTTAGGAAAAAAGTTTTAGGTCTCTGAATATGTCTGTCTGTACTCCATAAATAGGCCCCTTACTTTGTTATTCATGACCCTTTGGTAAGGTGACAAAAGGTTTTATGATGTAAGTCTGCTTCAAGTGACAGCATGAATATTTAGATGTATTGTTGCAACAATAAAGTAGCAACAAAATAGCTATGGCTCATGTATGCAAAACAAAACAAATACTTTTAACTCCATTGACAGTGAAACAATTACATTTTTATCTGTTAATTCTCTACTTAAAAAAATAACATTTTCACAACCCCTTCTTAAAACTGACTCGTTCAGAGCGCTTCAATAGAAAAGGACAAGCCGGCTCTCCCACCCAAACCTATTTTAATTAAGATTTTATTTTTACTTAACCTTTTTATTTTATTAAATTGAGCTTTATAGACTGAAAGGTCCATTTTGTAAATATAATAAAAAAAAAACAATTCGGTAGAAACTCAATATTATGCTAATGTTACCTGCTTGAAGATTGTTCTGTACATGGAATGGACTGCATGTAGACCTGCCCCCACCACTGCTCCGATCATCAGAATATTCACAAGAAATGAATGTATGCATCTTGTGGGTGGCAGTGACCTGTCCACCCATGTGATTTAATAACTGAGCACATGGCTGCATTTGACAGAGGCAGTATCATGATGTGGAGAGGGGAATGAAGGTAAGCAGCAAGCCACGCACTGTGCTGTTGGAGGATCCTGTTCCATTACCTATATTTAAGTAGTGCTGCGAAGCTCCTGCAAACTGAATCAGGAAGATTGTGGTGAAAAGCACAAATTTATATAAAAAGAAGTTCATGTAGTCAACTATTGACCCTAGTCTCTCCCTCTCTGTCTGTCTGTGTCTGTGTGTGAGTGTGTGTGTCTATATTAGGGAATTTAGACTGTAAGCTCCAATGGAGCAGGGACTGATGTGAATGAGTTCTCTGTACAGCGCTGTGGAATTAGTGGCGCTATATAAATAAAAATGATGATGATGATGAACTAGTTATATTTATGCCTGTGTAGAATGCAGAATTGACTTCTCTGAGCTGCCCATTTTCCATTCACAATTTGTGTGCGCGAGGAGTATAAAAAAATAGATCTTAATTTTTTTTTTATATGCTGGAATTCATCGTACAGCAATGTATTCTGAGAATACACTGGGAAAGCCGGGAACCTCTGAAAACGCCACAACTTCGTGTTTGTCACATCCTGGAAACACACCATGGGTTTGGTTTGGACCTCACATATGTCCTAGTTTTTCCAGGAGCATACTTGTATTTCTACCCTAGGTCTTTAACTCACAATACTTATTTTCCATAAGTGGAGACCGGTTCCTGTAACCATTTTAGCTTTTTTCATGCTAAGGGGTCTATTTACTATACCCCTGTGCTAACATTTCTATCAGTTATTATGGCAGCGTTAGAAAACCTTGTTACACCCCAATTGAACAAAAAAAAGGTTTGCTGGAGAAGTTGAATGATACTGTGCTCCCTGGTGATACTGACTGGCAGTGGTAAGAGGACTCTTATCCCTTCAATGCCTGCTCTCATGCGTGACCCAGCTTTGCCAGATCACACATTGGGCTTTCAGTTACACTTTCCAAAAAAGAAATAAAAGTTAAAAACCATTTTTTTCAATATAATAAAAAAAGAAAAATACTTAATTTGAAAAATAAAGCTTATTTTCTGGTATTGACCCCCTAGCTATTGTGATAGTGATAGGAGGACAGCAGCTTCTCATCCGAATACTCAGAATTGTACCTCCCAGGGTAGTAGAAATGCCTTTTAACGTCTATTTTAGAAATGATTCATAGAAATATTTATATTTCCTAATTACTTTTTAGGGACACAAAATAGCTGCTGCCTTGCTCACGTGGGTACTTGGACTCATGCCAATGTGAAGGTGTAATCCATCTTTTTAAGGGTCTATATTGCTCATACTTGCCAACTTTTGAATGCAGCTATCCGGGAGGGGTTACATCGAAGGGCGTAGCCACGTGTGGTGCGCCGTTAGGCTCCGTCCATGTCAATCTCAGACAATTTCGGCCAAACGCAGCAGGAGGCGGGGCCACGATGGCACATTTAGACCCCCTTCAACAGCGGAGACAGCTGGATCCGGGATTTTTGCCTGCTCTCCCGGGAGTCCGGGAGAACTCCCAAAAATTCGTGAGTCTCCTGGACATTCCGGGAGAGTAGTCAATTATGATATTGCTCCGTTGCCATAATTCCTTATATGTTTTTAGGAGCATGAGAATAACAGTCGGTGTCACATGCTAGTTGGTATATGACTACTATTCAGGCAGTTCCTAAATAGAGACATTTTGTGGCTATTCATCTCCTCATACCACTGTTATTTAACTTCTGGACTTAGCTGACATAAGCTTACAACCCTATTTAGCTATGAATATTGTAGCTTTTGACCTAGACAAGGCCTCGAAGGACTGAAAAGATGAGTCCAACAAGACCAATTCAACAAGGTACATACCGTCCTGAAGAAACCTGTAACAGATTTCACACTTACAATGTACAAGCTAGTAGAATGACATCATTCTTGGGTATACTTGGCTAATGTGAACCCTATATGAACTTTTACTATTTGTGTTGCATGCACAATAAAGGAAGAGGAAAAGCTGGATCTACAACATTTTAATGTCCCTTTCTTTTAACCAACAGCAAACATCATAATTACCAGCACAAACTTTAACAGATTCTTTTATTGGAAAAGATAATACTTTTCCCCCCTCTGTCCCAGAGTGCTACGTTGAAAGCAAGCTGTTAGCAGAAATGAGTAATTATTGAAGCTCTAACAGGCAGCTTTCATTGCATTTGATTACAGCAGCCATATAATCACTTTTAAGGATGTTGTAATCACAGTAGCAGGGAATGGTTGGCTTGTTTCTTATTGTTTTCACTCAGGGTGGAGGTAGGGGGCCTGCGAGAAAACCAGTTTCACCACCTAACTGCAATTTCTCCTGCAAAAGAATGGCACACAGTATTGAATGAGGAAGATATTCAGCTCCACCATTTATTAGCATTTTCCCCTCCCTCACACAGAACAGCCCTTCGGATTCAGGAAATTGCTGTTATTCAATATGCCAGCCAAAGGTTTTTAATGACTGTTTGGAAGGGACCGACAAACAATTACAGCTTTTCTCATGAAAAGGAATCATCTAGTTGATGCTAAACTGTGTAGCACTACTTACTAGGGGTGTTGTCACTGGTTAAACGAGAACAGCAGCTCTGCAAAGGAAGTTAACAGGAATAAATTAGTTGGATCGAGTGGAGAGAAAAAAAGGCATACTCATTAGTGTGATGTTATAGGCAACGTAAAAGCCTATCTTCAGTGCAATTATGTAGACAAATGAATTGTACAATTGACTGATTCACACCTGCTAACAGCTGAGGGCTAAGCACAAATGTACAGAATCCACTCTTTACAGTTCATGCATACTTGCATAGTTTAATGGGAATTGCATTCCTAAATTATCCTCCATTCCTTCAGATTTTACTTTTGTTGCGGTATAAAATAGGTCAGCTTTTACTTCAATAGCATTAAGATATTTGGATCATTTTACGGATATGCCAAGTGTTCTATTTTCTGTTTATAGAGGAAGTGTGACTCCTTCAGACTGGCTGCCCTTATTTTGCTTTGGTTGATTATTATTCTTGCTTTTGCTAAATATATTTAATATACTTTTACCATTTTGTTTTGTCACTATATTTTAAATACGCTAGGGTTGCACTGGGTTCTATTTCTATTTTTCCATATTGTATGTTAACAGTGTTATTAGCATGGCAGTAAATGTAAATAATCTGTATCATCTCTAATTATAATTTTCTGTTACAAGAAAAATGGTAAAATCTGAAATCAGGGATATTTGGAAATGATGCCAGAGGCTGTATTGTTCTACTGCAGGAGCCTGATTACTGGATTACAATGAGTTGGTTTCAGGACTCAATGTTTAATTTTAATTAATAATGTACTTCCTTTTAATTACTTAATTAAACCATTTACAAATGTAGAAATAGACACCTATTTGTCTTACAGATGCATGTAGTAGAGCTGGCCATGATTTTGCCTTTTGATAATCTGCGGCCAATAAAAAAGTACATGTCGGCAAAAATAATTCCTACTAACAAGTTTTGGCAATACCATGCTTGCCAACTCTCCCGGAATGTTAGGGAGACTCCCGAAATTCAGGTCAGTCTCACGGACTCCCGGGAGAGCTGGCAAATCTCCCTCATCCCGCTAGTGCCGTAACAAAATGAAAAGGCGTGAATAGCGTCATTTAGCCCCCCCCCCCCCGTGGTGACAAAACAACATTTCCGCCACATGGGGGCAGGGCCAAAATGTCTCATTTGGCCGTGCCCCGCCCCCCTCTCCCTCCGCCACGCCCCCCTCCCGGAAAGAACTTGCCCAAAGTAGGCAAGTATGGGCAATACCCTTACCACATTTTCTTCTAAAATACTTTGTTGAAGTGTTATTTATGTATTAAATAACTCTTGTATAAAATGGGGTTTTAGGGTACCTTTTATATCAGTTATCAACTTTAATCTCTGTCATTTATTTACAATGGTTTATGTGTGCATGCTAATACATTTACGCTTTGAAGTGCACCAAAAGGCGTCCAATTGCAAATAGTGGCTTTATTACTACTGCCTAAGAGGTGGGGCAATCTGACCAATTAAAGGCTCTCGAGACTCCACTAAGAGAGGAAGGACCCCACATGCGCACTATAGGCCTGAATCATTAAAGGACGCATACTGAATGCAACATGCGTTTGTTTAAAAACACACGTAAATCGGGTATACTTAGGCCAGAATGGAACAAGGAGCGGATGTGAAGATATGTGTGGGGATGAATATGGGTGTAGGTCTGCTCTGCTCTACTAGACTGGACAGTGAAGAATATGTCTAAGAACATACAAAAAAAAGGAAAAAAAAACTATTTAATTATTGTTCTATGTTAGTAAGATAATCATTCATGACAAAATATTAAAATATAAAAAGTTTTGTTTTGTTTTTTATTTTCCATGATATACATTTTTATGATGTAATTAATGTCTACTGTACATAAAATGCATTTTATACAGTTGCTCCTAATTGCAAACACATGTAATAACATGCGTACACATGCGTCTATACTAGTGATAAGCGCTTAGAGTAGACCTGTAGCTGGAGCAAGCAATACGACTCAGAAGCAAGCACTTTTGAGATGCCCAGAGCTTGAATTGGCCGCTGCTGCGTGTGCTCGGGATTGACATGCCCTTAGTGTATATTGACTACATGCAAATGCCCACCCTGTTCCGTCCCTGAAATCGCAGGATGTAGTAACTGTCCTTTGTGCTCAAAGATGAATTGAACATTGCTATGTACGGTGGAATATGAGCCAGTTCTGGGCATGCACAGAGTAATTTTGCGGATTTCATTTGCGAATCGTCATTTACGAACCTTAATGAATCAAGCCCGATAACTTCATCTTGAGTCGATTTATCATTTCTAAGCAGGTACTTGGCTAGACAATGTTCTCCATACAATGACCAAGTGTGTCCATCACAAGGAAATATGAGAGTGCAAAATCCATGTCGTCTTTTTTTTACCCTCTTCACATTTTTGTAAAAGTTAAAGCACCAGTAAACTGAAATTGAAACTATTCTTTAATTATTCCCCATTAATAAAATGTACTTGAGCCGCTTATTTTGTGTGCAGGGCGTCATCCAGAAGCTGTAATAGATGAACAGATTCTCCACTCACACCCTGGCCCTGGCTCCTTAACCATACTAATTACTTTTTTAATTGGTAGTATGCAATGGGCTGGCAAAACAAAAAAGGGATCCAACCTAAATAGCATGGTGACCGATGTTTAGTGACACAAATGAATCCTGCTTGCACCTTGTCTACCCTATGGGTTATGCATTCAGCATGATTTTTGTAACTTAAAGCATTGTTTTTAACATAAGTCAGTATGGCACACTATAAGAAAACTCTTAGCATTTGCCATTTTTTTTGTTTCAACCTGCTATTGATAATATTCTGCACAGTGTCATGGACTACCATGGCAACCACAGTCACATGGCACATGATAGAGTGAGCAGAGAGGCCTTTGAGCTCTTGTGTACTGCAAAATCCTCCCCATCTTCTCCCCTTCTGCCTTCCTATGATATGCTGAGCACTGTGGACCTGTGTGTGATTGGCAGCCACATTTTGTGCCTTTCAGAGAGCTTTTGAAAAGGACCTAATGACTTGTAAGAGGACAGCTAAGAAAAAAAGACCATTAAATGCATGCTTAAAAGTTACTTAACTTGAAGTAGCAATCCCACATGAATGTATATTTTTTTCTAGCAAGTTATATGTATGTGACATAAAACATAAGAGTAGGGGGTTTGTAATTACTACCTCAAATAGCTTTTTTATTCACTCGGATTCGGCTAATCTGAGCCCACCCGAACAGTACGGATCCGACGGGATCCGAGCACTGTTCGGGTACTTCCGCCCGGGAAAAAAATCCGAAACGAGGCTATGACATCCAAGTCTCGCGTCGGATCTCGCGAGACTCGGATGTCATAAATTTGCCGATTGCGGCCGCCATCTTCATTTGGGCTGTGATCAGGGAAGAGGGAGGTTGTAGAGTAGTAGTGCTCCTGCTCCTGTGTGATCAGTCCAGTGGTGCTTTATTCTTTTGTCCTGTGCTCTGTCCTGCTGAGTCCAGTGGTGCTTTGGCCAGTGCTTAGTCCTGCTGAGTCCAGCGGTGCTTTTGTCCTGTGCTCTGTCCTGCTGAGTCCAGTGGTGCTTTTGTCCTGTGCTCTGTACTACTGAGTCCAGTGGTGCTTTGGCCAGTGTCTGTCCTGCTGAGTCCAGTGGTGCTTTTGTCCTGTGCTTTGTTCTGATAAGTCCATAGTAATTTTATAATTATTAACAAATCATAAAAAATGCTTAAAAAAAAAAAAAATTATACAAAAATAATTTAAAAAAAATATAAAACAATAATTTAAAAAGTATAAAAAAAATTCTAGAGCAATATATTCTTGCAGTCCAGAAATATTAGTACTGCAATACCAAGTTCACTTTTCTTGCTGTCCAGAAATATTAGTACTGCTATATTTACCTACGTTCACTGTTCTTGCAGTCCAGAAATATTAGTACTGCTACATTAAAAAACGTTCACTGTTCTTGCAGTCCAGAAATACTAGTACTGCTATATTTACCTACGCTCACTGTTCTTGCAGTCCAGAAATATTAGTATCAGATATTAAACTACATTCCCTGTTCCTGCAGTGCAGAAATATTAGTATCAGATATTAAACTACGTTCACTGTTCCTGCTACATCAAAAAAGCATGAACCTGCCCTGCATCAACTAAAACAAGAGGTAGTGACGCGCTTGAACTCCACCCTCTATATGCTGCAGAGGATGGAGGAGCAGCAAAAGGCCATTCAAGCCTACACAGCCACCTACGATAGGCCACGTGTTTGTGCCGCCCACTTGTGTCGCTTAGCTTAGACATCCAGCTACCTCGGTGCAACCTTTTGGACTAAAAACAATATTGTGAGGTGTGAGGTGTTCAGAATAGACTGAAAATTAGTGGAAATGAATGTTATTGAGGTTAATAATAGTGTAGGAGTGAAAAAAAAAAATATATGGATTTTAGCACTTTTTATGCTTTTTTTTAAAAAAAATCAGAACCCAAAACCCAAAATCAGAACCAAAACCTTTCGTGGGGTGTTTTGGCAAAACAAATCAGAACCCAAAACCTCAAACTAATCAGAACCCAAAACCCAAAACCCCAAAAGTGGCCGGTGCACACCCTTAATTTGTGCCCTTGGGCACTAATGTCCTGAAGCAGCCCAACAGTGATGACTGTACATGTAGCAAATTAGGTAATTATGAGGACATTGACAGATAGGAGTTTCCTCCTTGACAGATCAATTCCTGATTTTGACCATCTAGGATGATTATTTTGGGGCCTACACATGTACAATTGCCTGCAAATTTGGCTGCCGTCTTTATGACAACCTGTTATTGTGCTAATAAATAAGCTCCTCTATGTTGTAAATGTTGTAAAAAGTATGGCCTTTAAAAAGCAGTTATTAACACAGTTTGGCTGCTGGGCTGTTCTCTATTCAACACGTTCACAGACTAAACAAGTGTCTTCTAAAAGTGACCATGAAAATACAGAATAAGGGGAATGCTCCTATACATGTGCCGTGTGATAAAATAGGTGTATCAGCTTACTAGTTATCTTTAGTTCAAGCCTCCAGTGGTCCAGCACTACTGTTCTGCTTTAACTTTTTGGTTTGTGATTAGTTTTTAATTCATTTAATTTTAAAAAACTATTAGTGATGCGTCTGTGACCACCAACACTTCCTCACTGATATTTCTAGGTTGCGGAAAAGCTGTCTGGGAAGCATTAATTGAAAAAAACTACATTATTCAGAGCTAATGTTGAACACATATAGGCAAAACCTGTGCTTGGCCTGAGTGTTGTGACTAGTTTACAATTCGGCCACACGTGGGTAAGCAAATCATCATCATCATCATCATCATCATCTAGTTATATAGCGCCACTTATTCTGCAGTGCTGTACAGAGAACTCATTCACATCAGTCCCTGCCCCATTGGAGTTTACAGTCTAAATTCCCTAACATGCACACACATACAGAGAGACACTACGGTCAATTTTGATAGCAGCCAATTAACCTACTAGTATGTTTTTGGAATGTGGGAGGAAACAGGAGCACCCGGAGGAAACCCACGCAAACACGGGGAGAGCATACAAACTCCCCACAGATAAGGCCATGGTCGGCAATTGAACTCATGACCCCAGCGCTGTGAGACAGAAGTACTAACCACTAAGCCACCGTGCTGCCCAAGCAAATTGGACAGACCAGGCCATTTAGTGCACTGCCTGCATGGCCAAATCATGTAGGCTTGGCAGTGCTGCCGACAGAGGATTGCTTGCACACACAGGTCTACAAGTGGTCCTCTGCCAAAACAATTTTGAGAAATGGGCAAAAAATGTAATTCCCAATCATGCCAATAGTTTTGCAGCCACACACATCCGATATCAGGTTAGGTTATCAATATGGGTGTTTTAATGGCTATTATTTGTTCTAGCATTCATCCAGTAGATTAAGGAACTGTCATCCAGAACCAAACTGTTACCTTGAAAGAGGGTCATTCCCTGACCACATAGTTCAGACTGTGACAACAAGAATAGAGTAGGGCTGATGCAGAGTGGGACAAATGCCAGTTTGTGCTGCATATCTTGCATGAAATCACTCTGTGCATGCCCAGAAACTGGTGGACATACACATTTATAAATGTGCCTATGTAGACTTTCATGATTCTGGCATGTACACCCACCTGCGCCTGCAGGTAAAACGCTTTCTAATATAGGTCAACTACATTAAAGACGTGTTTAAGCCAATACTGCTTATGCAGACCTGCAAAAACTGTCAGGATACCTATGTTTTGTACCAGCTACAGTGCAGGTACAAATACATGCTGATGACTTGAGTACACCAGGCACATATGCTGCCGATGTGGAGGCAGGCGCATCTTGAGATGCGTACGGTTCTGTATATGGGTGGAAATTCGCTGTTTTACATGCTCTTTTTTACGCCCATTTTGGCAACATCTGCAAATATCAGTGAGGATGCAGTAGATTTTAGATAACTGCAAAATAAAATGTGTTTGTAAATGTTTTTATATCCATCTCCCTTTAGAGCAGCGGTTCCCAAAGTGTGCGCCGCGGCTTCCAGGGGTGCCGCGGACATGAAGAGAAAACAAAAACAAAAAAAGTACCAATCCGGCGTTGCCCGGGACCCAGCATCCTCCCTCCTCGCTTCTCACTGAATGTCGGGTGTGACGTCATCACGCCCGACATTCAGTGACAAGCGGCAGGAGATAGGAGGATGCTGGGTACTGGGCGCTGCCGGATTGGTAAGTTGTTTTTTGGGGTTTTTTTTCTCTTCCTGGCCCCCGGGATGCCGAGGGGGCAGGGTGAGGGGATGCAGAGGGGCAGAGTGTGTGGATGCAGAGGGGGCACAGAGTGTGTGGATATGAAGGAGGGCACAGAGTGTGTGGAGATGAAGAAGGGCACAGTGTGAGTTAGCTGTAAATTATTCTTTGACAGAAATATAATTGAAAAAAAATATAAAAATATTCTTTTCCCTTGGATTTATGTGTTTTCTTGAACCACCTACTTATAAAACGGGACTGCTTGGTAATTATTTTGGAGGGGTGCCTTGAAAAAATGATGGAGAGTCTAAGGGTGCCGCGAACTGCAAAAATTTGGGAACCACTGCTCTAGAGTATAAACGTTAGTTATGAAAAACAGTTGAGTGCTAAAAATATGTAATATTCAGTATTGTCTATCCACACTTAAAGAACCCTGCAAGAATCTGTCTATTTGTTGTGTTATTCATTTTGCTTGTAATTAGGACATAGGTTTGGATTAATTACATTTAAGCTGTAGGAGTTATTAGAGAATAGAAATGAGAAAACATTAACTAACAAACCAGGCACTAACTGAAAGTTAATGGTATGTGTAGAAGAGTGAAGTATAGCATTTACAGAAACCATTTGTCTTGTCCTGAAGAAGGTATAAAATGCACAGCATGAGTTTCCTTCTCAATGCCAGACCTCACATAGAAGTTACAGTGTAAGTAATGCAAATGAGGTCTATTTAGATATGTATTGACCATATTGGTTTAAGGAGGCCCAGACTTAAGTCACTACTTTCTAAGCCAACAAATTAATTGCTTTATTTTATATTTACGTTTTCTTGTTCTTTCTAATTTGTAATAACTGCTACTTAATATGTACCAGGTACCCAATAATTCAAATATAACTTTGGAGGAGTGGGCATGAATTATATACATTTATAGAAGGTTGGGTGATGTTGTTTGGTTACTGCCAGCTGAATTATATACATATATAGAGGGGTTGGGTGATGTTGTTTAGTCACTGCCAGCTGAATTGTATACATATATAGAGGGGTTGGGGGATGCTATTTAGTCACTGCCAGCTGAATTATATACATATATAGAGGGATTGGGGGATGTTATTTAGGTACTGCCAGCTGAATTATATACATATATAGAGGGGTTGGGGGATGCTATTTAGTCACTGCCAGCTGAATTATATACATATATAGAGGGATTGGGGGATGTTGTTTAGTCACTGCCAGCTGAATTATATACATATATAGAGGTGTTGGGGGATGTTGTTTAGTCACTGCCAGCTGAATTATATCATACATGCCTAATTTTGGCTGGCTCCCTCCGGGAGATCACTAAAGAGGGGTGTAGGGGGAGGGCAGAAGGGGGCGGGGCTTCACAATTCGTGTCATTTTGGCCCCGCCCCACTGGCGTAATGCCTGGTTTGGGTCTATTTACACTGGTAAAAAGACCCAAAGCAGGCATTGCGTCACTGGGGGCCGGACTAAAACACTACAACTTGTGAAGCCCCGCCCTCTCCACTCATACAGAACTCCATGTCGGCTCTGATGCTGGGCAAATGCCAGCTCTCCTGGATTCCGGGAGACCTACCCAGAATTCGGGTAGGTGTATGAAAAGTAATATTAGTCATAACTAGAGATGGGCGGGTCCGGTTCTCCGAGAACCGAACCCACCCGAACTTTGGGTATCCGAGTACCGAGCTGAGCAGCTCGGTACTCTCCCGCCCATTCCGAATCCAAATCGAGGCCGAACGTCATTGTGACGTCGTCGGATCTCGGGACTCGGTTCTCGCGATACTTCAACTTTATAAATACACGCCTCCACAGCAATCCATCGCCATTTGACAGAGGGAGAGAGCAGGGTGTAGTCATAGGCTAATTAGAGCAGGGACAGAGAATACCATATTGTTCTTGCAATTGCTCTAACCAAAATCGCTAGTGCAGAGAGGAGGATAGAGGTTTATTATTTTTTCTTCATATTTGGCACTCCCCAGCGCTTTTGGGGTGTCCCCCATAATTGTGCATTAATATTTCTGGCTGTCAAAAGTCATATCTGTCAGCAGTATCTACTAAATAATTTGTAGCACACCTCAGTGTTTTTGGGGTGTCCTCCCTAATTGTGCATTAATATTTCTGGCTGTCAAAAGTCATATCTGTCAGCAGTATCTACTCAATAATTTTTAGCACTCCTCAGTGTTTTTGGGGTGTCCTCCCTAATTGTGCATTAATATTTCTGGCTGTCAAAAGTCATATCTGTCAGCAGTATCTACTCAATAATTTTTAGCACTCCTCAGTGTTTTTGGGGTGTCCTCCCTAATTGTGCATTAATATTTCTGGCTGTCAAAAGTCATATCTGTCAGCAGTATCTACTCAATAATTTTTAGCACTCCTCAGTGTTTTTGGGGTGTCCTCCCTAATTGTGCATTAATATTTCTGGCTGTCAAAAGTCATATCTGTCAGCAGTATCTACTCAATAATTTTTAGCACTCCTCAGTGTTTTTGGGGTGTCCTCCCTAATTGTGCATTAATATTTCTGGCTGTCAAAAGTCATATCTGTCAGCAGTATCTACTAAATAATTTGTAGCACACCTCAGTGTTTTTGGGGTGTCCTCCCTAATTGTGCATTAATATTTCTGGCTGTCAAAAGTCATATCTGTCAGCAGTATCTACTCAATAATTTTTAGCACTCCTCAGTGTTTTTGGGGTGTCCTCCCTAATTGTGCATTAATATTTCTGGCTGTCAAAAGTCATATCTGTCAGCAGTATCTACTCAATAATTTTTAGCACTCCTCAGTGTTTTTGGGGTGTCCTCCCTAATTGTGCATTAATATTTCTGGCTGTCAAAAGTCATATCTGTCAGCAGTATCTACTCAATAATTTTTAGCACTCCTCAGTGTTTTTGGGGTGTCCTCCCTAATTGTGCATTAATATTTCTGGCTGTCAAAAGTCATATCTGTCAGCAGTATCTACTCAATAATTTTTAGCACTCCTCAGTGTTTTTGGGGTGTCCTCCCTAATTGTGCATTAATATTTCTGGCTGTCAAAAGTCATATCTGTCAGCAGTATCTACTCAATAATTTTTAGCACTCCTCAGTGTTTTTGGGGTGTCCTCCCTAATTGTGCATTAATATTTCTGGCTGTCAAAAGTCATATCTGTCAGCAGTATCTACTAAATAATTTGTAGCACACCTCAGTGTTTTTGGGGTGTCCTCCCTAATTGTGCATTAATATTTCTGGCTGTCAAAAGTCATATCTGTCAGCAGTATCTACTCAATAATTTTTAGCACTCCTCAGTGTTTTTGGGGTGTCCTCCCTAATTGTGCATTAATATTTCTGGCTGTCAAAAGTCATATCTGTCAGCAGTATCTACTCAATAATTTTTAGCACTCCTCAGTGTTTTTGGGGTGTCCTCCCTAATTGTGCATTAATATTTCTGGCTGTCAAAAGTCATATCTGTCAGCAGTATCTACTCAATAATTTTTAGCACTCCTCAGTGTTTTTGGGGTGTCCTCCCTAATTGTGCATTAATATTTCTGGCTGTCAAAAGTCATATCTGTCAGCAGTATCTACTCAATAATTTTTAGCACTCCTCAGTGTTTTTGGGGTGTCCTCCCTAATTGTGCATTAATATTTCTGGCTATCAAAAGTCATATCTGTCAGCAGTATCTACTCAATAATTTTTAGCACTCCTCAGTGTTTTTGGGGTGTCCTCCCTAATTGTGCATTAATATTTCTGGCTGTCAAAAGTCATATCTGTCAGCAGTATCTACTCAATAATTTTTAGCACTCCCCAGTGGTTTGCGCTCAGAATGGATTCAAAGCAGTCCACATATGATCTAAATGAGCAACCAGGTTCTGTCACCAGTCCTGATGTTAGTGTTCCCAGTACGTCATCTGGCCAAGGCGATGTCAAACAACAGAGTGTTTTCAAATTAGTGCAAAAAACAAAAACCAAAAAAAAATTTACTGTATTGAAGCGAAAAAGAAGTGTAACTGAGCAAAAGTTAAGTGACGATAAAAAAAAAATTGCAAGCATGCCATTCTACACACGCAGTGGCAAAGAGAGAATGAGGCCTTCACCTTTGGCTATTAGTGGCAGATCCCAAAAAGTTACCCAGGCTACAATTGGTGCACAACTACTGTTACGCGTCAAAGCTGAGCTGCAAGATACCAGTGAGGCATTACAGGAGAATATTTGCTCTGATTCACAAATGACAACAATCCCTGTGGAGAGTCCATCCAACAGTGGGATGTCTAATCGTGAGCATTCTGCTGATGTGTGCCTTAATAGCCCGAGTGTAGCCGGTGATACCCAAATTGAGGATGCCACTTTGGAATTAGAAGAGGATGAGGGGGAGATTTGTGTAGGCGACGAGGGCGCTAATGAGGATGTTGATGAGGATGAGGTTGTTTGTGTAAGTCCTGCACCAGTGGCAGCAGTTCTGGCACGTGACAAGAAAAAGGCCATTGTCATGCCTGGGCATAAAACAAAAAAATCCACTTCTTATGTGTGGAATTATTTCTACCCAAATCCAGACAACAATTGTATAGCCATTTGTAGTGTATGTGAAGCCACAGTCAGTCGAGGGAGGGACCTTAACCATCTTGGAACCTCGTCTATGTTACGCCATTTAACGAGAGTTCATGGCAAAGTGTTGGGAAAAGCTGAAAGTTCTTCCCAAAAGAATACAAGCACTCCCTCATCAGCTAAGACCCTCCGCTCACCGACATACCGACGGCTACAAAATACACCCACCACACCATCCTCATCAATATCCTCAGTAGCGCTCGGAGTTAGCCCGGCATCCCACTTAAGGCTGGATGACTCCGGCACTATTATTGATTCCTCTGAAGAAAGCGTTAGTCCTGCTGCTGCTGTTGCTGCTGCTGGGGGTGAATCGTCATCCCAGAGGCAGGTGAATAAAATGAGCAGTCCTACATTTCAGCAATTAACTGTGAAACAATCATTTGCGAGGGGAAGCAAATATGACAGCAGTCACCCAGTCGCCAAGCGAATCACAGACGCCATGGCTGCAATGTTAGTGTTAGATCTGCGTCCAATCTCCACAATAAACGCAGCTGGTTTTTCACAGTTAATTGAGGTTTTGTGTCCGCGTTACAGAATTCCATCGCGACACCATTTCTCCCGTAAAGCTATTCCACAACTATACCAAAAAGTGTGTAAAAATGTAGAGATTGCGCTGAAAAATGCCATTCTGCCCACTGTTCACTTAACCACAGATATGTGGACAAGTGGAAGTGGCCAAACCAAAGACTATATGACTGTGACAGCCCACTGGGTCGGTCATTCACCTTCACCAGCAGGAACAGCAGCAGCATGTACACCACTACGTAACATTTGTCACAGGCAGGCCACTCTTTGTATCACCGGCTTCACTAACAGGCATACGGCTGACAATTTGTTACGCAAACTGAGAGATGTGATTGATGCATGGCTTATACCACTCGGACTCTCCCCAGGGTATGTCATTTCAGATAACGCCAACAATATAGTGCGAGCATTACAGCTGGGTGATTTCCAACATATTCCCTGTTTTGCTCACACCATCAACTTGGTGGTGCAGAGCTTCCTACGAAATAACCGTGAGGTGCAGGAGATGCTTTCGGTGGCCCGTAAAATTTCAGGCCATTTCAGGCATTCAGCCACAGCATGTAGGAGATTACAGCAGCTCCAAGAGCAGTTTAACTTGCCCTGCCACCAACTTAAGCAAGAGGTGGTAACTCGGTGGAATTCCACCCTGTACATGCTTCAGAGGATGGAGGAACAGCGCAAAGCCATCCAAGCATATTGCACAAGTCATGACATTGGGAAAGGAGGGGGGATGTATTTCACTCTTGCACAGTGGGGAATCCTTTCAGTGCTGTGCAAGGTGCTGAAACCATTTGAAGTTGTGACATGTGAGGTCAGTGCAGACTCTGCTAGTTTGAGCCAAGTCATTCCTTTAATTAGACTATTGGAAAAGCAGCTTGAGAAAATGAAGGAGGAGCTGAAAGCAAGCAATTCAGCAAAGTATGTTGGCCTTGTCGATCAAGTACTTAATTCGCTTCACAATGATCCTCGAGTTATTAAGATCTTGAACTCGGATCAGTACGTTTTGGCCACTGTGCTTGATCCAAGGTTTAAAACCTACATTGAGTCTTTACTTGTAAATGAGCGAGATGTGAACTTTTGCAAGGAGCTATTGCTCAGCAAGTTGGCCGCTGAACTGGGCCTCGGCTTGACGACGTGTCCTCCTTCACTTTCTCAAGCTGTTGCTCGTAAAAAATTAAATTTCCAAAAAAGAAGCAGGGAAGACACAGGGGGCAGACGAGAACAATTTAACATCTGGGCTGGTTTGAAGGATTTTTCAAAAAAATGTGTCACTTTGCCCATAACTCCATCCAATATGAGTATAAACATGCAAAGGATGGTGGAGGATTACTTTCAAGAGGTAGTTGATATGGAAATGTCAGACAGTCCCTTTCCTTACTGGAAAGAAAAGCAGGCCATTTGGAAACCCATGTACAAACTTGCTTTGCAATACCTAAGCTGCCCACCCTCCAGTGTGTACTCTGAACGAGTGTTCAGCACAGCAGGGAACTTAGTCAGTGATCGCCGTAGAAGGTTACTTCCCAAAAATGTGGAGAAAATGATGTTTATAAAAATGAACTACATCTTCCACGAGGAAGGCCTTCACCATCCAAGACATCCAAGCACTGACTGTTCTCTAATGGCGGATTCAAGCGGCGATGAATTGATAGTCTGTGATGATGACGTACACACTGATGAGGGTGAGGATGAAGCTGAAGATGATGCCGATAACATCTTTTTAAAACTTTCTATGTAAGTGTAGGGTGCAATCTACCCCCAAAGAGGAAAGGGACTTGTGGCATTTCCATATCACATACCATCTTGAAAGGCTGCTGTTAGGGCAATTTATCCTTAAGGGTAGGGTGTCATAGACAGAGTGACCCTAAACTGGCTTTGTCCATTTTTCATAATATTGTACAGTCTATAATGGCTGAATTTTTTAGTATTTTATACAAGTGGAGGGGGGCCTAGAGAGACAGAAACCAAACTGGCTTTCTCCATGTCAATTAATATTGTACAGTCTATAATGGCTGAATTTTTTGGTATTTTATACAAGTGGAGGGGGGCCTAGAGAGACAGAGTGACCCCAAACTGTCTTTCTCCATGTCAATTAATATTGTACAGTCTATAATGGCTGAATTTTTTAGTATTTTATACAAGTGGAGGGGGGCCTAGAGAGACAGAAACCAAACTGGCTTTCTCCATGTCAATTAATATTGTACAGTCTATAATGGCTGAATTTTTTGGTATTTTATACAAGTGGAGGGGGGCCTAGAGAGACAGAGTGACCCCAAACTGTCTTTCTCCATGTCAATTAATATTGTACAGTCTATAATGGCTGAATTTTTTAGTATTTTATACAAGTGGAGGGGGGCCTAGAGAGACAGAAACCAAACTGGCTTTCTCCATGTCAATTAATATTGTACAGTCTATAATGGCTGAATATTTTGGTATTTTATACAAGTGGAGGGGGGCCTCGAGAGACAGAAACCAAACTGGCTTTTTCCATTTCTTTACATATTTAACTATAAGTGTAGGGTGTAATATACATTCAAAGACGATGGCTGCATTGCCAATATGCATAGATGGAGAGGAAGACAATCTGTTTTGTGTGTAGAATAGGCCTACCAACGAAGAATTAAACTGTTTTTTTGGATGATTTATTACCTCAACAATTAGATTACTTGTCTCTAAAACAGTTGGAGCACTAAATTGGGTTAATTTAGGCCCAAAAACATGGATTTTCCCAAAAAATAGCAAAACAAAACCAAACAAAACCAAAACCAAAACCAAAACACGCAATGGCGGTTTTGCAAAACCAAAACCAAAACCAAAACACGACGGTAATCCAGATCCAAAACCGAATCCAAAACCAAAACACGAGGGTCAGTGACCATCTCTAGTCATAACTAGCATTCGCAATGTGCAAATGCTACATAAATAATACCGTAAACATTCTCATGCGAACAGAATGAACTCGCAATTAATATGTTGGAAACATTAATTAACTTCTTCACTACATTATAGTTTATATTATTTGAAATAAATAGATTAAATTTATTTGCACGTTGTTATTTGCTCAGACTATTGTTCTGCTACATATTAACCGCATCGCAAATGATATTAGTGTACAGAAATTATTAATTACCACTTTAATCCAATTATTTAACTTCAACAGGCCTCAAGGCAGACTACTGAAAGGACGCTCCAAGTACTGAAAACTCCATTCTGAAGTCACACCCTTCCCACCTAGTTGTTCCCTCTAACAAAACAAAACTCAACACCTGCTCAAAGTAATTCCATTATTTCCAATTGCACACAGGTACCTGAGTCATATTTATTTTACCTTTTATCTTTAGTGTCTGCCTGTATGAATTGGTAAACACTGTGCAAAGCAGGGACTTATATATATGCATTGGGGAATATGTGCCTCAGGCTGAGGCTGCATGATATACTGGGCAACCTAGGGAGGGGCTGGGTTGACTAGCTCAGATTTGGCAGCCGGGCCCACAAGTCACGCCACTGCTTGTGGAACACCTACAGGGCTTAATTCTGGCTTGGTTTTATTTTTTCTCTAGGGATGATGGGTTGTGTAAGCGCAAACCATTCATTCTGTTTAGTAGCCTCAATAGTCCCCTAATCAATGTCCCAAATCTGCCATTACATATTGTTCTACAATTTCAATTGCAAATGTGAAAATGCTGTAATGTCACTATCTCCATAAACAGTGGCCACAAAATTTCTCCGGACCAGCTAGCCTCGACGTTTCACCAATTTAAGGAAACTTTGCTCAAATACATAGACAAAGCATTTCTGGTTTTTTTCTGAGGTTTGAAATATATAAAATATGATGATATAGAGATTTTTTTAGTATATGTAAAACAGTTTTTTGGATATAAAAAGGAAGTTTAAAACTTTTAGATTTTCTGCATCATTTAGAGAAAATTGGGAGGTGTTTGATACAGACATAGCTATTGTCTTTACTTTCCCCTTGAGTGAATATCTATTCTGAGCTAAAAGATGGGTATTTGGATTAATCAGCCATGAAAGACTTAGAGCCCCCATCAGGAAATACTATTCTCTTTTGACTAATGAGGCACAATTTGAATTTAGGAGACACAGACACACTAGGATGGTAATTACATACTCAGAGAGGAAATGCCTGTTTCATGAAAAAAAAACCTTCCAACGCATGCTATTCACTTTGTGCTCTTGTGACAAAGGATGGAGTAGTAGTATATATTTACTATAGTGTGTATATATAGTATTCACCTGACTTACAGTAGGTTATCCTTTATTTAGTGCCTTCATATCTCAAAGTTCTGTGTTATTATTACCCTTAATTTATATGACCTAAACATATTGGGCCTGATTCATTAAGGGACGCACACTGAGCGCAATGTGCACTTGTTTTAAAACGCACGTAAATCTGGTATACGTACGCTGTAATTCAACAGGAACGCACAGCAAATGTAAAAAAAAATATATACAACTAACGCTCCATGTTTTTCCATTGATTATATTTATTATGATGTAATTAATGTCTACTGTACTTAAAAAATAATTTTTACAGTTGCTTCTGATTTCAAACGCATGTCCAGGCATACATACACAGCCGTCATCACTAGTAATCGGCAGTTAGACTAGACCTGTAGCTGGAGCAAGAGATGCGGCTAAAATGCAAGGACCGCTGAGATGTCCAGAGCTTGAACAGGACACTGCTGCATGCGATCGAGATTGGTACATCCTTACTGTACATTAACTACAGGCAAATGCCCCTTCCTCGCCCTGTTCACTCCCTGAAATTATAGGCTTTAGTAGGTGTTCTTTGCGCTTGAAGATTAATTTAAAAGTGCTGCATTCTGTGACGTATGGTCCGTTGTGGGCATGGGTAGAATAATTGTGCACTTTATACGCAGAAAATCACTGTTTACACCCCTTAATGAATCACCAATAACATACTATAAAACTAGTGATTAGAATGCACTGTTTTGGGGTCTATTTATTAGTGCTTCTCCCTATTTGATTAGTGCTTCTCCATAATTAAGAAGCCCTCGTTGCTGGTGATTGCTTTAGCCAGATTATTGCCAGGTCAGCTTGGTGATGCTTCTCCATGGGGAAGCCTATTTAACATGAACAGTGGCTCTACAAGTACTGCAGCTGCCCTCCGATTGCTTTCTCAGGATGGCGATAATCGAGGATACTGTAAGGTCTTTGTTATTAGAATAAAGTATTTTTTTCCTTTTTATTTTTTCCTTTTTTCTCCTAAAAAAAAAAACCTGTTAATTTAAATTTTTTTTAATCTGGCGGCTGCAGTCCAAGCTTCCAGTTGCTATACATATGCGAGAGGTAGCAAGCCAGCTCACATGTACAGAGCAACCCTGCACTTTGTGTCATATTATCCCTACCTCCTCTCCAAACCGACACAATCACATAATCAAGGCTTGAAACACGTCATTAAGGTACCACTCTCTTTGCAAGAAGGAGAGAAGGGAACTAGGAGGGTGGCTTAGTCTGCTTGAAGTCCACGAGAACTCCCTGGAATTCGGGAGTCTCTCCGACCTTTCATGAGAGAATAAATAACTGCGGAAAATAGTTGTGAAGTATGTACAGTAGAAAGAGCAGACAGGTAGAAGGGGGGCAGCACAGGGTCCTCTTAACAACATTTTGGGCCCCCGGTCAAAGCCGTGCACCGGGGCCCCTATATATATAAAAAAAAAAAAAAAAGTGATTATATATATGGGCCCTGCAGCCCAGGGGGGCCCGTCAGAGGCAGCGCAAAAAAAAAAAAAAAAAACTAAAAAAAAATGATGAAAATACTTACCTTGCGGTCAGCTGGCTATCCGGTTCCCTCCCTGTTCTCCTCCTCCGTCACGCTCCGCAATGGATGTCGGGCGGGCGTGATGACGTCACGCCCGACATGCACTGCGAGCGCCGCACGGAGGAGGAGACCAGGGAGGGAGCCGGATCGCCAGCTGACCGCAAGGTAAATATTTTCTTTCTTTTTTTTTTTTGCCACGATTTTTTTTTTCAGCGCTGCCTCGGACAGGCCCCCTGGGCTGCAGGGCCTCCGGGCACCTGCCCATTGTGCCCAATGGGAAAGACGGCCCGGAGGCAGCATGCACATGATCGAATGTGGAATTATGTCCTGAAACTGGACAAACAAAGGCTTTTAATCGGCTTCCTTGAAGAGGTGTCTTTCCGGGAACATGTTTTTTAAGGTTAGGGCCTAGTATAATTTGGGAAGATATGCATTTCAAAGTATTGGTGCATCATGGGATAAGTCTTGAAGGTTGCAAAATTAGAAGATAGTCTCTGGAGAACAAATGTAGGAAGGAGCCGTATCACGGAGAGCGTCTTGTGCGTAAGACAAGACTTTCAAACTTTATTTTGGAGCAAATGGTCAACTGCTGCAATGACAAATTTGCAGCAGTAGTAAAATGATTTTCAGAACTAACCAATCTGGTAGCCACATTCAAACTAGATGGATGCAGTGACAATTTGATGGAAGGCCAGTTAATGTAGGATTACAATATAGGAAAATATATCTGAATTTCATCAGCCTATAGATAAAAGTGAGAACAAAACTACAGTTTTTTAATTTCCAAGGTAAGTAAACAGAAGCAGCTTCAGACACCGCAGTCTGTACATGGTGAGTGCAGAGGACCTATGTCTGTTTTTGTTTATACAATGTAAGTCCCATGACTCCTGCACTCCATTCTTTACATGAATTAATTCCAACTTGTGTCAGGTGAGTCCCAGGTCTCCCATGGCTGCTAGTGCCTGGGAAAGACTTGCCTTTAAAAGCTGTGTGCAGGTAAGCCTTAAGCCCAGATAAAATAGCATAGCATTTGATCATGTTAGGACTGACCAGAATGGGAAGACTTTGGCGTGAGTTGGTCAGCTTAACATATATTGCAATATGTGGAACTAACATTCCCTGTTTTTAATATAGAACAGTACTTGATATAGCATTGATTATATGTTTGGAGAGTGCAGAGTAGCCCTGTTTTCTTGGATAGAATATATAGCTGAGGGACGACTTGGAAAGGAGACATTAACGCCATGGTTTGAGGTCTATGATAGGCTGGGGGCACTGATGCCAAAGAAGCTCTGGGTTATTATGACAAAATAAAGATGTACGGTTTGAAAACCTACAAAAGAATAACTAGCAAGTAATGAGCAGAAGATTATTAGAAACATTAATGAAAGTGGTTTCGGTGGAATATAATATAACCACACTGGAAGATATAGTGGATTCATCAAAGCCATTTCTTACAGATGTACAAATCTGGTTTTAAAGTAACCGTTCAGACATTGGGACTAATACATTAAGAATCTTAAATTAAGAAGTTTCTTATTTATGTCTCCTGGACAAAACCATGTTACAATGCAAGGGGTACAAATTAGTATTCTGTTTTGCACATAAGTTAAATACTGACTGTTTTTTCATGTAGCACACAAATACTTGATAGCTTATTTGTACACTGAATTTAAAGTTGATATTTGTGTGCTACATGAAAAACAGTCAGTATTTAACTTGTGTGCAAAACAGAATACTAATTTGCACCCCTTGCATTGTAACATGGTTTTGTCCAGGAGACATAAATAAGAAACTTCTTAATTTAAGATCCTTAATGAATCAGGCCCATTGAGTTGACAACCAGTTAACAAAATATATTTATAAAGCAAACCTTTTTTATGCAATGTATAGAGCATTTTAAAAATACAGTATCTCCCTTTTAAAAAAAGACAATGACTTGTCCACACATGGAACACTCTCAATATTATCTAATTAAAATTTGATAATTTAATCTGCCCACTCATCAATCTAATAGTTTTTAAGTAATAACCAACAACATTATCAACCTTGGCTGATCACAATTTTTTTTTATATTGCATTAGATTGCAAAGTTTTTAAGTTATTCATGTCACACATAACAATTGTAAGACCTCTTAAAATATAATCACTAGTAAAAAAAAATCATATTTGTGTGTGTACTATTAGTCCCAAACTTGTCTACATGACATTTATGTATTCCTCACAGATGTAGACTGTACAGATTGTGAAGTAAAGGTCTGTTTGTTTGTATTGTTTTTGTTTTTTGTTTTTTTTGTTTTTATTAAAGTGTACATAAACAAAGTTTAACTAGGTGTCTCTATTGTGCTGGTGCTCAACTAAATATAATAACAATACCCTTTATGAGGCTCCAAAATTGAACAATGGCACAGTAGCACACAGTCATCTAATGGCCAATTTACTATAAAAGGTAGCAAAATGCTCACTTTGTTATAAATAACATTTGATCAAACATCTTTGAAGCAAATTAAGTTTTTCTCCAGTTTGAAAATAATATTTATCATGTGAATTTCTGGTTTTAATAGTAATAATCAGTAGCCTGGTGAAGTGTAATGAATGTTCGGTAATTAACTTCTTACTGTGTGATACCGGTTTAATGTTAGACAAGTCTGCAGTTTGTGGGTATATTTTGTAGCACTTAATTAATTTTCGCATTTGAAGTGCAGTAAGAATTAATTTTGCATTGTTTCGGCTTTGAAAGTATAAGGGAGCGAAATAAAGCTCAGTTGCAAGAGATGAAAATGACATGAGCGGTCTAAATTACCCCTTGAGAACAGTAACAAGTCCACAGGTGCAACAGGGTGTGCGTTCATCTTTACACTGGGATTACAGTTCACCCATAACAATCATTACCCATGAACAAGACTGTATTTAGACTATTGGTGTCATCAGTATCCCAAGGGGTTGTAAACATGTCAGAAACAGGGGTAGAAAAGGAATCAGTGAAGTGTAACATTGAACTGCTCTAGAGATTCTATTAACTCTTTAAGTGGTGTATACTATTGAAGTATAAAGGAAATATTTTCTACATGATTCATCCTTTTCCTTGTAAAATATGTTGTTTATTTTTACGACATTTTAAATCTAGTTTAACGCAGAAAAACCTTTACCATATTTTTCATATTTTATATTGTTCTTATCTATATGATCTAGAGTAGATATAGTGGTCCACTTTTTTTCAAATGCCCACTGACATGCTGATGGAAGATTTGTAACTTCACTGTATTTCATTACCTGATGTGAGGAAATACATTAATTAAAGGGAAGCCAAACTGGAACCACATGTACCACTTTCTATTTTTCGCTTTAACCGGTGAGGGAAAACTGCCATATGATCTGTAATCAGTGATTACAAGGTGTTTTGTCAGATATGTGTCTGCCTCCCAAGACTTTTGGCACCAAATGTAGCTGCCTCTACTGCCTAACCCATCTCCTTATTATATTATTCACAGTGGTCAAAGTGGAAAATTAGAAGTGGTGGTATGTAAAATGTAAGTGATCGAGTTTTACCATAAAAGCAGTATAAGTAGTGTTGGTAGGCATACTACTGTATACCAGCCCACTTAGACCAGTGTGTGTGTGTGTATATGTGTAAGTGTGTGTGTGTGTGTAAGTGTGTGTGTGTGTGTGTGTGTGTATATACATATATATATATATATAATTATAAACTACATATATATATGTGTGTGTGTGTGTATATATATATATATATATATAAAATATATATATGATATACACTACATATATATATATATATATACACATATATACCTCATACTTACCTCCAGGGTCAGCACACGCATGTTTTGTTCCACATCAGAACCTTCGGCTACTTTAGTGATGCAGCTGCAGAGCTCCGGCATGCCAGACAACACTGGTCCACATGCCACGTCTGGCCCTCGTTAGGGGGGTTGCCAGCCAGCCCCCGGTATATACCAAAGCAAAACAATAAACCACTCAGAATACACATGATTAGATGAATGATTTAATATTCATCAATGATCATGTAAGTATCCAAGCCTCTTGCATAATGTAGTCAACATTATTCATTCTAAGTTGTTATTCTTTATAAATTTATTTAATTTTAAACTAGAAAGTGACACATTAATGCTTGCAGGACTGTCCCAGACGATAGTCATTTAAGATCACCTTAACGTGCCTCATGTAAGCATACATGTGACAGGTCTGTAATGAGGAGAAGAAAATCTATTTGTTTATGTTGTTTGTTTACTTTGAATAAAAAAATACATTAATAGGGTTCACAACGAGCTTAAGAGAGCAGTAGACAAGTCATGTATTGTATAAATGTTATAATCTTGATGTTATTGCAGTTCCAGGTAAGGTGAAGATCGCAGACAGAAATCGTATCTGGCTATACGTGGACTACAATAACCTTTACGATGATTTTAGTAGAATGGATAGAGAAAAATTGTCTGTATTTTTTTTTTTTTAATCCCGCAGCTAAAATATTGAGTTTTTGTGAAGATTTCTTTTATTTACTTCTTAAAATGAAGTACTGGAAACACAGAAATATTTATATTAATTGACAGAATAAGCTTGGTTCTGTTTTTTATTTATCTCTCTGTGTGAATGTTTACATCTGTTAAGTGTGCTTCCAGGAACGCTGGTTACCCATTTTCTGAGGTAATGTTGTTTTCATTTGCCTTGAATGATATGCTTTCAACATCACACCTTAAGGAAGTCTTGCACAAAGTGTCAAGGGTACTATAACTAGCAGGGAATCTGTTCTGCCAATAATTTTGCTTGGAGTAATGAGACAGACTAACACAGCCTAAATTCTCCAAGCAAATAAACATGTAGTTGTTAATCTCCAGCATCAAGTCTACATTTTTTTTTTTTTTAAAGAGGACCTGTATAATACTTTGTTGTCCTAGTACACAGCACATTAGGTGGTTATATTAATTCAATTCCCTTGACTATAATTTACATTTCTTTTAAGGCCCTTGCTGTTAATGAAGACAGGAGCATGCTCTGTCTGGGTTGGCATGTAGTTTACTGCTTGGGAATAATGGGAGATGACAGCTTGATTGCTGAAGTTTGTAAATATCTGGAGTACTTTGCATGCTCTTTGCCTGGTTTCCAAAGGGTTAAACCTACAGGAGATTATCACTTTATCATTTACATATTTGGGTAATACATTACATTGCAGGTTATGATGCTGTTAATGTGTAGCTAAGTATATCTATTTCAAGTCAAATGTTTCTATCAGAGTTTCATGTGTGAGTGGTTTAAAGTAATTAATTGGTATGGCTTGAAAATGATTGCACATGCTGCAGAATAGTTCTGTAAGAACTATTTTAAAGAAGCAATGGACAAACTGAATTTTTGAAGATTGTTCTTAAAGCAAAATTGAAGGTTACAGTACATTTTTGTTTATGGACAAAACATTCTACAGAACATTACCTATGTAGGAGAGCGGAACTAGCAAGCTGTGGGGTGCAGGGAAGCTGGGAGGAGAGAATCGGGGCCCACAGCTTGCTAGTTCTGACCCTCCACATCTGCCCTGCAGCGGGCCCCATAATCTCCATGGGTCCCGGCAGGGCCGGATTAACCCAAGGTCTAACTGGGCTCCATTCCCTTAATCCGGCCCTGGGTCCTGGTGCGCTGCACCAATGGTAGTTCCACCACTGTAGGAGAATTTCCCTATAGGACAGAGTGGTGGTTCTCTTGTAGTTCTATCCGAATGTCCAGAACAGATGTGTTTATGACGAAGATAAGCTATTTTAATATATCCTATTTATACTATAGGTCTGAATACAGGCGAGTCACTTTTCCTACTCTAGTGTTGTAGGGTATCTATAAAAGGCAGTAATTAGGTCTGTTAAAACTAGTTCATAGACCCAGGATTGAGTATCGCATCTAGAAATAGTTATTTTATCAACCATCACTTGTCCCATCATAGTGTTTCTGTTCTGCATGTCATGCAACAGTATCCCAGTTTTTCCATCCATGGCAGGTGGCCACTAGCCTATACGTTGATCCAATTTAATGTAATGGTAAAGATTAGAGATTAAAATACTAAGTTGGTTTTAATGACATAGGTTTTATCAAGCCCTCAGGAAAATTATCTTAATACTTACATTATAATCCCTATTTAACAATTGTATTTGGGTATAGGAACCTTTCTTTTCAGTATTACGGTCTCCAGATTATGATATACAAGACTACTACATTTAATTTGGAACAGTGTCATAAATTCTCTTGATTTGAAAGGCAATTTACAAAAATACTGTGTATTCTCCAAGTGAAAAATCCCATAATCCTAATGTTATCGTTATAATAAATGACACACACAATATCCACCTTGACTAAAGTGAATGTCCAATCTCCAATGGACATTGGACAGGCTTAGTTATTAACAAATTATTAAAATTTCAAGGATTACTAGACTGACACTTTCCACATACTCTTTTGAGAATATGGCCTCTGGAGCTGCCATCTTTGATTTCCAGCAATCCCAGTTATTTGGTGCCCTAAGCAATAGCTAATAGACAGGACACAATGACCTTGACTCCAAGGCAGGCCACACATTCCTCCTTTTAATCACATATATTGCGTATAAATCACTCCTATGCCCGATCTGTCTTATAAAATTAAATGTCAGTGCTGGTGTGAGGATACCAGGCTTATGTGTAGCTCATTTGCCTACTCAGTGCTAGCCGGTCAGCCAGAGACCGAATAGGCTTAGCAGATCCAATCCTCGGGATGATCCTGGACCAGAGCAAAATAATCTGTAACCCCTAATCAAAATGTCTGAAGTAGAAGGTAGAAGAGAGCATGGATGGCTGGATATGCACTTTTTAACCCGGCCAGAGTCCCACGGTGGTATGGACTAGGTGGGGCTGACTCTAGATAGCAATTCCCCACTGGATTGGGTACCTGTGTCAAAGAGGGTGGTCACTGTGCCTTCCCCAAGTCACGAATTGCAGCATGCATTCTGAGGAAAGAGGTTCCTGGGAAATCTTATTAAAGCTGGAGAAGAACAATAGGTACCCACTTGTTAAGCCATAAAACCTCATCATCATCATCATCACCATTTATTTATATAGCGCTACTGATTCCGCAGCGCTGTGCAGAGAACTCATTCACATCAGTCCCTGCCCCATTGGAGCTTACAGTCTAAATTCCCTAACATACACACACAGACAGAGAAAGAGAAACACTAGGGTCAATTTTGATAGTAGCCAATTAACCTACTGGTATGTTTTTGTAGTGTGGGAGGAAACGGAGCACTTGGAGGAATCCCACGCAAACACATACAAACATACAAACTCCACAGAGATAAGGCCATGGTCGGGAATTGAACTCATGACCCCAGTGCTGTGAGGCAGAAGTGCTAACCACTGAGCCACCGTGCTGCCCAATAACTCTCCAAGTGCCAATTTTGATTTAACCCAGGAGTGTGTTTTTGGGAAAAAGTTGTGCTCCAGCTGATTGGCCCTTCCAGCACAACATGGCAGATCACTAGTGGAGGAAGTCCACAAAGTTTTAGCCAGCAGTCGGCACAACTTCTCTGAGTGACTCCACATGACTGGGCGCCATAATAAGTCCAGATGAAAATAATTCTCTTATCAATGCGTACATTGACACAGTCAATTTGTGCAAGTAACCGATATGCACTGGTACTTTTGTTATAATTTAGTGGTACTGCATTGATTATATACAGTTTAGCATATAGGGGCTGATTTTTTAAAAGGGTGAGTCACTGGTGATGGGACTTTTTTTTTCTCCCTACTGCCCCTTATAGATCAAAGGGTTAACTGCTATCATCAACTATAATCCTGCTGGCAATAAAACTCGCCTGGTTTCCCTGGCAAAGACGTCTGCTCAAGTTAACAGTCCAAGGGGTCTATTTATTTTCTGGTGATGAGCTTTAATGCAATTCACATTCACCTTCACTACACCGGCGATAGCCATTGCTGTGGGCTTCCGGTGAACTTGTTGGTGCTGTCTCAGGATAAAGTCTTTCTATGAATCAGAGTGGTCTGATTAAATTACTCTTTTCAAACATTGTTTTCTTTTTTCTTAATTTTTATTTATTTATTTTAACGACTTTGGCAAGTCAGCTCCCGGCAATTAAAGACTCACTGGTGAAGCAGTAAGAGTTATCCTACTGCTATCTGAAAGTATCACCGGGGAGCTATCCTGGCAACATTTTCTTATGAAATAGCATTGAAACAAGATGTTCTATTGCTGCGATATGCAGTGATATAAAATATGTTTTTCACCGCTGGATCATGAATAGACCCCATACAAATGCATAAAGTGGCATGGGTGAAAAATTGTAATTCCTAAAACAACCAGCTACATTGTGGTTCATCACATGGTCTCAGATTTCTTTAACTATTAGTTTATTTGGAGCCAAATAAGTATTGTGCCACTTGCTTTGATCACTTACAGCCGGGGTCAAAAAAATAATAAAAAAGAATTCGGCATCATTGGCTGTAACTACTGGGACAAGAGTCTGAGTCAAAGGGGAAGTTGGTCAGGGTAGCAAACAAAAAGTGTGTAAGCTCTCTAAATCAGGGCCTCTCTTATCCTGTCTTCTCTGCTTTGACTTCATTCACCTGTACAGCCTTAATCCATCAACTTGTATCATGCCTCTTGCAAGTCCTGTTCAACACTTGTTTGCTATATACTTTACCTATTATGTCTTATTCTCAGTATTATGCTCAATTTCCTAATTTGTGGAATACTAGACTTATATTTCAGTCTTAGGCTTATATAAGAACTGGAACTAATGTTAGGTCTAGGTTAGAGCTTTGGATAATTACAAATTTAGGATACAGGCTAATGTTTGGTTTATGTAAAGGTTTAAATTCGGACTATTTGGATAAGGCTGAAGTCTAATGCTTGGCAATCAGCAAATCCCCCCTTTGTCCTTTATTAAAATGTTTCTGGCAGTAGTTAAACTGGAGTAGGAACTAATGGCTGACAATAAACACGTCTGCAGCTCTATTGCGATAGATTAGTAGCTTTCAGTCTGGATACATTTCAATTTATTTAGTTTTAAGATGCCAAATTTGAAAAAAATTCTTCAGCGGAAACCAAAATATGTTTTTATGAATGTGTTGTATTTTCTATGTGCAAACGTACCCTTTTGCCTTATAATTAAGCACAGAGTAAGTGGTATTACAGGTTTCATTATCCTTTCCAATCTCACATCTAGAACAGTCACTTTCATTTCTGTACTTGTACCTATAATTTGTAGCTATAGCACTCTGTCCTTTTAGAATTGTGTCATACTTTCTAGACAAAAGATCAGGTAATTTCGATTGGTCTTTTGATTCTAAATCATTCCCTATTGTACGCTTGATGTGCTAACTGCGGGTTAGGCTAATAGATATATTCCTGCAGAGCTGGATATAAGTTTCATTTTTCAAATGAAAATGTTAAACGTCAAAGTATACGAGACCTCACAATTTCTAGCTGTAAGGTTGTAATTTTGTTTATTATGAACCGATAAACTTGTTGAGCATTGACAGCCATGATAATGGAGAGCAACCACCCTTTATTTCTTTTCTTTTAGATTCATTTACCTCTACACACCCATAGTTACCTGCTAGCCATAGTTAACCATAGTTATCCTTTTTCTTTTTATCTAAATAGGTTGGGTGACGATTAGGGGCAATATTTAGTCTTTTAAGAAATTTATCAAACAAATATTTCATTTTACAGTATATTTTCATTAACATTGGACCTTACAACATGTTTCAGAATGAAGAAAAATACGATAAATGAGGATGAATTCACTTTAAAGCCAGGCTTGTAGGCTTTCATCACACTTACCTTCAAGGATTGAAGTTTTTTTTGGCTTATTTTGAATTATATTTAATAGGCTACTGAGAGTGGCAAACAAGCCTATATATCATCCAATAACAGGAAGCTCTCCTGCTTCTGCTTCAAGAAATCACAGGGCTATGTATATGTTGCTGTGATTGGTAGCTATAGTGTTCCATAAAGGTTTTTCCTGTACCTATTTCTAGTTTTTCTTTGTCTCTTACTAGCATCTTGTCCTCATTCCTCTAACTCCTCTCCATCTCTCTTGTTCTTTTTTATTTTATTCTATTTTTTCTTATTTCCTTTCCCCACTTTTCCTCTACAACCTTCAGCCCCCCCCCCCCCCCCACACACTCTTACCCTGCACATTTCATCAATCCTATACTTGCTCTTTCTATTTTCCTCCATATCCCCCCCATCATGCCCAGCTATGCGACTGTAGCCCCACATCTCATAGAAACATAGAATTTGACGGCAGATAGGAACCGATTTGTCCATCTAGTCTAAGCTATGGTAACCTCAAACCTTATTTGATACTTTAATCTTTGTAAGGATATCCTTATGTCTATCCCAAGAATCTTTAAATTGCTCTACTATATTAGCTTCAACCACCTCTGATGGAGGCTATTCCACTTATCCACTACCCTTTCTGTGAAGTACGATTTCCTCTGAGCCTACTTCCCTCCAGTTTCAGTGCATGTCCTCGTGTTCTAGCACTTCTCTTCCTTTGAAGAATGTTTCCCTCCTGTACCTTGTTAAAACCCTTGATATATTTGAAAGTTTCTATCATGTCCCATGTTCCCTTCTCTGCTCCAAACTATACATGCCCCCCATTTCATTGCCCATTGCCCAGCCAGTCCCTGTTCCCTTGCACCCTCTTCTTGCGTCCTCCCACCCTCTTTGTTTTTACACCCCCCCCCCCATCCGGTGGCCTGCCACTCAACGTACAGTTCCTCATCGCCAGTTGGTCACCCTCTCATGCATCACAATCCCCAAATCCCCATGCCCCCAGTCCATGATGCCTTCCACTGTCTCCCTCCTAGTCCCCTGACCTGCCCCCCCCCATTCTTCCCAATGCCACCCCTCCATCACCCCAAGCTTTCTAATACCCAATAAACCATGCCCCATATGCTGTATGCCTAGCCCTCTCCCTCTACCTCTACCGGCCATTTCCCTTTCCCTCCCTTTGCCTTTCTTCCTAACTCGGTACCCACCAGGGCCACTGTATAATTCTCAATATTTTCCTCATTGGAGCCAATCGCTTTTCTCCTCTCCGGTGTCCCAATTTCACTCTTCCCAGTATTCTGATTAATTTCAACCAATCCCCATTCTCCCAAACCACTGTCCTCAACAGATTTATCCCACTGTTGAATTCCATTGTCAGTAGCACCACAATCCACTTGTCATGCGCCAGCCTTCTCCTGCCCCACGGCAGCACGCCCCCATACCTCCTGGTGTTCCTCATCTGTTTTCAGCGTTTCTGCAGTGCTACCCTGTTCCTGCTGGTTCTTTCCATCATGAGCCACTATCTTCCTGAGAGTTCCCTATAGCGCCCTATGCTTGTCATCCCCCTCAGGTTTCACATCAGGACCAGTCATTTTAACCAGTCTACTATTTTAGTTCTCCAGCTTGCGGATGCAGAAAAGGACTCACAACCGCAGCTTCAACAGCGGGAAGACGTCTGCCCCACACAGGCAGCTCAGAGCAAATCGGGTCTTGCTGCAGGTGTATCTGGTATACTAGTCCCGGTCAGTATGAGAGACATGCAAGGGATTTGGGGCTGGGCACAAGATCTGATATTTTAAGTACAAGGAAGGATTCCTCGGACTCATGGCAGCGAACACAATAATTTTGGGTCTCCTGCAATCACGCATGCGAGGGAGACACAACAAGGCTAATGGGCGGCTACATACTACAGTTGAGACACAACAACAAGGGGGCAACATAGTGCGCTGCACACTGGGGTCTGCGAGCTAATTCTAGTTAAAAGGTTGTCTGGAGTCTCTACGTAGATTTGTTCACAATTACTAAGGTAGGGAAGAATAAAAGTTAGCGCAGGCCAGGGCGAAGGATGGAGTTGGAGATTAGGCTTTCAGGTCCTACACTAACTGGATTTTGAGCCTCGTGATTTAGCATCTGCATATCTGGAGATTATGCCCAGTGAACACCAGGATGTGTTGAAGTATTTACACATGATACATAACATGTTCGCTAACATGTTCGCTAACTGTGACAATATTATTTGGAGGGCTTATGATGACGAGTTTCATGAGCTAGCATTCCTTTCAGGTACAAGACGTTGAGATCTGCATGGCGGATCAGGGCATACAGCGGCTTTGTATAGAATGCCTCCTACTCAAGGGTGATCTGGCTCTTTCTTTCTATGCAGAAACAAGTGTTTCACATTTAAAAATTCCAAGTGTGGTACGGGCGCACTGTGCAAATCCAAACATACTTGCTTGCCCTGCAGTGGTTGATGCGCTGCCAAGGTATGCATCCGGAGGTCAAGCCCCTCCACCTCCAGTAGAGGGGCACATGGAGCTCCTGCTAAGTAAGGCCTCTTCCCCTATGGCGGATAGCTCTGGCTCATTGGCTTTGGTTATACCCTGATCAGGAACTGCCATTTGTCCTGTTGCAGGGTTGTAAGGAGGGCCTCAAGTTGCCCATAGCAGGGACTTTGTGTGCAGTGGCTACCAAGAACCTTCAGTCAGCTTGCGCACACCCCCACATCTTAGCAGATAAAATACGGAAAGTTGAGTCAGACCGTATGTGTGGCCTGTCCCCCGTTTATGCAGGCTGATCGTTTTGGCCTATTGACGTTGTGCACAAAATGGCCCCCAGTAAATTTCGCCTGATACAACACTTATTCTCTCCGAAAGGCAGTTCAGTAAATGATGCCATTGACCTACGGCACAACAGAGTAGTTTACCGAAACCTTTGCGTTTGCCCTGGGTTTAGTGAGGGAATTTGGTGTACAGTAGGTCGATATAGAATCGACTTTCCGTCTCCTTCCATTGCATCCTGAATCTTTCTGATTCATGGGTTTTCAAATCTCAGAGTGGTTTTTCATAGATTGTGGCCTTCCCATGGACTGCTCTATATCGTATGCCTACTTTGAACCTTTCAGTATGTTTTTACACTGATGCATTGAAGCAGGTCATCTGGGAGTGGGGGTCACTACCTGGACGATTTCCTTAACTTTGGCCCTCATGACTCCCTGCATTGTGGCAAAGTTTTATTTGCTACCCGGGCCCTGTTTCAGGTGCTTGGCCCCTCTACATGTCTGACATTCCCGAGCATCGGCATTTACATCGTAGTGGGTTGCTGCCACCTTCCTATGGACAAGGTGGCGATGTTGTGGGAGCTGATTTTGTCAATTAGGCATTCAGATATTCCTTTGACAAATCCAATCTTTGTAAGGGTCCCTTAATTTTGCTTGCCGCATTATCCCATCCGATTAAACCCATCATTATGGGTAAAATTTATTGTTGGAAATTGCAGAGGGTGAAGGCCGGTGTGACTAAAGGCCATGCACATATTGGACTATCCCAAGAAATTACAGAAGACTTGTCGATTTTGGTGCGTTTCCTTGATGAATTTAACGGGGTGCACATATGTCCGACAAATGTGTTTTCATGTTATGATTGTTAAATGCTGTGGAATTTGCCACTATGCATATAATTCACACTCAGGACGTATTCTGAATTACAGAATCAAGTTTTAGTGATTTCATTTAGGGGGTAACGACTTTGGTAAGACAAAATCTATTGGGCTCATTTTATATGTCATAGCTGATTTGTAGCTCATAGAGGATAGCTGACCAGTGCTTAAGATCTGCTGGTCCAATACCAGTCTTAGATTGATTTGGAGGGGTGCTTGTAGTAAACTGGCCATGGAGAAAGACAACAGGTTAATTGGTCTGCCTCTCATTTCATTAGGAGCTCAGGTGGCGGGGTAATACAACACCCTTTGATTATATTTGATGGGATGCATCTTACAGATAAAGGTTTGGGTATTTTTATAGCCCAAATATTTGGCTATTTGGTGGAGATTCTTGAGTCAGTTGGTGACTGGCTGTGTGTCCATTAAAGGAATACAGCATGGCAGAAAAGCAGTGCTGTCAGCAGTTAATATATGGCGGAAGATTTTGGCCGCAGGATTCTTTCCACTTCAATCTATCTCTCTTATGGTCATTTCTGCGAAGGCCCAGGGCATCGTTTCAGCAATCGTGCTCTTTGAGGCCAGAAGAGGTGTAGTTTCTGATGCCATAAGTAAGCGCCTGGGATTCTGGGCCAGTTGACCAGCCCTATGTTTGTTTGTATAGTATTAGCTTGTTAGTTGTACTTGCATTGCTCTCTTCGCCACCATCATTTATGCAAATAAAACTGTGGCCCTCATTTATTTCAGGTATTAAGTAGTTATCTTTATTATAGAAGGGGTAGAAAATGAATGTGCAGAGGGAGAATATCAGCCTTATGGCATTTATAGTTTTGATTGCATTGCTATAATACATGGAGCTCTCAGATGACTTTAAATATCCTTTTTATTAAAGTGGTACCTTATTCCTTATTACATGCAAGTTTCATTCTAAAACTAAGCAGTCTGCTTGTGAGAGATGACTCTCGTATCAAAGTGTGTTTTCCATTCACTAACCGTCACATTTTGCATCACAGAACTTTGAAAATAACTTCCTCGGTGGAATATTTGTGGCCTCTTGTTTTTAGAGCTTTCGAATTTCATTGCTATCACGAACACACTCACTGTTTATGAACATTTAACCTATGTAAAATACAGAATTTTAAGGATGAGATGCATTGAAACAACCTTATACCAGTTTTTCAAATTACCAAACAAAATTTCAATAATATGCAATATTACAGACCTATTAAATAGTTGTTGTCAATGTTTATTATTGTACGCATTACTCTTTTTTTTATACTATACTAAAACTTTTATTTTGATCGTTCTTCTTTAAATGCATAAATAAATACATCAATATGTCTTCTAGCAGTCCTGAAAATATGATCAAGGATGTTGTGCAGGAATCATAAGATGCCTTCAAGTACTTATTTAAGATGCTTTTTCACCCCGAAAAAATATTTCTTTATTTTCAAATTCTGTCTGCGGCCATAATTCTCGGCAGCATTTTTAAGCAGAAATGAGCATTCTTCATTACGCTGAAAGAGCTGGGAGAGGAATTCTTCCAATTTGTCACAAATTGGTTGTATTTGCATTTGCCAAGCTCTCGAAAATCAATCTTGCATCTTTCCACAGATATTTACAAATAAACAGCGTAAACCATAATGGGGATAATGTGCTGTAGATGGCAGTAGGATTTTTTGGTAAAGTGATATAAAATATGAGTTTATACGTGTTAATATAAATTGCTAAAATACCTTTATATTAGCCAGGCCAAAATGTATACAGATTCATGAAGGCTGTCAGGGACAATTCTGGAAACAAGGTTGAAAACTTCCATGTTTTGTAAATATGATGTGAAATTACTTAAGATGTAATATGTTTATGCTTGGTGTTCAACCGGCCACATAAAGCGGTGATTATTACTTTTAGCAAGATTTCTTAAGGTCTCTTTGCATTCATGGCCTGGGCAATAAGCAAGATAATTACCCTCCTCCTTCTCCCACCACAAACACAAAAACCCAGGAAAGAACAAAAAAAAAAACATAAGCAGTTTTATGACCTCTATACCGCAAAACAACATTTGAGCATGGCTATAAATGGGGTAAGTCTCTGTAAGGTTTTACATAAAAGGCAATTTAAAGGACACTTACATAAATTACACAGCAAACAAACTTATCATTGACAAAAAAGATTATGCCCAAAATGTTCAGTATATATAACACCATAAAACGATCCATCAGTCAATCAATTTGCTTTTCTCTGGTACAAAAATATTATTTGTTTCTAAAAGATGCATAGGGGTCATGCTTTTTATCAAAGATACCGTAAGCTGCATCATCATCATCATACTCAATTTATATAGCGCCACTAATTCCGCAGCGCTGTACAGAGAACTCACTCACATCAGTCCCTGCCCCATTGGACTTACAGTCTAAATTCCCTAACATACACATACACACAGACTAGGGTCAGTTTGTTAGCAGCCAATTAACCTACCAGTATGTTTTTTTGGGAGTGTGGGAGGAAACCGGAGCACCCGGAGGAAACCCACGCAAACACGGGGAGAACATACAAACTCCTCACAGATAAGGCCGTGGTCGGTAATTGAACTCATGACCCCAGTGCTGTAAAGTAGAAGTGCTAACCACTAGGCCACTGTGCTGCATCAAATGTTTTACGTTTTTCTTCTCAATCTGCGGCTGAGATATATGCCACATTACGTAGCATATCTTGTGTGAAAATGATCTGCACATGCCCAGAAAGTGGGTGCTCGAGTATGTGCCCATGCAGACTTGTCTGATTCTGGCACTTGCGCCCGTCTGTGCCTGGAGAGGCAGGACACGGGAGGGAAGGGGCGGTCTAACATTAGCCGAGTACAGTAAGGGCGTGAATATGCAAATGTGGCTCGTGCAGACCTGCTGAAACAAGAGACATATCTCTTGCAGGCAAATACAAATACTCGTTGATGATGATAGCTAATCGTAAACTAGGTGCATATGCTGCTGATGTAGAGACGTGCACCTGAAATACCCAAAAGTCCAAACAGAGCATTACTGGCCCCATAGCCTATCGCACCCGCTAATATAATGATATCTTTCATTGACATTAATTAAAAGTTTATACTGTAGTCTCAATAGTAGTTTCGACTATAGTTTCTATGGTGTTCAGTGCAGAATGTAAACATTGTCACACCAGGATTCAACACAGTGAAAAACTTGGTAAAATCATAGCATATGAAAATCCATACAAAGAAGAACATCTCACACATCAACATTTATTTATAAAGTGCGATCAAATTCTGTAGCACTGTACAAGTAGGAACAAACACAGTACTAAAGCAATACTGGGTAATACAGACAGACCGACGGATGTGAAGGACCTGCTCGCAAGCTTACAATCTATTACAAAGCTTTATTTAGATATTGTTTAGATCACACTGAAGCAATATAAGTTATAGATGGCAAACCTTAGAGAAATCACATTGACCTGCCCTCACCTCTCCTGCTTCTAAAGACACAGCTGGGACACTTACACGGAATGCATCCGCCAGGACATGCAACTGCTATAACATCTGTTACACAGCCTGATAGAAGCTTCATTTTATCTCCTACACTGATCTGACTTTGGAGTTCAGGACCGGAAACTGGGAGCTATCATTTTTATTTACTATTGGCAGAGTGTTTCCCCATTTTCCACTAAAGAGTTCAGATGGGGAAAGGAAATCATTGACCATCAGGGAATGGACTCCATTGCTAACTGATCATCAGGCTCTATTTTCTACTGGACTTAAAGGCAATGGGATGTATTTTCTTCTGGGCTAAAAGGGAATGGGCTCTTTTGGCTACTGGGTCACCATTGAATTGTGTACACTGGACCATGAGGGAGTGGGCTCTGTTGTACACACTGGGCCATGAGGGCAATAGGTTCTATTGTGCACTAGGCCACCAGTACATAATGGGGCACTATGGTATTTGCTCTGGCTGTGAGGGGCCATTGCTGGGTGCAGTTTAAGTATTGCAGAAAAATTTGGAGTAAGAAGTAATATCCTATTCTTTGTCACTATTTGAATCCACTCCTACCCCTAAAGCCTCCCAACAAGAGGAGCTGTTTTTCATTTTAATAGGAGGCACAGATAGTAGCCCTTTTATCTATAGAACTACAATGGGCAGCACAGTGGCTTAGTGGTTAGCGCTTCTGCCTCACAGCACTGAGGTCATGAGTTTGATTCCCGACAAAGGCCTAATCTGTGTGGAGTTTGTATGTTCTCTGTTCCCTGTGTTTGCGTGGGTTTCATCTGAGTGCTCCACTTTTCACCCACACTCCAAAAACATACTAGTAGGTTTATTGGCTGCTATTAAGTTGACCTTAGTCTCTCTTTGTCTCTGTGTGTGTGTAAGTTAGGGAATTTAGACTGTAAGCTCCAATGTGGCAGGGACTGATGTCATAGAGTTGTCTGTACAGCGCTGCGGAATTAGTGGCGCTATAAAAATAGCTGATGATAATAAACTACACAAGTTCTGTCGTTAGTCTTTGCCACTTTACTTTGCAGTGGGCAAAGACTATTACCTATTTGACTTCCCTTTCTCTTCTTGATCAGAATTTCTTTGCTGTCATTTGTGAGTGTGAGTGTGGGACTATAATATAACTTAGTTCCCAAATAATTTTGTAAACCAGGGTGCTTCCATTTTTAAGAGACTAACACATACCAATCGTGTGTTCAATTATTTCAGTAAATTAGTCCGAAAATGTTTTGTTGGAATTTAAATTGCATGTCAATAGCTGTTGTAATAATGGAGATACGTAAAACTCTGCATAGAACAATGTGTATTCATATGTTGAACAGTTATAGAAAATTAAATTGAAATATTGAGTTTATTTCTCTTTCAATGGAATTTAAACTCTACAGCAACAATGTAACTTTCAGTGGCTACTAAGTGATTGATCACAACAGATTCCACTGCCTGAGAACATAAGTTATGGTGACATCTCTTATCTAAACTTCGTTTGCCCTCATTGCACGTTTTTTGTTTTATGTGGAGATGATTGATGTCTGATTTAAGGCTTTTATTTAGATTTAAGTAATCTTTATTGTTCGTTCTCAGCTTTGCTCCAAAAACTAATATGCAAGACCAACATTGTTAAACAGTAATCTAATAATTGGAAATACAAGTGGAAAGTAGTATTGAAATAGTAAATGTAATAACTTTGTTCATCAATGTAGGCACTGTATGCTTTTTAAAATGTTAATTAATACTCCGGGTCTATTTAAAAAAAAATAAAAAGCCCTAAATCCAGTGAAAACAGTTGTTTTTGCCATAGATGGGGCTCCTGCTGCCACTGTCTTCCTATTGCAATCTTAGGATGGAGAAAGCAGCACATCTACACAAGAAAGAATGCTTTATTAATTAAATAAAGCACGTTTTCAAATCTATATTAAAATAAAGATCTTATTTTCTCTATTTTGTATTTTTTTTTTACGAAAGTGAAACTGGAAGGCCAAGTTGGGTTTCCATTTCCACTGCACATATGTGAACAAGCAATACTAACATCTGCATGTGCAGAGGCTCCCTGCACTGGCCTTGCAAGAGTACTCTTACTGCTGCTAGCCAGTATGGCCAGTGAGCTGAGCACTACACGGTTTTTTGTCCAATAATCGGCTCAATCAGCCGACATACGACCACTCGTTCAAAAGTCGGGTCAGTGTGTGTAGTGACACGATGGTCGAAAGTCTGCCCAAATGGACGATTGTCGCCTCATTTGGTTGGTCATACCATTTAATATTTTCGTTCCAATCTCGTTTCTGTTGTGTAGTGTGTATAAACTTCCGACCGATGTGTACGAAATTGCAATCATTGCTCACGACAACATGGCTGTAAAAAGTCGATAAAGGGACGTCCGCTCTTCCCTTTATCTTCTAAAACAAGGCTAGTGTGTATGCAGTCCATGGACCGAGCGATCAGACAATCGATCGCATGTAAAATCGATCAGCATAAAAGGTTGGTGGAAAATTCTGTAGTGTGTACCCTGCTTAAGTGTGGAAAGTAGTAGAAAATGTATCATAAACTTGGCAATTCTAATCAAATATCCATAATATATAAATATATTCATTATGAAACAAAGGAATTTTGGAGGAGCACTATATGCAAATATTCCTTTACGGTAAACAGGATTTTCCACAATTTCAGTTGTGTTCCTCATCAAGAACTTCTAGAACTGTGGCCTGCCTAAAACACTGTCAAGATAAATATATATAGGGCAGTAGTTTTATTCCATTGGAAAACATCAGTGGGCCCAAGTCATTAAAGAGAGCAAAGCATTAAAAAGGAGTAACTATGCACCTGGGGAAAACCATGTTGCATTGGAGGGGAAGGTAACATTTAAAATGTGGGGATACATTTATAGTTTGGATAGGGCATGTCCAAGATCAACCTTAATTTTCAGTGTAAAAATAAAGCTATCAAGTATTTGTGAGCTACATGAAAAAACTGCCAGTATTTAGCTTTTGTGCAAAATAATAAACTAGTTTACATCCCTTGCATTGTGACATGGTTTTGTCCGGAAGCAAACTTACTCCTTTTTTTTTTGCTTTGCTCTCCTTAAGGGAATTATATAGTCATTTTTATGGGATGCAGTACATATGGCAATTTTATCCATTTGTGAGTACAGATTTTATCTGTTTTGTGTCCATGGAAATTAAAAACTTGCATTTCCAGGTTCATCCTATCTAGCTAATGCCCACTTCTAAATCACTGGGTCAATTTAAATGAGTTCTCCCGCACCAGTCTCCAGCAGCATTTTATCTGAAATATACACTGATTTGTTTTACAGAAGGCCTTGCATGATAACTCAAGTAAAATCACACATTTCCCCTTTATGATTTCTGGTAATAATTAAGCATATTCCTCCACTATAATTGGTGGATCACAGCAGAAACAAGCTAAAAAGCTGCTGAAGATCTGTGTTGTTACAGTATGTTGCATTTGTGTGTGTTTTGGGCATCTCTGGTAACACAAGTGTGGATGTTCACAGCCAATTTGGTACTACACTGTTCTCCAAAGCTGGCATAGAATGATTAAATCCATGCATAGATTTATAATTAACCAGTTGAAAATGCACTTAGCAGTTGACAGTGATTATTATTGGGGTGTGATCAGTGGCTGGATGTGTCCAATTTAGTCACCCAGGTGTGTGGTTAATTTAAATACAGATCCATAGTGTCTGGCTTTTAACATGTGTGGCAAGCTTTAAACCCAGGTTTATGAATTTCATAAAAGTGTTATGAACCCCCCAATCAGCAACTAATCACCTATATACAGAAACCTATGGCACGGGATGGTTATCACCATTAGCAACCGTCCTTCCCAGAAAAACACTGTTCACTGATACTCTGATGCCCTCTGGAATTGATCCCAATAGTGTTATTGTTTGTGGGTGTGATAGAGTCGGGTAGTCTCACAACTATGGAGCAATATGCAAACAAAACAAGACAAACAGGACACAAAAGAGAATGGTCAATTAGCAAGCCGGGTCAGAGGACAAGAGAGATACACAAAGTTAATAAACAGGCCAGGAGGTCAAGGGCAGGCAGAGACCCAACTGCAAGTTCCAGTAAACAAAGCCATGGTCAAACCCAGAAATCCAGCACCTGAGAGTGATGACTGCTCAGCTGCTAAGTAATGAGAAGTGAGGAGTCTAGCAAGAGCTGGTAATGAGCTGCACTGTGGAATCCTGGTTAGCAGCTCAGGAAGCAGAGTAAGGTTGTTCAGCAACAGGCACACAGCAATTCTGATATTCAGCAAGATCTGGAATGGATTTCTGAGACAGAGCAGAACACAAAACGCAAAGCAGCAAAAACGTAACAAAAAGGTTATCAACTCCAGTATACAACTGTTTATTTTGGGACGCCTATAGTTCATCCAACTTAAAAAGCAAGCTAGTCTTTGTTAGATTGCCCAAACACAGAGAGTGGACCAAAAATGGAAATATCTGGTATGCATAAATTGTTACTTATTTAGGCAAACAAACTCCTAGCATAGTCTTAGGTATAAAAATGCTGGACTGCTTTGGTTGCCTGTATTTATGGCTAGCATGGCGGTGGATTAGAACCCTATGACTTTCAAAGATGGATGATATTTGGGAATGTGTTAGGCAGGAGCTTCACTGAGCAAGACAGCTCAACTTGGTAATGTTTTAAGGTGATGTCTGCATGAATCTCCAGGGGAAAAAACATCATCTGTAAAGGCAAAGGATTGGGATACCCATGCATTAATTCAAAGTGCAAGGCAAAATAGGCAAGTAATTACAGATCAATTTATAACAAAAGATGCAAATTGCAAATTGTGAAGTGATCAGGCAGCTTGAGGAATCTACAGAGTAGGATAATTGGATTGCAATGCATAAACTGATCATAATACCTAGCAGCGCATATTTGCTAGTTTGTTAGTTCATTACCTGTGCTCTATGAATCACTGATCAGTAGAGGATGGTGTTATGATCAGATGAATCATCTTTCACCGTGTTCTTGACAAATGGATGAGTACACGTATTGCGCCAACCTAAAGAACTCTACAGTCCAGAGTTCTTGTTTGTAAGGTTGAAGGGTCCTGGTGCTCTGTACTGTTGTGGGATGCATTTTGCTGCCATGGTTTGGATGCAGTCGATCACTTAGAACGCAAGGTCAATGCTAATAACTACGTAATAATATGGAGTGGCCCAATCGAAACCTAAGGCAATATTTTCCGCCACCATGGCCAGGCATCAGTTGAGTGACGTTCTTGTGCAAGAATGGTGCTACATCCTTCCTGCATAATTTCAGGCATTTTACACTTGCGAGTAAGTGCCCTCTTATCTCTTTATCTGTTAATACCCAGATTTGCTTTATTGCAATATTTGCTTCCAACTTTAAAGCACTGTAGAGTATGCTGGTGCTATATAAATTATACAAATGATAATGATAATTGGAACACTCAATATTGGGGCACATACATGCCATACTCTAGTCCGTTGAGGCTTGGACCCAGGTACGGCCACTTTCTAATATCACTCCCTGCACAAATAGTCTTGGAAAAAGCCGGTGCCCCAAGCAAAACCTGGAACAGGTGACTGCATACATATTCCCTAGTCTGCACGCGCAGGAAGAGCCATTGATATGTGCACAGCTAAGGAGTGGTGAGATTGCGTGGGCCAGTAGGATGCTATTTAGATGATTATATAAACAAAGTTTAAGGAAGCTAGTTTCTTCCATCATCATTCCTGTTTTAGCATTGCAAAACATTGCTTATTTGTTCTGACACTCTTTACACGCAAGTACAAGCAGCAGCAACAGTTCTTCCACTACTCTAAGGAGTATATTTGCTGCAGGTTTGAAAAAGTGGAGATGTTGCCTATAGCAACCAATCAGATTCTAGCTGTCATTTTGTAGAATGTACTACATAAATGAAAACTAGAATCTGATATATTATATGTGTGTGTGTATATATATATATATATATATATATATATATATATATATATATAAATCTCTCTCTCTGTATGAGTGTGTGTGTGTATATATATATATATATATATATATATATATATATGAGAGAGAAAGAGATATTATGTAGGTATGTGGTGTGTGTGTGCATACATTTATTATATATAATATGTATGTGTATATATGTAAGTGTCCTTGCAGATTTAGTTCCATTGTTTAATTAACAACAACAATCCAAATCTCTTGGGGCAAAAAATGGAAGAAGGACAAATTTCTACTGCCCGGGGTCTGCGTCCCCGTCAATTGAATAATATACAACAAGCAAAAAATGCAGTAGTATTATTTAGTCCTCCAATTACCAGCAGATGCAATGTGGATTATTAAAGACTTTAATACACCTTTAAAAATACATATACATACTCATATTACATGCAGAGGCATATCTAATGTAAATCAGAGGAAACTCATACATTAGGTGCACCTATGTAATAACGATGTTTCCCAAAAAGATATGAATATATATGAATATTGAAAAAATGGAGGAGGAGGCGCACAATAGTGTAGTACAGTATTGTAATGGAGCCAAACAGGAATCCAGAAGAGGAACCTAATCACCAAGGTAGAGTGAGCCAGAAATTTCCACTATAGAGACACCCACAATTATTACTGTGGATGAAAATATAGCATATATGGTGAGGAATCACATAAAGCCACGTATCACTCAGATTGAACAGTGTGCTAAATAGAGACACACAGGTCACACTAGTGCAGGTATATGCGTACCAGAAGACAAAACTTTGAGGCTTATCTGTAAAGATGTCCTGTAGACTGTGATGGTAGATCACTCTCCAGCCACAACGGATCAACCAATTGATTGCCTCAATAAATAGACAGAGGAACACAGGTGTAGTATCCAAAAAGGTTCACATTTATTAAAAAGTAGTAACTTACACATCCAGAAGCAGATGACAAGCCTATCTGATCAGCAATGGTAATAGAAAGCAAAAGCTCAACGCGTTTCGTCTGTAAACAGACTTCATCAGGAGAAAAGACAGATATAAACTGTCAAAAACGGCATCTCTATAAATAGTGGTTTGATAATTGTTCAGGTGAGCTCACAGCAAATGGTGTTAAAACCTCTAATGACGAGATGAATCTAAACTTGGTGTAAAGTATACTGGATACGGAATCCGTGATATCTCAATGGTTACATACTTCCAATAATCAATAAAGGATATAAAATGTCCCGGACTGATCCGTTAGATATTAAGCAATGGATATAGCCTTGTCCAGCATATCATGTAAACATATAGATGGATAAAAGATAGAATCATCCATAATGTAAAAATCATGAGCTTAACAGATGCTCAGATGGAGATTTTTCGCTTGATCGGCGTTGCTCTTGCCGTTTTCGGCATGCCGCCGGAGTGTTACAGCCAGAATCCTCCTCCCACACTACGTATTACAATCCTCGTTCCTAGGTGTATACGTATACCGATAGTCTCTATTCGTCCTGGTATAAGGATATGTGGTTTATTAAAGGTCTCTTGCAGTATTAGCTGGCATAATCAATCTCCGCTTTGCCCATTGTTTAATTATTTGTCTTCTTCCATGTAATTTTAGCATTAATCATCATGGGCCTGATTCATTAAAGATCTTAACTTGAGAAACTTCTTATTTCAGTCTCCTGGACAAAACCATGTTACAATGCAAGGGGTGCAAATTAGTATTCTGTTTTGCACATAAATTAAATACTGACTGTTTTTTCATGTAACACACAAATACTTGATAGCTTATTTGTACACTGAAATTTAAAGTTGATATTTGTGTGCTACATGAAAAAACAGTCAGTATTTAACTTATTTCGAAAACAGAATACTAAATTGCACCCCTTGCATTGTACTCATGGTTTTGTCCAGGAGACTGAAATAAGAAGTTTCTCAAGTTAAGATCCTTAATGACTCAGGCCCCATATGTCTTTTCAGTCAGGACCATCAAGAGGTCATTTGCGAAGTGCAAAACAACAAGACACAAAGCAAAACCTCCTTTGATGCTGTGGGGTAAGACGGTAGTGTTTGCAGAGAAGCAGAAGTTTGCACCTGGGCTGAGTCAGGACATTGCTTGCGAAGTATGGAGTAGGCACAGCCTTGTGCCTAGTTTTACAGAGTGAGTGGGCAGAAATGAAGTTTAATTTTATGGAGTGAAATTATTGAAATAAGATAAGGGGCTTGATATGGTGACTTTTAGAAGTGTTCCTTGATGTATGAAGAAGTGCACCAGTGTGTCTACCTCTGTATACATTAGGAGCCTCACTTCTATTTATAGATTTAGTTCATACTTACCAACTTTTGGCAAGTGTTTTCCGGGAGATGGGCATGACTGGAGGGCGGTAGGGGGCAGGGCATGACAAATGTGGCATTTCGGCTCCACCCCCTGTATCGAAAATGACGTTTTGTTGCGGCAGGCAGGGCCAAAATGACGCGATTCACCGGGAATCGCATCATTTCGGGAAAGTAATTCCCGGATGCGGGAGACTTGCCAGCTCTCCTGGGAGTCCGTGAGACCGACCCATATTTCGGGAGTCTCCCAGACATTCCGGGAGAGTTGGCAAGTATGATTTAGTTGTTGTATTCTACTTTGAATACATACAAGTATGTCAGTAACTGTGCCAATATCATGTTCATTCTGTGCTGTTACACAACTCCCAACTCCCAATTGTCGTTGAAACCAACTTAGTCGACTATCCCTCTGATGCTGGGGCCTGTGTTACCATAGGTCTAGAATAAATGGCAAATATAGTTGGATATCTGAATCTGCCTACCTATTTATTTATAATGAAATGTATTATTACCATGCGGCGTGCATGCGGCTCTCTCCCTTCCTCTGTGGGGCAAAATCGTTCATTTTTGAAGCAGGGCTGCATTGTATTTAACAAACCATCCTTACGTATGGCACCACGGTGCTCTAAAAATGGATCACTGTAGTAGTTAAGGGTGTACTTACATTAATGCTTAAACGAAGACGAGTGCTGAGACTAAGGATGCAGCAAGTTCAGGTACAAGGATACAAAACAGGCCCTACCACAGATACAGGCCACTAAATTCTCCAGCAACCTCCAGTGTAGTAATAATATGATTTGTATACTCCTGGTGGTTGCTGGGAACTCATTACAACTGGGATCGATGGTGCGCAGGAGACACAGAATGGAAAGACTATACACACAGCAAGAAAATAGAGAGAGCGCTTACATAAGGATGTGATCCAAAAGTCTAGAGGCTAGGAAGCAGCACTGAAGTGCAGAGGTTTTGGGTTTAAAACTTTGCAGAACCCTACATCAACACACATTTTGTGGCAACGTGTAAATAAACATATAAATCATCATCATCATCATCATTTATATAGCGCCAGCAAATTCGGTAGAGCTTTACAATTGGGAACCAACATTAATAAAACAATATTTTATTATTATTATTAATATTTATTTATAAGGCGCTACAAGGCATCCGCAGCGCCGTACAGAGACAAACAAAATCACAATACAATGGGAGACAGCACAGTACAGTAAACACAGCAACTCAGTACGCTCAATGCACAGCTAGAGAGGGCGGGGAAGGGGGAGGGAGGATCCGAAAATGACGGGGCCCAAGAAGGGGGGCGCGGAAGACAGGGAGACCCCCAGGGGGGAGGAGGGAGCGAAAGTGGACGTGGGGTGGAGGACATTTGAGGAGGAGGGCTAAGTAGCTGGAGAGCAGAGTTAGAAGTGGTGGAAACAGGAGGAGAGATGGCCCTGCTCAGAGGAGCGTACAATCTAAGGGGAGGGGTGGACAGACAGAGAGACGCAGGGGAGAGAGGGAGAGTAGGGGGACAGAGGCAGAAGATAAGATAGGAAGTTAAGTGGGAGACAGAAAGGCTTTAAGAAAAAGGTGGGTTTTTAGGGTCCGTTTGAAGCTGGACAGATTAGGGGAAGTTCTGATGGAGGGAGGGAGCTTGTTCCAGTGGAGGGGGGCAGCGCGGGCGAAGTCTTGGATACGCGCATGGGAGGAGGTTATAAGGGGGGAAGAGAGGCGACGGTCAGAGGCAGAACGGAGAGGGCGGGATGGAGCATGAATAGAGAGGAGGGTGGAGATGTAGGGCGCAGTGGAGTTGGCGAGGGCCTTGTAGGTGAGTGTGAGGAGCTTAAAGAGGATTCTGAAGGGTAATGGGAGCCAGTGAAGGGCTAGGTAGAGGGGGGAGACAAAAGAGGAGCGGCGAGAGAGGAAAATAAGCCTAGCTGCAGCGTTAAGGACGGATCGAAGGGGATCGAGATGAGAGTGGGGGAGGCCAGTGAGGAGGAGGTTGCAGTAGTCCAGGCGGGAGATGATCAGAGAGTGGATAAGGCATTTGGTGGCATCTTGGGAGAGGAAGGGCCGGATGCGAGCGATGTTGCGCAGCTGGAAGCGGCAGGATTTAGCAAGAGAGAGGATGTGGGGGCCAAAGGAGAGAGAGGAGTCGAGGATGACACCAAGGCAGCGAAGTTGGGGGACAGGGGAGATAGAGGTGTTGTCGACAGTGATGGAGAGGTCAGAAGGGGATGGGGTATGAGAGGGAGGAAAAACTATGAGCTCAGTTTTGGCAAGGTTAAGTTTGAGGAATCGAGAGGACATCCAGGAGGAGATGGCAGAGAGGCAGGCGATCACACTAGAGAGGAGGGAGGGAGAGAGATCAGGAGAGGAGAGGTATAGTTGAGTGTCGTCAGCGTAAAGGTGGTAGCTGAAGCCGAAGGAGCTGATGAGTTCACCCAGGGAGGAGGTGTATAGAGAGAAGAGTAAGGGTCCCAGAACAGAGCCCTGAGGGACCCCGACTGGAAGGGTGGATGGGGGGGAGAGAGACCCAGAGGTGGTGACAGAGAAGGAACGGTGAGTAAGGTAAGAGGTGAACCAGGACAGGACTGGGCCAGAGAGGCCGAAAGACTGGAGGGTGTGAAGGAGGAGGGGGTGGTCAACGGTGTCAAAGGCTGCAGAGAGGTCAAGGAGGATGAAAAGGGAGAAGTGGCCCCTGGCTTTTGCAGAGAGGAGGTCATTGGTGACTTTAGCCAGGGCAGTTTCAGTGGAGTGGAGGGGGCGGAAACCAGACTGGAGAGGATCAAGGAGGGAATATTCAGAAAGGTAGGAGGTGAGACGGTTGCAGACGAGCCTCTCAAGAATTTTGGAGGCAAAAGGGAGAAGAGATATGGGGCGATAGTTCGAGAGAGAAGTGGGGTCGAGATTAGGTTTCTTAAGAATGGGGGATACGAGAGCATGTTTGAAGGAGGAGGGGAAGATGCCAGTGGAGAGGGAGAGATTAAAGAGGTGAGCGAGGTGGGAGCAGGTGGTGGGGGAAAGGGAGCGAAGAAGGTGGGAGGGGATGGGATCCAGGGGGCAGGTAGTGGGGGGGGAGGATAAAATGAGAGAGTGGACTTCCTCGCCGGTGGTGGGACGGAAGGAGTGGAGGGGAAGGTGGTTGGGGGGGAGGACAGAAGAGTGGGAGGGGAGGAAGAGACAGTGGAGGAGGAGATTTCAAGTCGGATGGCCTTGATTTTAGAGGAGAAGAAGGAGGCGAAATCAGAGGCAGTCAGGGAGGAGGGGGTGGGGGGGAGGGGAGGGGGCCAGGAGAGTGCTGAAGGTGGCAAAGAGGCGGCGGGGGTTAGAGGACTGGGAAGAGATGAGAGATTTAAAGAAAGATTGTTTAGCGAGTGAGAGGGCAGAGCTGTAGGATGAAAGGATAAATTTAAAGTGGAGGAAGTCAGTCAGGGAGCGGGATTTTCTCCAGTGACGTTCGGCGGAACGGGAGCATTTTTGGAGGAAGCGGGTAAATTTGGAGTGCCAGGGTTGGGGTTTGGAGCAGCGGGGGTGGACGGAGTGGGCAGGGGCGACCGCGTCCAGAGCGGAGGTGAGGGTGTGATTGTAGAGGGAGACCGCCTGGTTGGGGCAGGCCTGGGAGAAAAGGGGAGAAAGGAGGGTATCGAGAGAGGAGGACAGAGAGGCAGGGTCAAGAGCATTGAGGTTGCGTATGGACAGAGTAGGTTTGGGCAGGGGGAGGGGAGCAGGAGAAGAGGAGAGAGAGAAGGAGAGGAGATGGTGGTCGGATAGAGGAAAGGGAGAGATGGAGAAGTCAGAGAGATTACATAGGTAGGAGAAGACAAGATCAAGGGAGTGACCAAGGCAGTGGGTAGAGGAGGAGGTCCATTGGGTGAGACCAAGGGAGGAAGAGAGGGTGAGCAGTTTGCTGGAAGCAGGGTAGGTGGGGTTGTCGATGGGGATATTAAAGTCACCGAGAATGATCGAGGGGAGATCGGAGGAGAGGTAGTGAGGAAGCCAGCTAGCAAAGTTGTCAAGGAAGAGGGAGGTGGGGCCAGGGGGGCGGTAGATGACAGTGACACGGAGATGGATGGGGTAGAAGAGGCGGATGGAGTGAGCTTCAAAAGAGGAGAAGGAGAGGGAGGGTTCAGGGGGAATGACACGAAAAGTACAGGTGGAGGAGAGGAGGAGGCCAACTCCACCGCCAGGGCGGGCACCAGGCCTGGCGGAGTGGGTGAAGGAGAGGCCACCATAGGAGAGGGCAGCGGGGGAAGTAGTATCAGAATCGGAGAGCCAGGTTTCAGTAACGGCAAGAAGGTTAAAGGAGTTGGATAGAAAGAGGTCGTGGATAGCAGTCAGCTTGTTGCGGACGGATCTGGCATTCCAGAGGGCACAGAAGAAAGGGGGAGAGGAGAGGGGGGAAATGGGGATGAGGTTAGCAAGATGAGCAGCGCGCGGGGGATGGCGGGGAGGAACGGGAGAGGTAGGGCGGGGGGAGAGTATGGGTATGGAGTGAGAGCGGGGAGGCATAGTAGGGAGAGAGAGTAACAGAACAGTGAGATAGTGGGGACAGTGAAAAACAGGTAAGAACAAAGGCAGGAAGACAATGAAAAGGTGGAAGATAAATACTGGGTAATACATACAGACAGAGAGGTAAGAGAACCCTGCTCGCAAGCTTACAATCTATACCATACATGCATAACATATATACAGTATCCCAAGTTACAATTGGCTGCTACTGATACCCTTTACAGATAGATGATGCAAAGCACAAAGTTATGCATGCTTTTCTACATGCACGCCAAAGTTAAATTTTTTTGCATCCTATTTAAATATAAGTTTTTGTGATTTTTTTTTTTCTTCACTTTAAAGCATCCATAGACATTGAAGTGTGGTTCTGTGTTCTTCATGATCTCTTCTAGAGGTATATCTTACAATTTTTCTTCTTTATAAGCAAGTTCTGGTTGTGTTGATGTTCCTGATTGGAGAAGCTCTGTATGATAGTTGGCTCTTCATTGGTGTACTGTCATGGCCAAAAGTTTTGAGAATGACACAGATATTATTTTTCACTAAGTCTGCTGCCTCAGTTTTTATGATGGCAGAATGTCATGAATAGTGATCAGGTGAATTGCAATTAATTTCAAAGTCCCTCTTTGCCGTGACAATGAACTTTAGCCCAAAAACAACATTTTCACTGCATTTCAACCCTGACACAAAAGGACCAGCTGACATCAGATCAGTGATTCTCTTATTAACACAGGTGAGAGTGTTGATGAGGACAAGGCTGGAGACCACTCTGTCATGCTGATTGAGTTAGAATAACAGACTGGAAGCTTTAAAAGGAGGGTGGTGCTTGAAATTATTGTTCTTCCTCTGTTAACCATGGTTAATAAGGTTCTGCAAGGAAACAAGTGCAGACATCATTGCTTTGCACAAAAAGGGCTTCACAGGTTGGATATTGCTGCTTGTAAGATTGCACCTAAATCAACCATTTATCGGATCATCAAGAACTTCATGGAGAGAGGCTCAATAGTTGTGAAGAAGGCTTCAGGGTGCCCAAGAAAGTCCACCAAGCACCAGGACCATCTACTAAAGTTGATTCAGCTGCAGGATTGGGGCACCACCAGTGGAGAGCTTGCTCAGGAACGGCAGCAGGCAGGTGTGAGTGCATTTTCACACACAGTGAGGCGATGACTTTTGGAGGATGGCCTGGTGTCAAGAAGGCCAGCAAAGAAACCACTTCTCTCCAGGAAAAACATCAGGGACAGAGTGATAATCTACAAAAGGTACAGGGCTTGGACTGCTGAGGACTAGGGTAAAGTAATTTTCTCTGATGAATCCCCTTTCAGATTGTTTGGGGTATCTGGAAAAATGCTTGTCCGGAGAAAAAAAAGTGAGCATTATCATCAGTCCTGTGTCATGCCAACAGTAAAGCATCCTGAGATGATTCATGTTTGAGGTTGCTTCTCAGCCAAGGGAGTGGGCTCACCATCCAAGAATAGTTTGGTGATGAACAATGCCTTTTTCAGCATGATGGAGCACCTTGCCATAAGGCAAACATGCTGACTAATTGGCTCAGGGATCAAAACATCAAAATTTTGAGTCTATGGCCAGGAAACTCCCCAGACCTTAATCCCGTGGAGAACTGGTGGTCAATCCTCAAGAGGTGGGTGGACAAACAAAAACTAACAAATTCTGACAAACTCCAAGCATTGATTAGGTAAGAATGGGTGGCCATCAGTCAGTATGTGGCCCAAAAGTTGATTGATAGCATGCCAGGGCAAATTGCAGAGGTCTTCAAGAAGAATGGTCACCACTACAAATATTGACTCTTCGCATAAAGTTAATGTAATGGTCAATAAAAGCCTTTGACACTTATGAAATGCTTGTAATTTTACTTCAGTATAACATTGCTACATCTGACAAAAAGGTCTAAAAACACTGAAGCAGCAAACTTTGTGAAAACCAATACTTGTGTCATTCTTAAAACCTTTGGCCATGACTGTAGGTCACTAGGTCACAGTCCATGAAGAGGTAACACTTGCCCTCTGATCAATCCATGGCATAAGTGCCATAACTGTTACCATGTTTTAGAACTTTTGAGGTCTTTAATAAAAGCGGCTCTGGTGGCAGTGGATAGGTTAGCAGTTCTGCTGTGATAGAGCAATAGTACTGGGATATCTAGAGGAATTATAGTACCAGTTTGGAAGAATTCAAACAAGCATAACCTGTTTTTCCCTCTGGTGCCTGATCTACAGAAAGTAGACCGTTTAAAGCAATCCTGCCACCTGATCCTTCCCACACCAATAGTTGATAGAACACTAGACCGAAACAAATCATCTTATTGGCTACAGATTCACACTGCTTCACTGTGTATGACAAGCAGCTGGTCGGTCTCCATAGTAACAGAGCAACTCAGGAGTTGATTGGTGGAGAGGAAATATAGAGAAGATGCTGCAGCTATTTTTCTCTTCAAGAGGGAGATTCAATTGCTGGTGATGTGCCGCACAGACATCACTGCAATTTCTGGCTGTGCACATTGCAAGCCATTACATCTCTGCTCATTTTTCTGCACTCCTCTATGGGGTGCAAGGAAAAATGACCGGAGATTCGTGCCATAACTTTGCGCAATGTGTCTCCGTGGACGTTCCGGAGACACATTGCGCTGAATTGAATCTCCCTCGAAGTGTCAGTTCAAGTTATCACTGCTATCCAGGGGCAAAACTGGACTTTGTTTGCTGCACGGGAAAACATTCTACAAAGGTCTGTCCTGAAGTTAGTCCTGTACAGAGTAAGTGGCTTCACTTTTACAGCAAGGCTTATTGAGTTGGTCAAAGCATGAACATTTTATGGTTGAGTTTGAGGGAAGTAGCTACACACTAATATAGCATTAACTGTACAGGACATTGAAGAAATTCCCTTTTATATTGCTTTATACTCAACCTTATGCTAGCTAGAGGTTCTAGCTGCAACAAAAAGATCACGAGTGGCTACATTGCATTATCACCTTGATATAAACATGCCCTTGCAAAACATGAATGTTGTGGGGTTGAAACAGACTTATAAAACAAAAAGTTTTATAAGTCTTGCTAGTACTGATTGCTTTATGAAAAGTCAAACAGTTTTGGATAAAGCTGAATAGGAGCTTTTATGGAATGAACACTGTGAACCTACTAAATAAGTTGAATTCTTCAATTGTGGGTATGCACCAATTGCAGCCAATTCCCAGTTTAATACCTATCATAGTAAATTTGTTGTTTTCTACTCGAATTTGCATGTGGCAATAGAACTTGACCAAGAAAAAGAAAATACTTTGAGGGGCTTTGTGTCGGAGGGAGAAACAATTATCTTCTGATAAAATTAATGTGAACCACAATTTGGGACTTTGGTTCCAGGATTTTGTCATCCGTTTTTCATACATACTTAATTTAAATTGAGTATTTTTGTAGCCAGTTATTGTCTGGCCTATTGTTTATTTCACTATTAATTAATCTTGATATTTTCCAGTGTTTTTTGGATAACCACTATGCACATTTAACATTGAACATTCCCCTCCTGTTAAGTTTCAAATATTTTTGTTTCTAGTTTTTGCCAAGATTTTATATATGTTTATTTCTCAGCATTCTCTTTTTTACGTTACATTCTTTATTATATCTTATTGTCATTACAGTTACCTTTTCAAGTGAGAATAGTGTACCTTGTCAAGTGAGAATGGCTAAGTCAATATAGTTTTTTTTTATACTTTTGTTGTTGATGTTGTGAAAGAAACAAGTTGTATTTTTGTACACGGTTTTTTTTTTTCTTTTTAAACAATTTATTTTTTTTTTCACTAGTTTTGTTATGATCTTTTTGTCGGATCCATCAAATGCAATTTTTTTTTTTTTTAACTGAAATCCAACCTTTATCTCTTTAGAAAAGAACTAATTTGTTATTTGATATTATTTTGGTTCCATTACTACCACAAATACTACCACCAAACACACTTTTTTTGTGTTTACAGGACACAATGAGTTTGTGTCTTTTTCTTACAAGAGGGAATAATTTCAGATTTTCTTACTTCTCTCAAAGCTTGAACAGCTGAGCAAAACAGATTCTTTAGAGACAGTTTTACACAAAGTTACATCCATCCAATTCAATTATAAATTAAATTGACTAACGAACCATAGCTCATTATGGGAATCAATTGCACAGAACTGTCTTTGGACCAAAAATGTGTAAAATAAAAAATAATGGTCATACTTCAATATACCAGACTGTCTGTCTCTATTTGAAAACACTGTTTTTTTAAGCTTGGCCCAAAAGGAATGATAATTTGTTTTCTTCACTGATGGTAAAGATATTCTCTGGAAAATATAAATAATTAAACAGTAAAAAAAATCTAGTGATCTTTTCTGACTGTAACTTCAGGGTTGGGTTGTCATCTTGTACAAGCCTGAAGTCATGTAACCCAAGTATGGATATTTCAGATACTTATACAAATGCCCTATTAAAATGAGACCCTTTTCAGCCTCTGGTGCAATGCAAACAATGGTTTGTTGGAGTTGCTAATGAATAGAATTTTGGCTGTTTTAAAGAATAAAAATGATCCAGGTGACAGATACTTTGAAATTGTAATATTATCTTGTTTGAATTTTTAAGTATAATAGTAAGGGTACATCTAAATTACAAATATTGTATATTGCATTTTTCCTTATAGCTAGCTGTACAGTAATTATGGGGATTGTGTTCTATTTAATGCTTTGCAGCTATGAGTATATAAAATTGAAGCATAGTAAGTAAGCATGCACAAGAAGTTTTTGCAATAAAGTTAAACAAACAAAAATGAAAGTGTAGATGTAAAATGCATTGTTCAAAAAAAAAAAAGTGTGCAATTCAAAATAAACACTTAAATGCACTGGCATAAAGACATGCTTAAAGTTTTCGTGATGCGGTGGCATACTCAAGACACCATTCAAAAAAAAGTGATCCAAGCACTCCTATCCTAGGCTGGTTGGGGCAGTTGCTGGGGGATGAACAGTGCAGGGACCCCTGCAAAAGTTGGGACCAGCTCTAGGCTTCAACAGGTTTGGCTGGTCACACTTTAACAGGGAAATCTGCAGCATCGGGTCGTCCTGTCAAAATGTGAACTAGTCTCAGTCTATTCAGCACTGAGCTGAATTCCCTAGGTGTATCGGGCACGCAAAAAATAGTAGGGCCTCTGCCCTAGGAAAAAATTGTCCCATGCCGACAGCACTGGGCTGATGAGTGTTTGGTTAATAAATATTTTTTTTTAATCTCTCTATTTAAAAATATTGACAAGAAGGTACAAATATTATGGGAAAGCAGATCAACATATTTTTGAGTGCACGAAAAACAAAAATAACGTAAGTAGCAACTAAACCGTCAGTGGTTGTGAAAGCTCTTGGAATCAATGATCTGATGGGTTGTACTGGGTATCCACATAGATGGTTTTTGAAGTTTAAGTGAATATTGGGTTGTAGGTGAGAATGGAGAGTGGAAGAGAAGTGGGGGGGGGGTGGTGGATGTGGGCAGAGAGGAAATTCCCGAAGCTTTGAAGATTCCCGGGAGAGGGTAGTTGTTTTGGTATCAGAGGAGAAATTAATCAGTTTACACTGGCACGCTGGTCCCACCATTTCCTGGCAGCCATAAGCTGCTTGGATATGCTCCCAGTTGTAGAACTAAAAGTGCCAGCGTACCCATGGCTGCTAAAGCACGCTGGCACATCTAGAACTAAAAGTGCCATCATCCAAGGGACCACTGGGACCTGTACTGCTGCATTAAAAAAAAATCACACTCCCTGAAACCCTCTTTTACCAATTTATTATTCACCAAAATCCATGGTTGGGGTCCACTTCTGTCTTCCAGCTTTTAATCTATACGGGAAAAAAAAAAAATACCATATAGACATATATTGTTCCTGACAGTGCCTCATCGCAAATAAAGAGCAGAGGGTCTGTCGCTAACTAACCAATACAGAAAGCTTTTCTCTGATTGGTCAGAGTGTGAGAGAGCTGCTCTGATTGGTTAGACCCCACACGGGATCTAACTGCAAAGAACTACATTGATGCACTGTATTTCATTGTACTTGCCCATTGTACTTGGCCTTTCCCTCCCTGTACACAAAAAAAACCTATGTACCTATTTTCTCTTAAAAATGGGCTTCATGCCCAACTATAAATGAGGCCCTTGGTATTTTGATCTGTGTATTAATTAGTTCCTGTCTTTTGTCTTTCTAGCTTAGAAAGTAATATACAGTTACATGACTAGTGTTTGCAAATGCAGCTGATTTAACAACCTGCCAGGAAAAGCAGTCATACAAAATTTTACTATGGCAAATATGACGTGACATAGTTGTCCCACTGAAGTTCATTTTATAAGTCTAGTTTTATTAGAATTTGTGTTAAACTTTTAATCTAATTTTGAAAAAGCAAATAAAAAGGTTACTCAGATGTGCACATCAGTGGTGAACTAGCCATTAACTGTTAGCAATCTGAAATAATTCTGCATGTTTGTGTTGAACGATGTTTCAGGACCATCATGGGGAATGGAATGGAAATAAAGACGGCCATGCTAAAATTACTATTATCGAGGTCCATATGATTAGAGATACTATTTTATGTGAAACGCATGAGCTAGAAAAAGCATTTGGGCTAGATATGTATAACTGAACCAAACTCCTTAGTATTCACAGGTATACACTAAGGAGTATATTTACTAAACTGTGGATTTGAAAAGGTAGAATTGTTGCCTATAGCAACCATTCAGATTCTAGCTGTCATTTTGTAGAATGCACTAAAAAAATGAAAGCTAGAATCGAATTGGTTGCTACAGGCAACATCTACACTTTTTCGAACCCACAGTTTAGTAAATATACCCCTAAATCTCTGTTTTTAATCTTCAGTCATTCTAAGGTTGGGTACACACTATAGGGTTTTCAGCCAATTATCACACTAATCAGATGATAAACAATTTTTCAGCACAATATAACATTAATGTGTATGGTCCAACGATGAACGATTATCGTTCCAAAGCACAGAGTATCATTTGATTTGATTTTTAAACCGAACTAAAAATCTCATTCAAAGATGGAACAATGCCGTTCCCATTCTGCAGTGTGTATGCACTCATGACCAGCAGTGTCTATAGATCTCTATGGAGTGTGCAGAGTCACAATCTTTTAAGCTGGTGGTTATGACAGATGAAGAGCACAGATCTGAAGGTAAATCTTGTATTTGTTTTTGTTGGTAAAATTGTTAAAGATGCCGCATCAGAAGAAATTTTCTGTAATACGTACCCAGCCTAACTGTAAGGCATTGTTGACAATAGAGAGCTTTGACCTCTCCAGATAGTTATAAACCTATAGGCTAAACTTTTGTAGGGGTGGACAATATTGCTGTGGCATTTTATTACCATCATAATGACTTCTATTTGCAAAACTGATTGTGCTCACATCTGTCATACCACTCTGCAAATCCTTAGATTGATTCCACATATGCTTCGGAATCCAAATTAAAGCACCCTCACCTACTAAGTCCACAACTACACCACCCATTCTTACATCTCAAAGCTCATCTTGAAATACTCTCTCACGGTCTCTCTCTTAGACCTACCTCTGACTTGTTCTTTACCTTTTCTTTGTTAACCACCTCTCATTTCCACATACATGTGGACTTCTCCAGTGATGCTACCCACCTATGGAATTCCAGATTTTACCCCAGTCTTCAAGTTTTTAAATGCTCTGAAAACCCACCTCTTTACTATAACCTACCCTACTGTCACCTATACTCACCATGGTACACCTCTGAGCCACACTTGTTCCTACATCTCAACTCTGTTCTTTTTCTACTTCACTGTAAGCTCACTCTCAGTCGCAGGGCCCTCTCTTACCGTATTATGCTTTCATGTCTGCATTTATTTTATTCACCTTGTATGTTCCCTGTTTATTGTATGCTCAGTTTTCCGGAGCTGTAGAGGACTGTGACTGTCAACAATTATTATAATTTTTAATTATAATTACATTTTAATGCTATATTAATGTAATTATTTCCCGTAAAACAATAAGTGAAACGTTAGACCACAGTTTTACAGTGAATTTAGTGTGTTACAATTTTACTTTAGTTTTCAAGTCTTGTGCCAAAATAGAGTTTACAGAACAAATAAAGAAACATAAACCTACTGCAAACTGTCATTTTTCTGATCACGTAGAGCACTTAAAATTGTAAAAAAACATCATTGATGGTTTTACTTTTCTTTGTCTAGGTAAACTGAATGAGAACAGAAACTGAGTAAATGAACTTAAAGGAAGTCTATCTTTCATTTCTCTTTCAATTGAATAACTAGTTATATAAGGAGTGGCAAAATAATTTAAAAAATCAATTAAGAGAATGACACTTTCACTTTTAACCATCATAGCTATAAAACAACTGAAGCTCATCTTTCCTAACTTTGAATGCTCTATTAATAGTTATGAAAGTGTTATCTTGCATTGACATTACGGTCTGCTGTAATTTGTCTTTTGAGAAAAATGTGCCCTCTCATGCATTAATCACCCTGTGAACTTCTTAATGCTAATAAACCAAAAGAGCAAGCAAAGTTGTTTGGCCATAGTTTGGAAGCAGAGTTACATAGTGCCGTTATCCAAGACATATTTTATTGCCAAATATATAATGCATACCTCACAAAATTTGAGCCCCGGGAAGAAGGGCAGGGAGCGTGGCCATGTGCACAACGGAGCGTGGTCACATCCCTGGGTACATGCCTAGTGCTTTTGTCGTGTTAGGCTGCCCCTTACACATCACCCCAACATCCATTCATTATGCCACATACCAGTGGCAGGTGCAAGCAATGTCTTGGCTGGGTCTTATATCTCATGTTTACTCACCATGTTTGCCACCCTTTCCATGTCCTTTTTGTGATCCTCAGTATGGCCAAATGTCACCTGTCAAGTCCCTATCTCTGCACCGTACTAATTTCTTCCTTGCGCTAATGTGTCCCGTTTGCCCCCATGGCTATTGAGTATTGGTTTCCATGTTTGCCTCCCCCATATCTCTTACTTGGCTCTCATATCTATTTTGTGCTTTCCCTTGCTTATAGCGCGTCTCTTTCCAGACCATTTTTTTATGGTCCCATATCTGCCAGACCCGATACAGTTCTGTAGTGGATGGACCAGCATTTCTAGTGGCATAACAGGCATAGCAGCTCATGCGGTGGTAACGGGACCTGAAGGCATACAGACATACTCTCACTCTGATCCATGGTGCAGGGATTCCAATGCAGCAGTACTGGGGATTTCCCTCTGGTGGTGGTCCAATCGGAAGGCAAAGCTTGAGATGTGCACGGTGGTATTGGTTGCCGCACTCCAATTTACCAGGCAGGGATTGAACGGCAACAGCACCAGAGCCTCTGGTGATACAGTAGCACTAGCCAGATTCTATTGAAACTGAAGGAGTGCTGTCTCCTGGGCTGAAGGAACGCCACTCCCTGACATGGCTTTGAGCCTCCTGGAGCTAAATTCAGCTTGGAGTTGGTGCTAGACACTAAGGACAAAGTCTTGAAAATCAGTCTGTTTGGCAGAATTAAAAATAAATAAATAATTATGTGTGACCTAGAAAGTATTAAATAATATTATTTTTCAGAATCCTGAAAACTTAAAAATGCTTCAATTATAGTTCAAGAAATGAGCAGTCAATCCTTTTTAAAACCTATCATTAAATATACAAGGGCGTAGTTCAGGGCCTTGCAATGCTGTACTTGCCTCTCCGGCCCTCTGCTGTCAGTTCTGTAGATGCACCGTCCTGCAGATGCATCATACAGCGGCCTCGGTGAGCATGGGCCTCCTGTGTGTGTGTGTGGGGGGGGGGATGCAATCCGGCCTAACCTTCAGGCATCGTAACTGCCATACGCCCTGTACCTCATATTTTACTACCCTGTAATTATACTGTTTTATTCATAACTCATGGTTCTTAACCAATATTTCAAACATATCTAGTTTCTACTTTACCAGATAACCAGCTCTCATCTTTATTTGGTGTCTGTTAAGATTATACAAAAAAAGCTACTTTGTTAGGTTCTAACCTTCTAATGTGAAAACTTAGTTTTATGTGTGTATATACGGCTTTGTCTTCATTCAATCCAGCTTGTATGTTTCACTTCACCACAGCCTTCATTTAGAACTATCATTTTCAAAGGTCACCATTTTGTTCATACAGCAATTGTGTCAGAGGATTAAATGGCACCAGAGCATTTGTTTTCCATTAAAATTAAACATTTTAAGTGAAGTGGGTAAATAAGAACAACAACTAGTATTTTAAGGTTTGGAAACAACAAGAAAAGATCATTTGAGATGTTAACGTACAGACCAATTATAGAAAATGTTTCATATTGCCTTGATTCATTTCAAACATTGCACAGGCTATTTTGTCTGTGAAATCATGTGGAACAGAATGCAATTTGTGTCAGAAGCTGGACTGTAGAAGGACAACTAATTCTAATTAGTACAAATTCCCTAAAGGCCAGAAAGAGGCCTGGTATGGTAACCAACTGCCTAATACTGTTTCTATTTCCAACAGGTGGATTGAGGCCTACTAAAGGTTGCCATGACAATATATAATAGCAGACCTTTAGAAGCACAACAAATATTAATTAAGTGCTTGTTCACAATTCAATTGATCTGCTTTCACAGAGTTTGAACATGAGAACATCTATTTTAATTAGTTAAATTCTTAGTATTGAAGGTGATAACACAATATTCTCTCTCAAAACAAAAACGGGCATTGGATTAACTGTTGAAAATAATTTACTGTTATGCAGCACATAACTCTGTCTTAAAAACATTCTGTCAGCATACAGCTGACATTTGCTGATCCCCCACCCACATATAAAATCTCTGAAACTATCCTCAGTTGTACGTTATAATGGAAACATCGTTTGAGGAGATTCAAGTTTTTTTTTATGTAGTTAGCTAAATGTTTTTAAATATATCTTAATTGTGCTTATACTGTGTAGAGGCATTTCCCACTTTATTAAAGAACTAAATTCCCTCCATTCACAATGATACTTTGTGTTGGTTCTCTTGGAATCCCCAATATTCACACCAATGTAGCAGGGTTAGTCATGCATTGGGATCTTCGGTGCTACTTTACTCTATATGTAGCAGGAGAGATCCCACACAACAACTTTGGTTGAAAGCCTTACAGCTGCTGTGGGATCTCTCCTGCTACGAAGGCATATGAGCAGCTCTAAAGGTGATCATCAGAGGTTTTCAGTGCCTGATAAACATAGAGAATGGCAAATTTCCAAGGGGAAGGACCTCCAGCAAAATATTATTGAGAAGGGAGGGCATTTAGTAAAGTTCTTAAATAAAATGAAAACTCATTTGCGAGTTCGGCAACAGAGATAATGGATCGTCATCGAATCATAGCTCCGCTCCCCAGTTCTGCACATACTGGTCACCCATACTATGCCAATTGTGTGCGAAGCCACACCTAGTTTTCAATAGGTCAAAAATCAGAACAGTGCTACAAAAAGTGGGAATGCTGGCAGGTATGTCAAACCAGGGTGGTCCCAAAATGAATGTTATTTAGCATAACAAACTGTACTAAACAGTGCACTGTTTACATATAACGTGTATACCTCTTAAAGGATTCAATGGTTCAGAGGTGGGCAAACTCATTATTAAAAGTAAAGAGATGGTTAAGTTATAGAACAAATTAGAAAAACTAGGTTTATTTAATTTGGGAAAAAAAAAATAATATGTATAAATATATCCAAAGACTACTTGGTTGATCCTGCCAGTAGCATATGCTTGGCGCGCAAATTACCCATTCCCGACTCGGGTATATAGTGATGAAAAATAACAATAGAGGACTCATTTGAGGAAAAGTTTGGATAAGATAATAATTTCTAGCATGGGGTCCAGGCCCTTTATTCTGGTCCCTCTGCGAGAGTCTCGTTGAATGGAATACTCTCTTCCTCACTCCCAGTCTTAAACGGCACCCGACAGGGATGCCCACTATCACCGCTGATTTTTGCTCTTGTGGTAGAGCCCCTGGCAGCGAAGATACATCTCTCCCCGGATATTAGGGGTGTTGTGGCTGGGTCTGAAGAGTATAAACTCAATTTATTTGCATATGATATCCTGCTTACACTGACCTCACCTCACACCTCTATCCCAAACTTACTTGATGTCCTCGCTGCCTACTGCTCTCTCTCAGGATATAAAGTACATTTTTCCAAGACTGAGGCCCTTGCACTTCATCTACCACCTCCTACCCTGGACCTTCTTAAAAGTTATTTTAATTTTTCTTGGCAGTTCTCCAAAATAAAATACTTAGGAGTCTATATTACTTCCAATTATGATACTCTGTACTCAGCAAACTTCCCACATGTTATTAATACAGTTAAGCTGAATCTGCTCAGATGGTAAAAAAAATGATTATTTCCTGGCTCGGTAGGATTATCACCCTTAAAACGAATATATTACCCCCTTAACTATACCTGTTTCAAATGCTTCCAGTGGGGTACCCAAATATACTCCTACAGCTGCATCGCTGGTTCTAACAATTTGTCTGGTGTCACAAACCCTGCGTACCAGCTTTGTGACATTACGTAGAGCTACACACAATGGAGGTAGGGGATTTCCAATGGAGGTAGGGGATTTCCAGACATTAACATTTATTATAACGATACCCACCTGAGCCAGTGGGACTTGGCCCCCGGTGGATAGATCTGGAATCCTCCATTTGCAAGGTGTCTTTCTTAGGTGCGACAGACCTAGACCTATGAAAGCTCACCCTATTGTTTCCTTTACTTTCCACATTTGGTACTATTGCAGATTTTACTTTAAGACTAACACAATACCCTGTCCCAAAGCACCTCTGGGATAACCCTGCTTTCTCACAGGGGCGGATCTAGAACATAATTTTACGAGGGGGGGGCGATTTAGTCCCTGCCCCCTTTTTGACAGTTAAGGCTGCCTGCGGCTGCACATTATGTGCACGTCCATTCAGCAGAGACAGGCAGGTAGAGTGTGCTGCCCGGCTGCTCTGATTGCGATCAGAGCCGTCACTTATTTCTCAGCAGGACCATGCCACTCTTGTTTTCAATCCTGGCACGTGAAAGGCATAAAGTTGATTAGAGATGTACTTGAGACTGCTCATTGTCTCCCACTGGCGACCCAGTGGGATACAGTTAAATTCGCTTTTCCGTCAATCAACTCTTTTGCGTACTTTCAGGTAAAACATTGTGTTGAATCCCTCTCAAAACCTGACGTTACGAGAGAGTTGACCCTTTGGAATTTATTGGTGTAAGAGATCCGCTTCAGAGTGGAATTATTACCAATTTATATAACATTCTTGTTTCCTTTCGGCAGACTAATAACCCATGAACTTAAGTGGGAGGCTGATCTGGGCAAGTCACCAGATGAGGACACCTCAACAATCAGAGAACGGGTCTCAAGAACCTCTATCTCCTCTTGTGAAAGCAAACACTTATCAAATCTATTTTAGGTGGTACCTTGTCCTGTCTAGGTTGTAAACAATATATGGGACCACATCTGACCTATGTTGGCGAGGATGCGGTGAACGGGGATCATTCCTCCACAACTGGTGGTCTTGCCCAAAAGTTGCTTTGTTCTGGGATGATGTGGCTGCTTTAGTTAGTGAAGTTACACAGATTCAAATTACTAAATCTCCCTGGTCCTTCCTTTTGGGATCTCCACTGATAAATATGCATAGAAGCTGTCCACACAAATCCTAAATGCAGTCTGATGTCTAGTGGATAAGAAGTGAAAAAACACAGACCCCCCCCCCCCCCCATCTAGACAGCACCTCATCAATAAAATATGGTTCCTGGCATCAAGTAAAAAAAATTCAGCATGCCTAAACAATAAATCCCACAAATTCTCCCAAATCTGGTGCGACTGGTTTATTTACAATAGTCCCTCCAATACACACGATAATAGCTCTCACCTCAGGACACTTCATCCCTCTTCCTATAACCTGTCTATATGTGGATTCAGCTTTTCTCAATTAGAGGAGAAATATGGAAAGTGTGTGACCTGCTTCCTTTTGGGATATCCAATTTGATAAGCTTTAAAGATCTTCATTCTGGTATGCATATCCACACACAAGAGTGTCTGGTGTATTAATTGGATCTTAATATTGCATATAGACCTTTGGTCTATGTCTCTGGTGATAAGGTTACATTTTACTTTGGACGATCTTTGGTCCTAATTTACATCATGATACTACACTATTGTGCGCCCTTGTCCTCTTTTATCCTTTATTTCTAGATTATCTTCATACTACACTGCTTGGTTTTTTGGAGGACTGGCAGCCGCCTGCAAATGGGAAGTGTTTGGTTTTTATAAAAAGACTTTTCAACTAAGACTTTTTTCCTATATACCCACTGGCAGACTTCTTGCAGTTTGGTGAACAAGTGAGTCTATCCACAAGCGTGCTGGACACCCACTAGACTGTTCCTGCCCTTTGACTTTTAAATGGCTGACGTTATCCATCAATCAGTGCCATTAGCTATCTAGAAGGTTCCCAGCAATTCCTCTAACAGCACTCTTGGACAGCTTGGAACCACAAGATGAAGAAGTAATCTATTGGGGTCACCACCAGAGATATGGGGTCTGCATTGTAAAGCCACTAGAGGATTGGGGTCTGCATTTAATTGCCATAAGAAATATGGGATCTGCTTTGTAAAGTCTTCAGAGATTTAGGGTCTGTATTCTAAAGACTCCAAAGATTTGCAGGTCTACATTATAAAGCCCCCAGAACTTTGGGCATCTGGATTGTAAAGCCGCCATAGATCAGCACTTTACATCCTCTTGTATTTATAGACAGCTTTGCTGCACATTGTCATACGGACCATGCTTTGTCTCTCTTGCTGAAATTAATGGTTCACACCAGCTATGCCATCATCAAAAAGTAGCATGAGAGTATATATGATTTACTTTTACTAGTATCATTTACTACTGTTACTTTTTTTTATATTCAAAACCAAGAATATGCTATGAGATGTAGAACAGCTGCTCCTATTATGTAGTTTATATGTTTGAATATGTACTTTTTCTTGGTCTTTAACGCGACTCTTAATAGCAAGAATCCCAGGCAAGTGACCATTATATCACCTATAAGCAGTGGTCGAAGTGAATATTTAGAAGTGACGGTATGGAAAATTTAATGGGAATGTAAGTGAATGGACTTTGATAGTTTTACAATGAAACCAGTAAGAAGTGGCGGTATATATACACCCCCACTTCAACCACTGCCTATAAGACACTTCTGATCTCCAATGTACTAAACTCTCCAATGTACTAAAGATCTTTCAGAAGTCTGTTCATAATTCCCATAAAGGACATATAAAATTGTTGTCTCTCTTAAACAGTAGGACAGTGTGTGCCTTGAGTGTAATTGATGAGCAGACCTGTAGTGGCTTATTTCCTAACATAATTTATCTTTTTTGTATTACTTTTTCACAGATGGATTTTCATGACAAATTGTCTGTTCTAGAAACGCCCTATAGCATATGTAAAAGAAATAGTAAAATGATTTGTCAAATATTTTTGCATGTGTAATGCATATTGCTCAACAGGAAATCTAATGTGGTGGTTCTAACTACAAAGATAAATACGAGTGATTTAATTACAGTAATTAACAAAACAGTTAATTACACTGTCACAAGTAAAGTCTAATTTTGTTTTGATTAGGGTGAGATCAATACCATATGTTTGTCTACTCACTAATTTCAAAGTATTTATTGGATACTAACTACTTAATGGAATAAAAGTTTTGTGGATTAGTATAATAGATTAGTTTGTGAAAAGGCTATTTGGGTGATTGCTATGTTGCCAATGGTGTGTAAAACATCAGAACTGACCTATGAAACTCTTGGATCAAGGGAGAGGTATTGCTTAGTTTACAAAGAACAAGTGCCTATAATTACATAAAATGTTCTCACAGATTCCTTAATTGTGAAAGATACACTTACTACTTTGCAAAATATCTACCTGATGCTTTTAATGGGGTTGTACATTTCCTTAGTAGCAAATTTTAATCTTTGGTTTTGACAATGATCCAATGGGAGAAGTTTGAGAGGGGTACATACAGTGACATGGAAGGTGTCATCTCAGTATGAGCAGCTCACAATTAGTAAATCAGATTGACACAGGCCTAGATTTAGATTTGTGTTGTCCGTGCCCAAACCCTGTCCACAACTGGTTCTTTCCACCACCTTTTCCCTGCTTTAGAACTAAATAAGCACAAACTCCACCTCATCCTATATAGAAAAGTACACTAATTGAAAATTGACCAAACCTAAAGCCCTAGGCATGGACATGTGTGGCCTTTCTTGCAGTGCTGGGCACTACTGGCTGAAAGATAATACTTCCAAAGCCAGTTAGATCATTAATATATTTTTTTATGAGCATTTTGTTATAACTATAACTAACTATTGTAACCGATAAAGATTGTCTAATGCAATCAATGTGGTCCCAACGCACAAAGAGATTTAATAGCAAAATATAACAAAGTATAACCAATACATACGCTGCACGCTGGATCCAGTAACAGCTCATCAATCCTAAAGTCTGTGTTGTCAAAGAGAGTTTTGCTGTAGAAGTGGTCAGTTTTTATACAGTTTGGTTTGAAAAATACAGTAATGATGTCACACTGTACACAAAGATAACACTAAGATAGTGTTTCATTGGTTCAGGGTTTAAGATAGTCCATTACAATGCAGGTCATAGGTCAGTTCAAACGATGCTTCTCCAAAGGTGGGGAAACTCACTCCAACAGCTGTTTAAATGTCTTGCCTCAAGGAACCGCCGAAATTCTGGTTTAAAGTAACCCATTAACAGTGTATTAAATTATTATTCTTATACTAATCATAGCTAGCGATCGCAATGTGCAATCGCTTATCCGATAATACCAGATTCCTGCTGGTGAAATGTGGATTAATGAAAGACCAAACACAATACATTTCTTATGACCTGAACCATAAATATATTTAATATATATTATATATAGGTTTACTTTCCTAGTTATAGAGGCACTGGGCTTGGAGTGATGCTTCATAAGAAAGCTCTTACCTGAATTTGCATGAACACCTTCTATACAGGTCAAAGCCTGACAATGCAGGAACACAAACAGCCAGTCTCAGGTTCTCTGCACCATACTATTAATATTCAGTTCCACTGACTGTGAGTTCATGCTCCTTGCTCAGATACTCTGATATTAGAAGAGCTCAATCTGAAATTATTTTGGAGATTTTGAATTAATAAAAACTATAGATAAGGGCCAGCTGTTGTAGTTAGAGCTGCATGGGGGCCATGTTCTGTCCCAGGGCACTTTAGAGTTTAGCTGGGCAAGCCCACATTGGTATCATTTTAAGGATAAACTGGGGTGCTATGAGGTTATGGGTGCAATACATAATACCAACATTGAAAACAGTGCGGTACACAGTAGCCAATTTGTATTCTCAAGGCTTGCATGTGTTTTCAATATTTATTATATACAATTTTTAAAATTGAACATGTACGTATGCAAGCGTAATTATTTATCTATAGCGGTACTTTCCAGGAATGTATGCAATTTTTTCTGATCTACTGTTGTTTTCCTTCCCCACTATGTACCCCTCTTCCCCTCCCCGAACCTTAACACCCTTCCCTTCCCCTTCTTTTTTGTGTCCCTCTTTAATAATTTGTAAAACCTAATAAAAAAACTTTGGTAAGAAAAAAAAAACATGTACCAGAAGATCATAAAAACAGGCTTATAACACAGGGAGTAACCAACATCAAGATGTCACAACTCACACTATGCCATGAAACTAATGCGTTTCGTCATAGGACTTCATCAAGTGAACATTGGTATTGCTGCTGTGATAAGTCTATATTTTTGTACTTTTCTTTTTTTACCCCCCCCCCCCCCTGTCTTTGTTTGATTATAGAGTGTTTTCATGCCCATGGAGATCAGGTAAACTAAAATAATAGCTGCAGACTAAATATTTCATCATGGTGAGTTTAAAGAAGTGCTACTGAGGACTATTCCTAAAGATATGAACCATAAAGAGAAACCTGTTAAATTATTATATTGTGGGAATAGCGCTCATTAATAATAATGGGCTGTATTGCTTCTAGACTAGAGGTGGGCAGTGCAGTTGAGCGCCTAAGGACAGCTCCTATAAATAATATAATTTGCTGTAACTGGATGAGGTTGTGGCGCAACCTGAAGTAGACGGTGCTATTGGCGCTCCAAGAGTGAGGCACCAGATTGCTGTATTTTTATAAAAAAAACTATATCCATATATGAGGGTTTCCAATTGTCGGCGATGGGGCGCGTGGATTTTGCCAGCAATTATGGTAGAAATCTGGGGGTAAATGTATCAATATGCGGGTTCTTCAACACCCGCGTGTTCAGCCTCTTCCGCGATTAAATTTCAAGTGGTGCTGCCTTGTAAAGGGAAGTTAACCCCTTTACAATGCAGCGCCGCTTGAAATTAATCGCGGAAGAGGCTGAACACGCGGGTGTTGAAGAACCCGTATATTGATACATTTACCCCCTGGACTCATTTTTCCGCGCCTCCCGTGATTTCTGTCAAATCTCCGCCGCTAAGCTCCGTATGGATGTTTTGGAGACTCTTCTCGTCTAATTGAATTTTCCCCCTATGATTACATGTTTTTAGACCATGTTATATTTAAAAATTGTATGTACAAAGTCAGAAAAAAAAAGATATCAAACTGTGTCTTGGATTAGCTATCATAGGCAATTATTATTTCCAAAATCTACCCTAGTTTAATCTACACTGATGTTACATATAATATCCTTATGATAAATATTTGACTTCTTCCATCAAGATGACAGGACAAGTTATAGAATCCTACAACTTCTATCATGCTGAGATTTGCCTCTGTATACTACACAGTGGGTTTTGCCTGTTTTGAAAGAAAAAAAATCTTCATTCTTTATACTGCAATTTGGAAAACCTAACTGGCAAAAAAAAACATTTATTCAAATTTTAAGGTTTCTAAGTACGTCAAGATGAGCTTGGCTATCCACATAAATAATTTTGACATGATAAATATGTGAGTTTGATGATAACTGATAAGTGAAGCAATTACCTTGCTTTTTCTGGATTACATTAAATGAAGATTCTGATAGAGTAATGAAAATAGACAAAAGAGACAAAAGGCATCTATAGAGCTTTTGGGCACCGCGTTATCTCTGTTCTACCATATTGAAGTAGAAGAGTTATCACCAATCATGCTTCCTATGTAGCTCCTTGCTTGTAAGCGAGAACACTGAATAAATTGTCACACCAAAGCAACTGATAAATTGAGACTGGCAGACCTTTTAAAGTGTGTAAATAAAGTTATCAGCAGTCTTCCCTTGGTCCTAAAGATATGGCTATTTTGCATATAATAGATTGCAGAATAAAATTTCCCTAATTTGCTGACATCAGTAGCTCATTGTGTGCTCATTGGTATTAAATAAACATTTCATCTTTGATCTCAGATTATCACTGTCCCTGCACTTTGGCGCATACAATGAAGTTAGAAAACCAAATCCAATGATATTTTAATTTTATCTAGGGGAAAATGATCTTTCTGGCTAATGTGTATATACAGCTATTGGTTAAATTGAGAGGAAGTATTTATAAAGATCTTTAATCTTCTACTGCATTACCTGTGGCTCTTTTATAAGGATGGAGGAAATGAGATTAAGTCTTTAGCACAAACAAGGATTGGCAGTATAAATACTCTGAATTTGAATGAATGAGGCCCAGTATCAGTCAATCAACAAATGCTTCATTTCATTGCTATTATTTTACAGGAGGGAAAACAAAACTCTTAAAGCAGATATGTCAGAATGGTGTATCGTGGCCACTTGTTGCCCTCTTCCTCTTAGTTTGTGGCCCACACCCTCTGCTCCAACCTTCCGCTAAATCTCACCCCCACCTCTGGTAGCTGGGCTTCTAGAACTGGTAATATTGTTCTATTGTTTCATAGAAACCTATGTACTGTAGCATACTAAATATATAAATGCAGTAATAAAGAATAAAAAAAAACTATAATTTAATTAATACAATATAGCATTAATATGAAGCAAAGTTAGATAAAGTAGCCTTTTTTTTTCATTCATGTACAGCCAGTCCCCACTAAACCTGACAAAGTCATCACTGAGATTTACATCTTGTAGAGTTGGAAGCAGAGTGTGTTATAATGTACATAATAAGCATTTTACTTATGCACATGCCCACAAACCACTAGTTACAGTTGCGGCCATATAAAGACTGACCTGCGTCTTTCACTTGTGGCCCCTTACAATTGAAGAGGCAGAGCAGGGAACGGAGGGGGTATGTAAGTGTAGGCAAAATGCCTTATGGGCGTGTTGGTACCTATGCGAGTTATGTAGACTGAGACTCAGAGGCACATACACCTGTCAGGAGATGGGCAACTTCCGGGTGCTCGGTCACTGGTGTGAGTTACGAACTGATAATGAGGATGATTAGCTGAGATGTGTCTGGATCAACTTACCCGTGTAAAATGTGGCTTTTATTCGGACGCATTTTATATCTGCAAATTAGATGGAAATGGCGTCCGTCTCTATGTGAGGCGCTTAATAAGTGACACGCCTGCCTTAAAGAATTGCTAAACCTAAAATAAAAGTTGAATTTTAAAATAAAGCTAATATAAACAATCTTGGGAGTGATTTGGCGTTGGATACAAAAGATGCAAGTTTGCATAAGCGCAAATATCCGTCTGCACAATTACATTTCCTTGTGTGTATTTTGATTTGCTTGCCTATTACGATGCAATATGTGCAACCTTAAATCTGTGTAGGCTCAGAATTTATGCTTGATAAGGAACATATTTCAGCTATGACTGTAGCCCAAAATAAGATTCAAAGGTCTCAGACTTGCGTCTATACACCTTTCCTGTACTGCAGTGCACATGAACACTCTTCATCTGCCTCTGAAAGTATAAGAGGCAGCAAGTATTAGAGACACACCTGCCACAGGATACTGGTGCAAGCTGCGTGCATATGCAGTATGACATGTTATCGCGTGACCCAAAAATCGCAACTTGCAAATACGCTGCATCCAGTTGTATATCATCTCCTTTATGCTAATGTTCTCATATATTTAGCATTGTATTTACATTTGCTATTAAGAATCTTTGAAAAGCAGTGTGCATAGGCAAACAACTTTTATCTCAAAATTTCAAATAAACTGAAGCACATGTGTAGTACTCCCCAAGGTTCCTCACTTTAGGTGTGGTATGACAATGAATCTCCTGACTACTTACTATAAACTCATAAAAGTCCTTTCTGAAGACATCGTACTGAATTGTCAAGGTGCATCTGTTAGGTCAGACTAGACTAGCCTATGTGAATAAGCCTTATGTCCTGCTTTCCATACTAAAGGAAAGGAACTTGAAGCAGATATCTACTATTGTTTTTAAATATATATATCCAATGGCTAACAAGATGATTTACAAACGTCACCATTTTTCTGCTGCCTTGTAATTGAAAACAACATTTAACCTTAGTAAGTTTTTTGCAAAAATATTATACATAAATCCAAGGGAAAAAAATATTTTTATATATTTTTTTCAATTATATTTGTCAAAAAATAATTTACAGCTAATATTAAGAGGAATAACATCAAACAAAATAAAACAACAACATGTATAAAAATCATCACACTGTGCCCCTTCACCTTTACACTCTGGTGCAAAACATTTGTTACACTGTGAATCAGTTTTGGACCCGATACACACCTCAGTTTTTATAAAATTTTGGACCCGATACACCTCAGTTTATACAAGTGTTCTTAGATCTCCTCAAAAAAGCACTGGTGTGCTTAGTTTTGCAGTGCCATGCAGAAACAAGGTTTAACGTTGTGAACCAAGACTATTGAAATAAGATCAGAGATGTAGTAGATGCATTTTGAAGGGTGTTTCTTGCTGGGCTTCACATTGCCATTTCCATTCCACAGAAGGATTTTAATTTAGCACCAGCTCACAGCTGGTGGTCTTCACATCTCGTCCAATACTTTTAATTGACTTTGATGTGACCTTGATAATATTAGATTTTTCCACCATTAAAAGTGCAGTGCACAGCAGATGTAGTGGTGTGGCGGGGTCTCTAGAGTTCAAAGGGTAGGTGAGCTAAGCAGACTCATATTGGTACAAAGCCACAACATTTTATTTAGCAGTGCTCAAAGAGTGTGTCTGATAAAGAACCTGCCATGCTTTTTACAGGGCATTATAAAATCTACAGGGGCTCCACTGGAGATGGACGTACCCACATTTAGTTAAGAGATGCACATAACGTTTGAGTATGAAAAGGTCTTGTTCACCTAATTGCGGTATAATTAGTCATGGTGGTATTGGAGAGCTGGTGCAATGATACACAATGATGATTACACCTGTCAGTAGCTCCGTCTAACCCAGTGATGGACAACCTGATGCACTTCAGGAGTGGCATGGACATCCCTCTAACCTCCAAAAAGGCCACTCATTACCCTTAATCCCAGTAATAACTTAGAACAATGCATTTAATAAAATAGACACCTATACATAAAAACATATCAACTGATAATTAAGACAAATTATTGATACAAGCTATAACAAACAAATTTGAAAAGTCAATGTGATTTTCCAAGTTAGGTATAAGTCTGAAACAGGAACCACACCGTTCCACAGAGAGGATTTATTACTATTTTATTAATGTTTGTTGTAGTAATTTACTTTTTTTAATAAGAAAACTGAAAGCTGCCACACAGCTCTGTTTTTTTGTGACCAGATTTTGTCTGTGTCCTACTGCTTTTAACTGGAGAAGGATTGTGGTGCAGAGGTGATGCTGAGTGTATTGTGGACAGGAGTAATTTAGAAACTATAATAAATAGAGAAGTTGAGAAGCTATATTATTGTTATTGTTCAAACATAGGTATGAGCATTATATCATATTTATTACTCTGGCATATATGGCATAAAATGGACCTTAACAAATGACATAGTTGTTGATGATATAGTTGACTAGTGATGTCAGAGTGGCAATGTTAAGGTTTTCTTTCATATTTATTTGTTAATATTTATACCACTCATAATCTGTAATAAAAATCATCCTTAAATGTGACTGAATTCCAGTATTGCACCTACAACACTGTTTGTATTGGTTCTTTTCATTATATTTTTCATATCTACCAACTAATCAGAGACACCATGAAAGTGGTAGTGAACAGTGACTTTTATGTAACCCTTATGAGAATGAAGCTATAAAATCTATTATGCTTTAAGTGCAGCTTTTAATTCAGGTGCCTTTCTTATAGTTACAATAGTATGCTATTATTATTATTATTATTATTATTATTATTATCGTTTATTTGTAAGGCGCCACAAGGTTTCCGCAGCGCCGTACATGGTACAAACAGTAGACTATACAGGGTAAGACAGTACAGAACAATAAACACAAAGTACCAGTACTTCAGAAACTCCAGGCAGGCAGATACAGTAGAGACGGAGTGGAAGAACAGGTATGGAGACAGGAGGGAAGATGGGCCCTGCTCATACGAGCTTACATCCTAAGGGAGGGTAAACAGAATCAGGTACATAAGGGAGCCAGTGAAGCAACGGGGAAAGAGAAAAGGGGCAGGGGAGAACCAGAAGAGGTGAGAGGTTAAGTGGATGGTTGGTAGGCCTTAAGGAACAGGTGATGCTATAGAATGTTGGAAGTTTTTCATCTCTTTTACCTGCTGTTGGGGTTATCTAATTAATGTAGGATTCTTATAATATTCAGCTCTCCCATAAGTTGAATTTTGAGAACTTTCTTACAGTTGATAGTGCCTACTCTGCCCCTTCTAGATTTATACAGTGTTATAGTGTAAGACTTACACTGTCCTCTAATGTATATCTCTGTGTATGTAACTATATACACAGCTGGAGTTAATTCTACACTACCACTTTCATGTATAAAAATAAGTCTGCATATTTATCCAATAAGCACAACTTGTCCTTCATATAATGGCATTTTTTCCGTCATATTCACAAACAGTTCTGTTTTAATCAAACATCAATTGAACAATTCTTGGTTTTCAAGCCCCACACTGATAAACAATATCTTTGACAAATGACACAACGTCCTTTGATGTTGAAGTGTGTTTTCTTTTTTGTTATCCCAGTTATGTACTTTCATCATACAGATGAGCTAAGTATGTACCATGTATGTTTTCTTTATTCCACTTTTTGATTTTGGAAATACATTTATTCCGTGAATGCATATACATATAAAATGATGTATTTGGGTTTTCTGCCATCTGCCACAGATGTTTATAAAGTATAATTCCCACATTAAATCATGCAATCTGTGTGTAGATTTTGTTATGGATTTTGTAACTTCACTGTGCATTAACATAAAGAACTAATTTCTTTATTGACAGCATACACAATTTTGTCAAGAGCATACAAAATGCTTCAACATACTCTGGTGAATACACAAGAAGCCTCTTAATTTTCAGTGTCACTGGAAGCGTGGTAAAAGTTAGGGAGAGTTTGAAGTAATTGCCTATGGACAAGTATGCAAATAAGCCATGGGGGAATATTTACTAAACTGCGGGTTTGAAAAAGTAGAGATGTTGCCTATAGCAACCAATCAGATTCTAGCTGTCTTTTTTTAGAATGTACTAAACAAATGACAGCTAGAATCTGATTGGTTGCTATAGGCAACATCTCCACTTTTTCAAACCTGCAGTTTAGTAAATCTAGCCCATGGTGTGCATGTGGGTATAACCCTTTCTCAGCATTGGCTAGTTTAATGGTGTTCCCAGATGTTTATGCTACATTGGAGTAATGGTTAATTATCTATCTTTTTTTCTTGTAAATTTAACATAAGAACATTGGTTTATTTTGCTTTAAGAAATTAGTATTTTTCTTTGCTATGATGATATTAACTAACCAAAAAGCCCAACATTCAGAGTTTCATCAGTGAAATGTACTTTATTTATGTTAAAAGACAGCTAAAAGTGTACATTGTTTCACTTGAAACGGAAATGCTCAGGTTTACCCAATATTCCTTTGGAGATTTCATTAGCACCCCATCAGAACCATTTAAGGTCACTAGCTGTGCCTAAAGCGCAAAGGAGCTCAAATTTATACATACTAGCCATGCCCCTTTGTAATCCAACAATCTGCAGAGCCAAAGTATCGCTCAGCTGCCTAGGTGACATTTCTTATTAAATGAGGTGGTAGAAGATTTTCTACCGATAAACAGTGATAGAAAATCCTCCATATAGCCTAATTTTGAATAAATAGACCCCTGTGTCTGGTTTATAATTATGGGAGATAGAGTTCATTAATAGCTATTGTCATCATCTCCTAGAGGATAAAATAAATTTTTCAAATAAAGCGCTAACTCTTTACTGGTAAAAGACACTTCTTTAAACCAGTACCCATGTAAACCATTCAATGTACCGTAATGCAATTTAATTTCTTTGTTCCTTAATAATTTAAATAATTGCTTTATTGCTCACAGTCAGGTTCCTGTTGAATCGGTAATGGTATGTTGATCTATTGATGTGTAGATTTACCATTCTATTTACTTCTGCTGTAAAGCACTATCTGCTGTCTGACAGTCCATTGAAGTCAACTAGCTGGAAGGTTCTATACATAGAAGAATTTTTATGGCAGAAAACTTTGTAAATTTGGTTCTTTCAAGTTCCCCCTGGCTGTTACATTAATGTCGTGTAATTTCCAGGTGTTACCTAATGGAAGCCTATTCTGTAAAAAGTATACTTTCCTAACAAGTATCATGTTGCAATGTTTGTGTATATAAATATGGGTTTATTTATTGGTGTATTCTTGGGATTATATAAAATGTCTTGGTTTAAGATAAAGGTTTTAGATATCTGATATATAGGATCTAGAGATGCAGTGAGATGGGAGAGGTACATGTGGTCAAATGCAATTTAAATTTATTTTGTAAATCCAATTAACGTAGCCATTATTGGCATAATTGGAGACCAGTAGACCTCAGGGAATATAAAAACAAAATAATTGCCCTATATGGTATTGTGTCTCCTGCCGTCATTGTAGTTCTGTTACTTAACCATAATTGCTAAATATGCCTAATTTCTTGGAATGTTCATGTCTCAGATTTGACACTTTAAATTTTCGAACTCTGATTTTTAACATTGACCATCTGCCTAGTACCAGTTCTTTTGTTTAGTGTACTGGAGGTAATTTTAAATATCCCTCACTAGTATTATTCTAAACGCCACAGAATGGAGACTATGAAGGAGTCGATGCAGTTTCATGTGAATTAAAATAAATACCATTATGCAATGTAGAATATAATTGGGAATAATACAACATTGGTATACATGAATTACAAAGAAGGAAGATATTGGAAATTACATGTACTACTAAAATGTTAAATCAATTATTTCAATAGATTTTTTGCACAGAGGCTTCATGGATCTGCAAATATAAAAGGAGACTCTGTAAGTGGCACCATTGTCCATGGATTGGATGGAGTTTCTGTGCTATGCTATCAGCCTTGTTGAAATAGAGTACTAGAAAAAGCTTTTCACAAGGCCATATGTTCTTCTGGCCTGCATATTCCCACCATGGGATCATTGTGCTTCTGAAATGCAAATACATTGGGAATTCTCCAAGACCGTTCTCTAAAAACCTCTTGGTATGACACAGTGGATGAAAGTAGAGGTGGCTCCTGATGGGATATCTGCAGCACTTGTTTACTCAGGTTCTGACTTTCATTTTAATCCTTGCATTGATTCAAGAAAGCTCTCCTACAGTACTGTATTAAATCCCCCCAAAATATGGAAATCCTCTTTTTTTTTTTTTTCTTTTTTATTTCAAATATATTTTTAATCCATTAAGTATAAAAAAAAAATAATAACCTGAAATCAAGTGATTCAGTTGGTCTTGTGTTTCTGAAAACACCAAATGAGCATAGTGAACTCACTTATCCCTATTAATCGGTACATTTCATTACAACAAAAGAGGCCAGGAGTTTGTATGTTCTCCCCGTGTTTGCGTGGGTTTCCTCCAGGTGCTCCGGTTTCCTCCCACACTCCAAAAAACATACTGGTAGGTTAATTGGCTGCTATTAAAATTGACCCTAGTCTGTGTGTGTGTGTTAGGGAATTTAGACTGTGAGCCCCAATGGGGCAGGGACTGATGTGAGTGAGTTCTCTGTACAGCGCTGCGGAATTAGTTTCGCTATATAAATAAATGGTGATGATGATGATGATGATGATTCTCTTTTTCGATATGGAATTCCGAAAATCAAAAACCTGTTCTATTCATTTAAAGGGGGTTTCTACTTTACAAAGTAATTATACTAAATAATCCCTTCTCCGGAAAGCCACCATTCATTGTATTTAGCGCAGTCCTGCTACTTCCATATGGCCAGGACTTCTGTTGTTCACTACTTGCTCTTGCCATAGCAGGGCAGTGCCCACACCAATTACAGCCACTGTGTCTGATCTCTTTAGCTGTGCAGAGAGCTGAGCAGTGCTAAAGGTGCTCACCAGAGGTCCAGGCTCTATGCAGGTAATATTATTGGTAACGGGAGTTCATTGAGTACAATTACTTATTTATTAAAACCACGCAAACACAGGGAGAACAAAATAATAATGGACAGGGCCCTTGTCGGAATCGAACCATGACCCAAGATTCTGTGGCAGCAATGCTAGCTACTATACCATCATGTAATAGATTTTTAAAGTGGAATTCCCATTTTAATAGTTGTGGTATATCAATTTCTCGAAACAATATCAATTTGTATCTGTACGTCTCACCAGTTGTGCAACTCCTGAAACATTCTTAATCAAGAAAATTGCTAATAATGGTAACAGACACTGTGATCAAATATTTCTCAAGAGTATATATTTTGAAATGTGGAGGAGGCCACTGGGAAACACCCGTGATATGGTTGGCTTCTTAAGAACATCTGACTATTGGAAAGTTTATGAATTGAGCATGGGATAGAGCAAGTTTGACCTGGAAAATGGGTGCATATAAGTATTTTGGCAAACCTTTTCTCCTGGCATGTGTATTTCCACTCTATAAAATGCACTGCCAACAGAACAGGCAATAAAATACATTTAGTGATAAGTTTTCTGTCTTTCAGCAAGTTTCAAATAAAATCTTTTCAACAAGAATATGTATAGTTTAGTATAAATGCTTGATAGTAAATGGAAATCTGGGTGCCTAAAACTTTTATAATATAGATATAAATGCTACATTTAAGTTGACATGTATTAAGCAGTTTCTGAACATACCGATATTTTATCAACACTTTTTTTCTTTTCCCCGATCCATAGTCTCATTTCTACTCCATAAACAACTAGTTTGAATCCATTTTATTAGAGCATTTAACCTTTTATGTTTCCTTGACCTGGTAAATTGGATCCATCCAGTTTTAACATTCCATTCAGTAAAGTACAGTACATAATTTGTTGTATTACAGTATCACACAAAAGACTGAATTCTGCTATGGGGTACAGAAGCAAAAAGCCTTCATTTTTTTTACCTCTATTGTCGTAACATGTATTACCACATTACAATACAGTCTTCTAAAGTCTTTCTTTCTGAATTCTACAGTTGTTTGCAAAAGCTGCATCCTCTCAATAGAAGCACATTAGCTAGAAAGAGCACATACCTCAAGAGACTTACTCCGCTACACATTTAATATGTAGGCATGTTGTGTTTTTGTTGTTGTTATATCCTATTCTTTATCTTAGAATACTACATCACTTTTCTAGATTCTTATATATATTTTTTATTTTCCTTTTATAAAAATAAATAGATTAGGGATAATAGAAAGAACTATTAATCTCTTACTATTGTGAGCTCATTGGAAGATATTCACTGTTTACAGTGAAAAACGAATCTGGGCAAGATGTACAATGAGTGTAAGAGACTGTATGATTTTTTTTTTGTTTAAAATACAAGGACAAGTAGTTTAACCTTTGTTTGGATTGACTATATCAGCCTGTTTTGATGACTGATTTAAAAGCATGCATTTCTATTTACTGTGGATATAAAAAAAACAACTTTTAGTGAATCCCTTTTGTGTAATGAAGTTTGCTGCAGGTCTCAGGTCAAAACTGGGCTTAGAAATAATGGTAATAATATTTGATCTGGATAATATCAGATAATAGGTCCCAACATGCCCTGCCTGCCAGAACCACAGGTTGCTCACCACTACTTTAGAAGGTCCACAGTGTTATGCATACTGTAATTTATTTTTGGCTGATACTTTTTTTAATCATATCCAGAGAATGACTAAGTCCCCATGAAGCCCTGGGCAATATTGTGGTTTGGAACTCCTTCCCTTTGATGTTTATCAAAACAAAAGTCCCACCAGAATGGTTTAAAGTAATCCATGCATCCTAGTTCCCGCTGGGCACTAAGCAAAAGCCTAGCTTGCCTAGTGGATGAAAGATGATCGGACTCTGATGATGCCTAATGAATGATATCTATAACTTGTCACAAATGAATTAAACATATTTTTTCCACAATTTTCTAAGACAATGGAGACGGAGCAGCTGCCTGATGCTGACTAGCAGCGCTCTTAGCACTTTGCCAGCCTGTCCAGGGTGCCTCTGCCCATGCATGACCCGGCGTTGGTGGCTGGTTCACACATATGCATTTGAGCTGCAACAGACTTCTAGTTCCACTTTTGACATAAAAAAACATAAAAAATAGAGAATTGAAATATTAAAATGTTTTCTTTAATGAAGGAAAAATGCTTTATTTCAATAACAAAACATTTGTTTTCCAGTTAGGATTTGCCTTCTTGCGATAGCAATAGGAGGACAGAGGCAGCACTTCTACTTTCCTCCATGAAAAGTAGACTTCACTATGCTTGCATGTGAAAGCCTTCACCAGAAACCCCCTGCAAAAGCTAACGCCGCCGATAGTCTTCACTGACCCAGGTGCCTTGTTAAATAGGGAGAAGTCCGGTGAAAATCCATTTTCCAGTGAGAAAGCATTTTTCAATCATTCTTAAATATGCCGCATAGTTGTTTAGGTTGAAAAAAGTATGTTCATCACGTTAACATTTTCACCTTTTGATCCAGAAATATGCAGACAAAAAACCTACAAAGCATGGTTCAGTTTGTCCTAACTGGGGAAAACATGCTTCCTGGCCCCATAATGGCCATTAGACAATTCCCTGTACCGGGACAATTCCCTAGTACAGGCAGAAACTGGTACAGGCAGTTTCTGCCTGTACCAGTTCTTGTGGGAGTACATTCCACAGGTTCACAGCTTTTACAGTAAAGAACAGTCTTTATAGTCTTGTGGTCTCTGCAGGCACCTTAAACTAAATAGGTTGTTATTGATTTATTAGTATAGACTATTAATATATTTATACAAATGGAAGGGATCATAACCCTTCTAAAGGTTCTTTACTGTACATAAATCTAGTCAATATTTATTCAAAAGTGAGATCTCCCATACCCCTTAATAATTATAGCTAGATGCTTTTCTTTCTAGATTCACCCTAAAGTGTTCCACCTAAGGTTTTTAGATGACGAATGCATAACATTATGTAACGGGGCAGATGGTTGGCACCCCAAAAGTAGTTTAAGGAAGGATTCTACAGACCCGATGATATGGTAGAGAGGTGAAGGTCCCCCCAGTAGTGTTGGAATAAAACAAGGAACACAGGACTAAAACTGCATAAACTTGTGGGTTTATTTTCTTTGCTTGTGGCATAAGATTTTGCCACAACAACAGATAGGTAGCAGTAATGTAGAGAAGTAATAGCACGATACCATCAATGTGCAATGTTATTTAATATGTCACAAAATAAATAATATTTTAGGAATCTTGGTTCAACAATATGCAAACATAAAATAATATAACACATAGGTTGTTGAATAAATATGTCCCACTTTAAACTTAGGCGCTGTGCATCAGTGAAATGGATTTCACTGGATAGATACTGTAGGAGACAACCGGTTGCTACAAGTTAATTAGACCAATGCATTAAATGCTTATCACACAAAAATCAGGAGAGATGCAACAAGGAGTAATCCAGCTGGTTTAGATTTGATGCTTTCTAGTTCACTTTATGATATACAGAAACTAAGGGGGTAACTTATTCCACAGGTTTAAGTGAAGTGTCAGCTGACACATGATGCTTGTTTACTTGTACAAGTCGAAATCTGTAGTCATCTTGATGGATGCATGACTCCTGAACTCTGTAAACAGTAGCAATTCTGTACAATAAGCTGTTTCCAGTGTAAAGGACAGTATCCACTCTGCAATTCGTCTAATGGACTTAGCAACTGTAGGGTTAAACAGCTTGCAATTTTCTCATCAGCATCCATTTTAGGCAGTGTCACGAATTGGGGTCTTAGTCCTGTTTACACCACTCAGCGGTACCATATCATTGTACATCTCCCTCCTGGTTGAATGCAGCATTCTATTCTGGGACAAGCTTGACTTCTGTGTGCCGTACTGGAGGCTGCCATCTTGGGTGATACATTTTGCTACATCCTGCTTATTCTGAGCACCTGGCTTCATCCACCAATTAGCTCCCTCTGCAGACTATAAAAGTTACCTCCTATACTCAGCTAATTGCCAGTGCAACAATTCCTAGTTCCTGGTTCCAGTTTATCTCTGTTGCTGTTTGTTGCTGCTTCATCATATTTGCTGTTACAGACTCCAACCATTTACCTTTTTGTTTGGATTCCGCATCAATCTGCTTTCTGTGATACAGACTTCAATTATTTACCCTTTTGACTTCATCCTGTTTGCGGTAATACAGACTGTAACCATTAACCCTTTGTGTGAATTCAGCTTCATCCTACCTGCTGAAATAAAGACTTTGGATATTAACTTCTCATGTGGATTCACCCTCATTGTATCTGCTTGTATACAGATTCCAGCTGTTACTTTCTATGTGGATCCTTCCCTCTTCAATCTCTTCCTGTCTCTCCTACTCCTATTCATCTGCGTTCCTAGAGGTACTGAGTCTCTGGTCATGGGTTCAGGTCTCCCCTGTTTCCACGTCACCGTTCCAGTCCATCAGGTCCAGTTACCAGTCACTATTTCAGTCCAGTCCAGCATTCCTCCGCCTAACATTCATTATACAGGGTTAGAGCAAGCTCTATGAGCAAGACATTCATCCATCCTCCCAGTTTCCACTACATTCCTGTCACAGCTAGTCTCAAGTGTCCCAAGATGGATCCCAGAAACCCTATTGCTGTGACAGGCAGTTTCAGTCAGCTTGCAGATAACTTTAAATGTAGCAGATTTGGCTGGAACAAACTCTTCCTTTATATGAGTGCTATAACACTTCTCAATAGCAATATTACAGTCCCAGTCAGAGGTTTTAATAACACAGTTTAATGTCTCACCTAAATAACTTGAACATAGCATAACAAAATAAACTTATCTGTCTTAATATGAGTCCTGCTGACATCTCATGGACAGTGGCAAATTAGGTCTTTTCCTATACTGCAAAGCTGTATCTTTCTGGGCTGGCTGCAAATATCCCTCAGGACAAAAATTCAGCCATTGCATTTAGCGGCTCTTGGTGGGAAGATCCTTATTAGCTCAGCCAGCAGTCACACATCAATTCTGTCACTAGCCAGTACATTTTTGGCTCCTCCCCTGCCCCCCCCCCAAATTCTTCTGAGGCCTTCTAGTACATTCTTTGACTTTGGAGAGCAGTCTGGGCTGTAGTTTGCAGTCTGACCACCCAAAAATGGCTAACACAATTTGCATTTAGCTTCCCAGAGGCACTCTGAGGAACTATAGTTTTCTGAATGAGTGCATACAGTAATATACCTGTGATTTGCAGGGTATTACAATTACATTTATCAACATTTAAATAATCTGCCATGTTGCTAACCAATCTCCTAATTTATCAGTCTCTTTGTAAGGATAAGACATCTTGTATGGACTTTATTACATACTTTTGTATAATCTTCAAATACAGATAAAATACAATTATTTCCACCTTCTACATAAGTCATACAAAATTAACTATCATTAGACTTAATGCAAAAACTCTAGGGGCTAGATTTACTAAACTGCGGGTTTGAGAAAGTGGAGATGTTGCCTATAGCAACCAATCAGATCCTAGCTGTCATTTATTTAGTACATTCTGCAAAATGACAGCTAGAATTGGTTTCCAAACCCGCAGTTTAGTAAATATACCCCTAGAAGTTAATTGTGTATTGTCTTATACATTTAGAGTATGAACCATTGATAACTACTCTTTGGACACAACCTTTTAGCCTATTCAGTTATAAACTGTATAGTTTGTAAAAGTATATTTGTTTGACAAGATCAGTCTTTCATAAACCCACACTGGCTGTTGGTGATTTATTTTCTAGATGTATTCTTGAATGTGGTCCCTGTACATCCCCGCATTTGAATTTCCAACTATAAATGTTAAACTTACTGGTCTATAGTTGCCAGATGGAAGCATCATTCCCTTTTTCAATATAGGCAACACTCCACTGGTTCCATACCAGTTTGTAGAGAGTCTTTAAAATTATTGTTTGGCAATAACTGTGTTAACTTGTCTGATGACACAATGCTGTATGTAAGCCATATGGTCCAAGTTTTATTCATACTCATTTTATTTAATCTTTTTAGACTAAGACTTCTTGTAATACTTTAGTATAGTGAATAACATTATTATATAGCACAATGAATCCCAAAGCTGACCCCCAACAGGTCATGTTTTGAGAATGTCTTTAATCATACACAGGTGAGTAAATCTATTTGGCTGGGTAAGTAATTTCCCCATCTGTTCTCTCAGACAGAAATGTAAAATAAAAAAACTTTGCTGTTCGAGGTCCTTGAGGACTGGAATTTGGAAACACTGATATAGCATATCTCTAGCTTCTTCATTTGTAAGATTTAATAAGTCTGTCCTCTTATTGTCACTTGTGACCAAATCACTGTTTAAATTTTTATGGTCTCTGATTCGTTTTTGTATTTTTTGTGTTTTGTTTTCTTAAGCAACCCACTTTTCATATTCTCTTTATATTTTTTAAATGTCCTCTTTGCCTTTACATGTTTTTTTTTATCTTTAAAATAAGGCACATTGGTTTTGACCTTTTTCTCGGACTTATTACACTCAGAAATATCTAGTGTTCCATATATACTTTGTGTCAACTTTGTGTCAGTTTTCTTAAAGTTGTGTTTTTGTTAAACCGTTATGATTTTTCTTACATTTTAAATCAAACGAGACTACTCTGTGATCGCTATTTCCAAGGTCTCCTTAATTTGAACATTCATAATAAGCTTTGTATTGTTTTGAGATCACAAAATAGTGCAGAGTACCTTTTCTTGTTTGGCTTCTTCTAACTGACCCATGAAATTATCCTACAGCAAGCCAAACACTTTTGCTTCTTTGAACTGCTAGTAGCTCCAATATCAGGGTAATTACAGTGCCATCATTGCCTAGTTGGCCAACCTTTTCTATATGTGATTGCAGCTCACTCCTTCTTGAGTATGTTATAAGCCCATTGTATAAACACACAGCAATAAGAATGGACAAGATAATTATTGGACATTCTACCCATAATGTTTTAGGACCACCACATGCTCCAGCAGAAACCTAATTCTTCATATTCCATTTCAGATCATTTCCTACATAAAGACACACTCCTCCGCTACCTCAATTCACCTTATACCTCCTAAAGAGAGTATAACTATACTTTTTGCAGCCTAGTCTTATGAATAGTCCAACTTTCTTTCACCAATCATAATGTTCTTCAAATGCCAACAACAAGAGCTGTTCCATTTTGCTTTTCGTTTTGTGAACCTACATCTAAACTTCATCTGACCTATTTAACCCGCTGTCTTCTAACTTCACATCTAGTTTAAATTCTCCTCTAGCTGTCTGAGAAATGTATCCCCTAGGTCAACAGACCTCATTCCATTTAGCTGCCATCCATTCTTAATATGAAGATTATATCCCAATGAAAAGCCATCCTAGTTCTCAACCCAGAATTGTTCTTTTTGCACCAAAACACTAGCCATGCAATTGGCTCCCTAAGCTCTCGCTATGCGGCACATGGCACTTGCAGTATTTGGAGAACGGAGAATCTCTTCTTACATCCTAGTCCCCGAAAAACTCTTTAGGGTCCTTCCTCTTCCATTTATTATGTCCTTGGTATCCATATGAACTACTACCACTGATACATGCCAAAGACAACTGAGTCATACAGTAGATGTGAAAGTTATGGCAGCATGAACTTCCACACTCAGTATCTGATTTAATGTGAAGGTATAATTTCAGTAAAGCTTGGGAAAATCTGCCACAGCGTTTCATTCACTGTTGACCCTAGTTGATTGTTGTTCTCTCAGTTTCCCATTGCACCATTACCTTAGCAATCTAATATATATATAAGCCTAGCTGCGTGTGTTAGTGTGTGTGTGTGTGTGTGTGTGTGTGTGTGTGTGTGTTTGTGTGTGGAAAAAACTATTTTCTCAGAAAGGGCTCATCCAATTGACCTGAAATTTGGTATACTGACATTATTTGACAAAAAAATTATAATAGTGAAGTCAGTTAACTTCCATCATCCCCCCTTCCCCCCGTGGGAGGGGTAGTATAGGCTAAATTTACCAGTTGAGGGCTCAAACTCTTGACCGTGTGGGTATTTATTTACCAGAGCCTGTGTTTGGTCATGGACAATTGTTTGTCGCATTTTCACAAGTACGGAGAAGCAGTGATGTGAAAGTGCAGGTTATGAATACTGCCCTTCAAGGAAGACTGATTGAGCACAGCGATAAGGTGTTTAGCAGAAACGTTGTGTATCGAGAGGTTTTAGAACAGTAAAACGAGGGAGATTAAGGATGTGGCGATGAAGATGAAGGATGAGGTGATGGAGAAGAATGATGAGGTGGTGTTGTGGACAAAACCACGTTAAAAAAGGGCGCTTACATCGGGAAGTAACGCTCTTCCCCTGAGGAGGCCTGGCCTAGCCCCAAATGCATGACAAGAACCTTTTTAACACCTTAAGTAGCTTGATTTGACTAGAATGCATGAGTATCATGCACAGGTTAACTTGTTGTTACATATGAACCATCAATAAGTTGAACAGTCTTCATCACTGTAGTACGCATCAAATATTCCCCCTACAACTGTACCTCTTGCAAAGTAACTGCAATCTTTACCTCAGATTATGGTATACAAATGTGTTTAAAACTGCAGATGGGATGTCATTTATTTCAATGAGTTTTCTATTTTTAATATTATGTCATTTGGGTAGGTTTGGTCCCCTCACTGCTTGCAGAGAGCAGGTCTCAGGACACTTCTCTAATCCTTGATCCAACTCCATGCATGATGGGGAGACCAACCTCCCACAAGCTTCTCCCCTGATCTAAGTAGATATCTCTTCCAGGAATGCACGGCCTTGTTAGATACCCATTCCTTTATAGTACAATAAGAAGACTCTACTTCTACTATCCACCACACCTTCCTTTTATTATTCACCACACCTCTTTTCATAAAAATAAATCATGTCCTTGTACATACCAGTTCATAATATTCTTGTTATGTTTCACTTTTTGGCATTGTTTGGGTCTCCCTGGAACAGGAGAGATCCTACCAAACGCCTTTGAATTAAAGCTGTCTGACACAAGCATAGAATACTGGTAGTGGGCAAAAATGGAACCAGTCTGGTAAATGAAAGATATCAAGTATACTGAAACAAGGGCTTCCACACAAGTGTCAAGTGTTAATTAAGCAAATAACATTCCAGTATGGTTCGAATCATGTATAAAAAACTCCGTTAGCATATCATAAATGTTAGTATGTGCCCTGTATTCATAGCCTTACATTGCCTGTGGAATACTTTATATTAGATGAGAGGGTTAGGATTGAAAATCGCGTATCTGATTCTGTAGGATCCAAAACTCCTATTAGCATCCCCCAGTCAGCCTGTTCCTCATTAACATTATTAGTAAGCAACTGATACTGATCTTGACACTGCATAATTTATGGTCTTAACCACACATATATATAAGTTCGTTCAATCATCACTTCTGCCACTGACCATTCTACATTTGTATAAAATGTCAGGGATATGTTCTATTACTTGAGAGATTACAAATTGTTTGCATATGTTTTCAGGGAAGCACATAGTATTTTTTCCTTTCATAGTTAATTGCTTTCTACAAATAGTTCATGGGTGACTTAATGTTAGGAATGAGAGTCCGTAGATCTTTGTCTCCTTCAAAGGAAAGCCGAGGCTTGTTACCTACATAAAGAACCAGCAACAATACAATAAAAAGTTTCACAATTCAAGAGAACTTGTATGCTATACCACAAGCTTCAGACTCAGAGGTGGAAAGTTGTCTTGACAGCCTCCCTCGGGCACTCATTTCCATGAACAGCTCCTCTAATATATTTTCTCTCCTACTGTGCATCAGTGTTAACTTACTTTTTAAACACCATTAGATTTACCAATCATAACCGCTGATGCCTAAAATTGAACCATGGTTCATGAATACTGCAGGATATACCTGCCAGCACCCTAATGAGTTAAATGACTGTGTTAGAAAGTGTTCTGTAGTATAGGGTATACCACCTGTAGGTGCCACTTGTAATTTTAGCTCGTTGTTGTTGTTACTGCTCTTGTGGCGTACAGCATTTTAGGAAGCTAATGTACGATTGTAAATTATACATGTTAGTAAAGATACCAGAGTATTGGACTGTTTTTTCTTTGTTTTAAGTACACAATGGAAAGAATGAAGCTAAATTAGCAAGAAAATGTGTTGGGTTCTAAGAGAGGTTACTGTGAAATTGTCGGTCACCTTGAACATGTTTTATATAAGCTCTGTAAACTATACAATTTAATGTTGTCAAATATGTTATTTTAGAATAGGTAAATTTTGAACAAGTGACTCTTCATTTAGTCCTCAGGTTACAATTTTATTTGTATGAGTTTCTTCCAATTTCTGTCCCCCAATAAGAATCCACGCTGGGTACATTTATTTTACATAAAAAAAAATGGATAAAAAGCAAAGAGCTAGATTTACCCTTTAAATTTATATGAGTACTGGTTTACACATTCACTACAGACATACAGATGTAAGATTACTAAACAAAACAGTGGTAAATGATTAAATAAATTAAATTAAAATGTGTTTTTTGCCAGCATTCATATTATTGATTTTAAAACGCCTGCATCACTTACTTCTGTGTATGATTAAAATCTATGACTTATAGCAATCTATACTTGAAAATTGATTTTAATTTATTTTGTAATGGCACAGATTTTCTTTTGTATAGTCGTTAATAGAAGAGTGTATGATGTATGGTTCTAAGGTAAGACATTTGCAGGCATTTGATCAGGATTCTTTTCTTCTTTCTTGTTTTAAGTTCCTGCAGAGAAGTCAGTGTTTCTACCCATCTCCATGTTAGGTAATAAGATGTCATTAAGGTAAAATAAATTGAACTACTCAAGGAGTAAAAAGGAGGTGAAAGTGCATGTACTGGTTTGGATAAAAGTTTAATTCTTCAGTTCCAAGTGACACCGCTTTGTTCTAGAAAGCAAGGCAAGCTCCGACAGGAGGGGCTTTGTAATGAAGATGGATGCATCTAGTTATCAGCAAGCAATTTACTAAGGTTTGATGTACCCTTAAACATTGCAGATTGCTCAATGGCACCTGCCACATGGAGACTAATTAATGAATAGCTGTCCCCAAATTAACAGAGTGCATTTGTAGATGAATTGTGGCCACTCATTAAATGATGCTCCCACATCACATTGTAGCTGTTTGTTTCAGCTTGTAATGTACAGTGGTTTTAACACTGAAAAGATAGTTGCAGATAGTCAATCAAATAACTTCAGACATTGTTTAGGTAATACCAGAGTATAAAATTCTCTCCAATTTACTATTCTGTCAATTTAAAACTACGTGCTGTGCTGTGTTGGTTTTTTAACTGGGTCTACTCTGCACAAAACCAAGGCCGACTATACTACGCCTGCTGATTGGGGTATGAAGGCTACACTAAAAATCAATTATTTGGAGATATGCAGATTTTTCAATCAAAACGCATTATGTATACTAAATTATAGCTATTCAACTACTGGTCTGTGGACCAGTGGTGGCTTTTAAAAAATTTCTGTGACCCTCAATATTGCTGAGCTCCCCTCATATTCTCTATAATTTCTATATGGTATTTTTTAAATAGTGTTCATTTTCAATTTAAACCATAACAAATGATACATTCAAAATAATGCAAGGCATAGTAGTTGTATGTACAAGTATATGTCCATTTATTGGAGAGAAATAATTAATGTTACGTTTCACATAGCAGAGTGAAATATTAATCTTATTCTAACCCCAATAAGAGACGTATAGTGCCATTCAAATATCTTGTCTAAACCATTCATTACTTCATAACACAAAAATAGATTAGATCTAAATACAAATAGGAAAGAACACAGGAGAATAAATGTAGATGTCTTAGTCTATCTCACAGCATCGCAATTGTTGACACCATTGGTGGAGTGTCCAGACTTCTGACCCCAGACCCTTTCCTGTTTTTGAAGACTTCCTCTATGAATATAATAATTTTAAGAATTTTAAAATCAAATCTATATTTTACACCCTTAATCCAATGAACCATGGAAGAGTCTGTATCTGCAGACAGGGCTGAAAAATGGTATCATTGGACCCCATCATCGGGAAGGGCCAGTGATGCCTTTCCATCCTCTCAAGGAACCAGCTCTGCTCTTCTGGACATGCATAGGGGCCCTTGCATTCTAAGTGATTGCATTCTAAGTGAACCTGTCCCTGACCATATAAGGCTTCATTGAATATACACATGCACATGCATACTCAGAAAAGCCGTAAGAGTCAAGCCTTGGGAGGATGGAATTGCTGGCCCACCTCACCTTTTCGGCATACTCCCTGCAGTGGTCACTGTCTGCTATTCAGAACTGCAAAATATTTTTTTGCCTGGATATGCAATTCTTCCACTTTTTTTTTTTCAACCTCAACAACTGTGTTACTATGTAGAATAAGACACCAGTCCATTAAGTTCAACCTATTTTGGATCTCCTGTTATCCCTCTCTTATATTTGAAAAAGATCCAGATAAAGCAACCACTAATCTGTTTCAATCTGGAAATTTCCCTCCTTGCCCAATATTTCAATCCTATTTCTCCCTGGATCCACTACTGTCTTTTTTTTAATTAACGGTCGTAGCCCTGGATAACCTTTTCCTCTAAAGATTTGTCTAAACCTTTCTTAAACATAACAATTGGTATCTGCCATCACAACCTTCCATGGCAGTGAATTCCATATCTTGCCCTTACTGTAAAGAACCCCTTCCTTTGCTGGTTGTGAAACTTCCTCTCCTTTAACCTTAGGGGGTGACCGCGTGTCCTGTGTACAGTCCTTGGAATAAAAAGTTCCCTTGAAAGTTCTCTGTATTGACCCTTAATGTATCTGCACATAGTAATCATATCCCCTCTTAGACACCTCTTTTCTAAAGTAACAATGCCTAAACTGGCTAACCTTTCCTAATAACTTAATGACTCCATATCCTTTATCAATTTTGTCATCCTTCTCTGAACCCTTTCTAGTTCCAAAATATATTTTTTATAGAGTGGTGCCCAGTACTGTACTGCATATTCAAGATGAGGTCTTACCAACGATTTATATAGTGGCAAAATGAAACTGACTTCCTTTGTATCAATGTCCCTTTTTATGCATGCCAATACTTTATTGGCCTTTGCAGCTGCTGCTTGACATTGAGCACTATTGCCAAGTCTACTGTCTATAATCCTTTTCCAGTATTCTTGTATATAACCTCCTCACGATATCCCAACAGGCACTTAAACCCATACAGGTTTCACCATAAATCTCTTTCCTTTATATATGCCATTTAAGTCAACTCCAGATAAAGTGAATGAAGCCACAGTGTCTAAGTGACACCTGGTCCAAGTGGGTAATAACTTCAAACCTGCCCTATACATTGGGGTCTATTTATGAATAGGTGGAAAGCCCTATAGGGATTTAGGATTTAGGCTTCTCTCTACTTAGCCTTCACTGGCCATGGGGCTTTGTTATTGCCTGGTAAGCTTCCCTGTGCAAACCATGAGGAAGCCTTTTTCTTATGTACTGCTGTGGTACATGTACTGCCACTGTATACCTTATCGCTATTGCCATCTCAAGATATCAAAGCTGCACCACAAGAAGAAATGCTATATTAGTGGACTAAAGCATTTTTTCCTTGTTTTAATGGGGTTTTTTTTTTATATAGTTTTTTATTTTAAACTGGAAGCCAAGCAAGCTCACACATGCGACAAGGGACCCTGCAAGCCAGTATTGCTTGAGCTGATTATCAGGAACAGGTTATTATGAATGGTTGAAGACTGTGGTATATTCAGAATCTAAATCCACTCCTACTTTACCAAGTAGGCCATGCTACCACCACATGCTGTAGTTTCTTGTATTAAATTACATCACCCTTTTTTATTTCTGGCATTACCAGTAGGGTATCTAATTTAACATTGTTCTAATACCCCCCTGGACCATTTTAGCTCGGTATCAGGATTAGTTTGTTATGGGATATAACCTTGTCATCGAAACCCTCCAAATTCTCACTGACTAGACAGTTATGAGGATTACATGGAAGGTCATATAGTCTTACTGGTTCTCAATGTTTTCAGGGATCAAATGATTAACCCAGAATAATATTGGTAAGAATCCACACCATTTCTCCATTGATTTGGACAGTGACAGGTGACACTCCTGTAACTTCTGATTTGCATAATAGTGAGTGTCTTAATAAATTAAAAATGATAATGGGTTTCTGTTCTGGTGTGCATGTGTACCCCATCAAACTCATGCCCGCAGCCTTACAAGTACACATACAGACATGACAAATTTGTTTGTACCTTTCCACAAAATAAAAACCTACATTTCTCTCTGAAATAACTTTAAACTGACAAAAGTAATTGGCATCCATTATTGTTTATTCCATATTTAATTTGTTGAATTAAAATTGTATTTGAATTTTAATTCAACAAAATATTTAAAATTATAAAAGAAATGAAAATAGCATGGACAAAAATTCTGGGACCGTTAGCATAATATTTTGTTGCACAGCATTTAGCGCCAATCATTTTAATCGAGCGTTTTCTGTGGCTCTCGGTGAGACTTCTGCACCTGTCAACAGGTAGTTTGGCCCACTCTTCCAGAGCAAACTGCTTCCTCAGATTTGATTGCTGCCTTCTCCAGACTGCATGTTTGAGCTCTTTCCATAGATGTTTGATAGGATTCAACTCAGGGCTCATAGAAGTCCACTTCAGAATAGTCCTAAATTTTGTTCTTATCCATTCTTGGGTGCTTTTATCTGTGTGTTTTGGGTCATAATCCTGTTGGAGGACCAATGACCTCTGACTGAGACAGAGCATTCTGACACTGGGCAGTAAGTTTCTGTCCTGAATGTCTTGATAGTCTTGAGATTACATTGTCCCTTACACAGATTCAAAGCTCCCTGTAACAGAAGCAGCCCCAAAACATAACCGAGCCTCCTCCATGTTTTACAGTTGGTGCGGTGTTGTTTTCTTTGAAAGCTTAATTTTTTTGTCTATGGACATAGAGGTTATATGACAAAAAGCTCCAGTTTGGACTCATCTGTCCAAAGGACATTCTCCCAGAAGCATTGTGACTTGTCAAAATGCGTTTTAGCATATTCCAGTCTGGCTTTTTATGGATTCTTTCAAAAGTGGAGTCCTTCTGGATCTTCTTCCATGGAGCCCACTGTCGCTCAAAAAGCATCGGCTGATGCGAACAGACACTGACTTACCTTGACCTTGGAGTTTAGTTTGTATCTTTGTTTAATCTGGGGTCAATTTTCCTCTTGCGCCTGAGTCCAGAGAGGTTGGCTACAGTCCCATAGACTGTAATATTTGCAACTGTAGTCACAGGAACATCAAGCTGGTTGGAAATGGTCTTATAGCCTTTAAAATACCTATCTATAATTCCCTTTGTGATTTCCTCAAACGACTCTTTCCTTTGCTTTCTCTGGTTTAAGTTCAGTGTGGTGTAGACGATGATACCAAACAGCAGAGTGACTATTTTTATCCATTTAAATAGGCTGAATGACTGATTATAAGATTGAAGACATATGTGATGCTAAAGAAAGCAATTAGTTTGAAATATTACTATAATCCAATTATTTATTAAAATGTTCTAAGGGGCACCAACAAATCTGTTCAGTCCATTTTAGAATATCTTTGGAGAATAGCAATAATTTATCTCTTTTCACGGTTGCTTTATTTTATGACATACCAAAGGTATGCAGGTATACATGAGACAATAGCTTTTAATGTCATTACTTTTCAGCAGGAATGAAGCATTGTTTCAATGAGCTGTAAGGGTACCAACAAATTTGGCCATGTCTATACTTAGACGATCCCATGCCCGGTACTACAGCCAGTGGCTATAATGGTAACTTCTCCCTGACTGCATTTGGGAGAAAAATGAAAGTAATTTGCATTCATAGGAAACTTGTCAATGGTAAAGCATGGCTATTACTCAGTGCTTAAGGACCGAAAGTTACCGTTTTTCACAGTTCAGGCTGAATAAAGTTGCACTGAACAGATAGAAAATACATATTAGTAGCATGAATATTATTTTTTTTTACAAAATATACTATTAGTGTTAAAGTACTTTTAAGAATGTTGAACCTATTTTATACCTATAATTTTATTCTGGTTTAACTTTGCATAATACATCCTTTAAAAGTGGTGATTATTTGGGTTACTCTGCAAGCCCAACACCACAGAAATAATCAATCCATATCTTGCACTAGTGAGAGATAATAAACTCAAAACAGCTGTGTGAAAGTTAGATTGATGGATATATATATTAGTTGTACAAAATCAGCAGCTCTGGACACATGGTTGGCCAACAGGGGCAAGTAAGGAGCATTTTGCAAATCTCTATCCAGAATTACCAGAGTAGAGTCTAATCATTCATTCTTTTCAGTTGTGTGGGATCATGCTGGTTCTGTGGGATCAAACTAGCTTTGGGGATGTGGATACCATCTGTTATATTACTGTATTATTAGCAGTAGAGGTTATTTTCTTAACCCTTTTTAACACCCCTCACTATAACCTTAATAGGTGTAGTGTTTAAGTATATAGCCAAAGAAATTTTAGGCTTGGTCTTTCCTCAGCTGGTATGCATTGTGTTGCTTGAATTTTGGCTAGATTGATTGTAGGACTGTACTAGGATGTATTAGTAACACCTTTGATCATGGACTGTCCTCTGTCTAGAGGGCCAGCAGCAGAAATGCCCAAGGTGATAGGTGCCTCTGGATTGTCGAACCAGGTGTGTCTAAAAATCCCTTGGAGTGATGACCCCCAGCGAGATAAGTTTATAATTGCGCTATAGTTTGTTTGCTGTACTTGCGCATCTTTTGCCTGGGCAGAGAATGTTTATAATTCCAGCTGAAGGCTGGGGCCATACTATATGTGTGTGTGTGTGTGTGTGTGTGTGTGTATGTATATATGTGTGGCTGCAGTACGCTGCTTAGTGTGGTCTCATGAGATTATTACATCTTATGTAACTAGACTATGCACACAGACCGCACCTGTACTGACAGGGTAGAGTGGCTGGAACCCTTAATTAGGCCCTGCCCACCACCAACCATGCAGTGAAGATGCTCCTTCTAGATGTGAACATCATTGTCCACATGGGAAACTTTTGGCCTAGGAGGTTTTCTCTTTCTTTGGAGAGAGCCTGAAGACTGCTCCCTTGTATACTTTTTGTGTTTTATGTAGTTTTTATTATACAGATTGGCGAATAAACATACGCACCCCAGGCATTTGGGAAAAAAATGTACAGTAAACTAGAACTCACGACTGTAACTTATTTACACTTAATTTTCCCTATCCTTCCCTAATTGGGATGTCCAAAATCTTACCCTAGTTCATTATTTACCAAATTCATACACATTTGCATTGAATTCAGTTATGCTTTGGTGGAATATGTTCATAATTGACTGGATCTGCTGTTTTTCACTGTATAGCACTGTAAAATTGCACATCACAACATCATATTGTAAAATAGGCACTGTGGTCTGATATCATTTGTAAAACTTTTCCAGAAGCATTCCTGCTTGCAGGCATCCACAACCAGCATCGGACTAGCCCACCAGGATACCCTGGCAATTCCCGGTGGTCCCCACTGTCTGTGGGTTCCCCTGTAACTTCCTCTCTATAGTGCATAGCAGAATAGCGGGGATTGAGTGCCACATGCACCATCGAAGGGGGTAGCCCAGCACTCAGAACGATTCACCAACCTCAGTAGTTGGCAGTATGATCCATAGTCCAGAGAGAGTCTGTTTCCAGTATATATAATTCAGTTAAAAAATAAAATCAAACACTTTATCTATAGTTGCCTGTAATGTATGTGTAATACCTGTCCCTAACTGCTGGCCTTGCACTGCATGGGCTGTTCACAACCTCTCTAGATGCTCCCTACATTCCCTTCAGTGATGCATGCTATCCCGCTCCAGTCTGACACATTCTATAACCCCCTGACATACCTCCTAACATTTCAGTACACGGCATCAGGACAGGGGGCTTGGGCACGTCAGAGGGCTGCCTAGTGCTGTAAAGCACTAGGCTGTCCCTTAGAAATCTCTCTTCCCCTCCAAACAGCAGTGGTGAACAGAAGATACACATGATAGCTCCCAATGTTCCCACAGACATGTCCGCACACAAGACAGTGGGAAAGATCCCTAAAATTGGGACCATCACACTAAAATCAGGGGAGTTGGAAGGTATGCCCTGCATCCTGAATTTAGACAAAATAAAATATACAAATAAAAGTTAAGGCTATGGAAATGATATATAAATGGATACCATCTTTAGCAAAATGTTTTTCAGGGAAATTCTCATTTGAGAAGGTCCTAAGAGATGTCCTGCAATATTGTACATGAGAACTTGAATGAATACCAAACGCAGAAATTTATTGAAAATGCTGTTTTGGGGAAAGGAGGGTTCTTCAAATGTTTTCTCTCTCATTTATATTATATTATGTTGTGAACAGTTAGTACCAATGGTAAATCTGCACAGGATTTTGGTTGCTTGTATAAGGATTTATTTTGTGGCATATAATTTTTTCCTTAAAGTCCAAACACATAGACCATGTTGGTGCGTTTCACAGACATCCATGCATGGAGAGAATACTGCATCAAGCCAACAATACCAATTTTTAATGAAACAGTCCCAGGTTTGGTGTGGGGGGAGGGTTATGGCTTAGGAGTGTTGCCAAGGGGAATTGTCACAATGCTTTTTGCACTTGTTAAAGGACATTTTATACTTCTTAAACAATTGTGTTTAACTTTTTTTTTTTTGAAGGTATGCCGGTCAGCCTTGGCATATGTAAGGACTAGTACAGAACATAATGACTTGTGAAATTATACAATGCATGAGAAATGATATCCTCACAGTAATAGATTAGCTGTAAACGGTTATGTTTTTTAAAACATACCTTAATTTAAATCAGTCCATGTATCTTATTACATAAATGAATAAATGTGGGTTTCGACCATTGGCAGACACTGCAGGCTCTTCATGGACATGATATTAAAGGGAGCTATTATTGGCGTTTAAAAAATAATGACCTTAGGAGGGTGCAAAGCAATAGATGAGCAACAACATAATGAAGAAATCATGCCATTAAACCATTTTCCAGTATAACAGTTTAAAAAGAATACAGCAAAATTTCTGAACAGATGGTTTGCTCTGGCTATTTTGACTGAGCGGTTAATATGATTTTGGATGGTTGTAGTTGTGTTACGATGTTTCACATTGCTCGGAAAGTGTTGGGAGAACTGTATATGAATGGATGTTTTTAGTGTGTGCCATGTATTGGCCCCAAGGCTCTTCTCTCTCTCTCTCTCTCTCTCTCTCTCTCTCTCTCTTTCTCTCTCTCTCTGCATGGCTTTATCAAACAAATAGAGATACTGGCACCATCTGCAAACCTTTTGAAATGCTGCCCATCATTACATTTTCTAGATTTCATCGAAACAGTATTAAACCACTTTGCGGGTAACCTGGCATTGAAAACCATTACAATATTTTTGTCATGCCACATTGAAAACAAATGAACATGCTGCCAGACGTGGTACAACTGGCCAGTCAATGAGGTTAGTAAAAAATATAATGGGAAGAACTCGAGTTGTTAGTAGTCATTGACTCTCATTATGATGTATGTATTAAAGTAAACTGTAGGCTCTAATTGCAGAATAAATAGAAATTGTGTTTTCTTCCAAGCTATTATATTTTGGAAAATTGTTGATGTCCTAATGCATTTCATACTATAGGTGTGTGCGGCTGTGCTCCGACTAGACAAACCCCCTAGCCGCCCAGCCCCTGGGAAAGGCTGTCTTTCGCTTAGCATGAATGTAGCTCTCCTGTCTAATTGAATTCATGTGAGACGGACATTCATTTTTGTGTCATGCATCAAAACAAAAGCCTAGCAAGTTCTGTTGGAAGTTAAACAGCATTCTAGAAAGGCAAGGCAGCACACAGTAATAAAGTAAGTCAATGAGCCATGTTATGCATCCAGCGCTGAGGATTGGGTAGACTTCCATTCATTTGTGTACATTGTTGATGGAAATGATGCAATGCCAAAAGTAATACTCAAACAAAAAAAAAATCAAGGAAATGATTCTCTTCCTAAACCACTATGATTTGTTAAGAAGATATTTTTAATTGTGCTTAATGTTACAGTATTTAAAGCTTTGTCAGACTATGTAGTGCATTTAAAAACTGGAAAATTATACCGACTGGGGACTAATCAAGGTAGATGTTTTTAACTACAACTATGAATGGAATCAATTGGAAAACATTTTTATATGTTATGTACATGGGAAGAAGGCAGAAATGTTGTGGGCTGAGCAAAACTCATAAGATTGCAGCCTATGGTGACACTGTGGCTCGTGCTTTACTGATATCACTTGTTCCTACTTGTGGCATCATTAGCACAGGACACTTTTACCTTATACCAGTAAAAATAAATGCTTTTATATTCCTTGTGGGAAAGCGTGTTATGTTATACTGCCTATTTATTCACAATAGTTACCCCTATCATAGGCAAACCGAGGGCGGAGGGGGGGTACCTACTGCCTGGAAACCCCCCTCCAAGCCTAGGGAACTGTATAATTAAGGTGGCTTGACCCTGCCCCCACTTCACATGGCTCTGCTTGAAAAGGAAGAGCTGCCTAACAGTAGTGCATGCAGCATTGCCTATGTATACTATGGGGATAGGAAGAGTTGGAGAGCAGCCAAGCACTGTCTAAAATTATAGCTATGCCCCCATGCATGCTGGTCACGCCCACTGGCAGCATGGTATGGAAACCCCCCTCTAAAAATCCTGCGTTTGCCCCTGCCTCTCTATCAGGTCTCAGTTGGTCTGGGTGTTTCAGGGGAGAGGGCAGGAGAATGTAGTGACATTATTCACTAAGAGCTTTAAATGTGGTTTATCATAATCTTTCTCCTTCTGAGATAATATTGTCCCTTGTGTTGATCAGGTATTGTTTCCTTTGCTAAAATTTTTGGCTCAGTAGAGCCTGTCCCAATGGGAAGTCAATGGGTGGCATAGTGGTCACATATAACAGGGCCAGCCAGGGCCGTCTTTCCAGCATTATAAGCCCCCGGGCAGAGCAGTGTGTTGGGGCCCTACCTACACAACCACTCACCCACTTATGTACAATTAGTACGTGTACGTTGTTTTCGTCAAGGTAAAGATATGTATTCGCAACACCAAGATCACATGTACAGATAACAGCTGATACTGAGGAGATTAGTCCACCTATACATTTTAATAAAGAGCATTCTGAATAAATCTCCTGGAATAATATACTGAAAAGTAGTAAAGTCTATGGGGCCTCTATGCTTGTGGGGCCCACCGGCAATTGCCCAGCCTGCTCATGCGTTAAGATGGCTCTGGGGCCAGCCAATGTTGCCCATTCCCCAGGGAACCTGATTTGAGTACCCAGGAGGATAAAAAATGAGAAAATCCAGGGACCTAGGAGTCCAAACATGGGGGGAGGTGGGGGACTCTTCATTGACATTTAGAGTTCCCACTGGATTAAAGTACTGGGGGTAGAAACAAGCTTTTCCATGTATCCTGTTGCAGAGGCACAAAAAGTGTCATCTGAAGGGTTAGCTCGCTGGTGTGGCCGCATTATGTGGGGAAAAGCCTGAACTTAGCCACTGCCTTGTCTAGAAATAGGATGCAAGGAGAGGGAGTGAATGTGAGTGTGGTTCCCTATCTGGGCTGAAATACAAAGAGTCCCAACTACCATGATATTATACAAGGGTTTGACTTGGCTGAATAACCTGCAGTGGTCCCTGAGGGTATATTCATGCGGTAGAGCCCTGGGATAGACCTCTCTCCCCTGGGTATCGTCACATTACTGAGATTATTGACTGTATTCTGATGAATAGAGATGATTTAAACCGGCTGCATATTGTTTTTCAAACAATTTTGTGAAATCATTACAGAAATTTGCTGAAATTTCTAAACTTTTTGATACGTTTAAAAAAATCATCATTTGAGAAAGACAAACAGGTTAAACCATGTTCCAAACGGTTAGTACAGTTCTTCTATACTGTCTATACATTTAGCTTTTGCATTACATGCATATCCCTTTTTTTAGGACAGTCAGCCCTTACTAATTACATGTTTGATTTGTACTTCCATTGAAGTCAAAACCTCTGTGTGGATATTTTAAAGCTGACACGTTTAAGCCTACCTTTAAGAAAACTGACAGTTTAATCACAATTGCAGAAATTCACTGATCCCTCGCCTGCCTATATTTGTGTAGTTTAACTCTTTTTCACATTTGCATTTGATATTGTAAGTAGGACAAATTCCCACATATTAGTAAGCTAAAAGATAACTAGAATCAAAATACTTTTATTATATTCTTATTAAACATTAAAACTGTAATGAATTTGTGCATTGTGTTTATTGGTTTTATTCTCCTTTTACGCTCTCCTTTGTTATTACACTGACACCTGTAAGCTTTACAAATTTGAAAAAGACTACCTAAAGTACGAATAAAATTAAGATCTAATAAAAAATTACATTTTTTTTCTTATTTTTTTTAAAATTGCGTTAAATTGAATCGTTCACTAGTGTACAATATATTAAGAACAAGATATTCCTTGATCTGTGTTTTCCTTTAAGAAAGTATGCTTGTTGCTAGTTGTACAAAATTCCCAGGAACATTGCAACATAGTAATTAAAGTTGATGTTATGGAAATAGATTACTTAATTTAGTAAGAACTATCTGTAGAATCATTGTACTATTGCCATGGGGAAATTGTGCATCGTAAGAAAACGTAGAGAACAATAAGCAAAATATAGATACAAGCATAGGCAAAATATAGAATTTAACAGCAATAACATCAAGAAATTAAGCATAATAGTTGAGAAGCAATAGGCAAGACATATCCCCCAACTGTCCCGATTTCGGGTGGACTGTACCAATTTTAGGGCTCTGTCCTGCTGTCCCACCCATGGACATGCTTACCCCGAGGATGGGATCGGTGGGAGGAGCTCCTGCATAGCAGAGCAGCGGTGAATGGGTGCCACGCATCTGTTTCTGGTGCGTGCTGCAGTGTTTGAAGGGGAAGGGAGGTTTCTAAGGTGCCGACTAATGCTTTACAGTGCTAGGCAACCTTCTCTACGGGAGTGGCCATGCCCCCATAGTCACATGACCAGGTCCGCTGTCCCGATGCCGGGAACTCATATCTTGGGAGGTATGGGCAAGGTATAGATCAAACAAAGTATAGTATAGAACGTGATTAAGGTATGATACAAGGACGCACAAGTAGATAAGGTCGGAGTGAACAGGTTTGGTTTTGGTTAGTTAATGTAAATTTTGTCAGGACACTTTCTTAAGAAAGTGGGGCAGAATATTTTGGAAAGTAGGACAGCACGGTGGCTCAGTGGTTAGCATTTCTGCCTCACAGCATTGTGTTCATGAGTTCAATTTCCAACCAGGGCCTTATCTGAGTTTGTATGTTCTCCCCATGTTTGCGTGTGTTTACTCCAGGTGTTCTGGTTTCCTCTCACACTCCATAATGTGCTCCTTACAGTTTTGCAAATTAGCAATTTAATAGTGTCTCTTTGATTAAATTTGTTGTTTTCACTTATTACTGAGATCAAAGTTAATGTCCCTTTTGAAAGTTGCCTATCACTGGCATAGAACATATAGAAAGCCATAACCAAGCATCAAAACCGGTCATAGATCTGTAGCTTGACCCTTTGTCTTCCTGGCTTGTACTATAGGAAAACATGAAATAAGTAAAAATCAAACTGTTTGTAGTGTGAGATTCATCCCAAACACAATTCGCCACGGTTCTATCTCTGGGGACACAACCAAGGAAGCCATACCATGGTGAAACACTTTGGGACAAATCCTACTCTCCAAACAGTTTGATTTTTATTTATTTCTTGTGTATCTGACTATCATGTCTATCTGTATTTGTATTTGACGTACTATATACCATTACAGCTGTCCATATACTTGTCTTTTGTTAACTATAACTATATGTTATCTCTTGGAGTACAAACTATTCCAACCATCACTTTAAATCTACTAATTATGATTTACTATTTCTTTTATTTATTCTAACTACTTATATACCCCTATTTCTCCTACCCAACTCTCCAACTCATATCCAATTCTTGTGAATTTTTTTTATCTCTTAATAGTCTCCTGCACATTCCACACTACAGTATTCTATCCTATCTACTTTACTCACCTTTCTACACATATATTCTCCTATACGACTGCCTCCTTACCAGGGGGAGGCTGGGCTGTGGGGCAGGGGGCATATGCCCTCCCCGGGCCAGTCCCTACTGGGCTACCTAGAACTGGGTCATTGGGCGACCTGCATTTTGTTCCTTTAAAGTTTTCCTAAGAGGCTGCTGAGTCGAGTCTTGCCCCCTGGGCTAATATTTGTCAGCCCCCACCCCCCCTTGTTCCTTACCTTCTCCCACCTCCCAATACCATTGTATTCTGTCGTACATATGCCCACAACCTCCCCCACTCCACACCCCTCCACTCCCTGCCCTGTACCTGCCTTCTGGTATCCTGAACTACTCTCTTCCGTCCTGCCACTCACTCATGCCTATTATCATACCCTCTTCCACCTATACACCCAGCTTTTCTAATGAATTCCACTCATTCTGCTCTCTTATTTCTCTTATTTCAGCATATTTTACTACAATTATTTGCACCAGCCCTTTTAACTTTATTTGTGCTTATTCCATTACTTATGTTACTGCCTCTTTTTCTCCCTAGCTCACCATGTCAGGAACTGTCTACTTCAACTCAGCCCCCTCATCAGTCTTCTTCGGACCACAACCACATCAAGTGTGGCTCTGATTAGTTCTACTGTTCACAACTCTCTGTGGCCGTTATAAGATGATCACCAAAATAATTTTCTCTGTTGTGTATTACAGAACCGGCAGAGGCCGGCCTTTAGTGGCTCCTCAGATCACCAGCTCGGTAGAGGAGCCACCTTAGGAAAAATCCTTCCTGAGTGCTAGTGCAGCTGTGATGTCAAATGATAATTGCCTGGTGCAATTGCTGTCATTCTTCACACTATGCAAAAAATCTTGCATTAATCTGTCATCGCGTAAATATCAGGAAAGCTTCTCTCAAGAGCTATCATGTACCCTTAATATTTGATTTAATTTTGTATTTTTACAATAAAATCTATTAAATGTGATGATTTAAAGTACAACTTAGTTGCATATAGAACTGTAGATTTGTGATCAAGGCTCTCATATATCTATATCTGTTTTTAAAACCCAGGCTCATTCTTTTTTACTATGTTTATTCTGTGTTGTAAAGTGCTGTGCTGTGTGCTGTCACTATCTATCTAAATAAATGTTACTAATAAGAATTATGGTCATACCCAGTGTGGAATGTTGGATTTTGCAGACCTATGTGTTCCTACAGTGGGCCACATATGTTATGTATAGTTGTGCCTGTTTAGAAGTGTTTGTGGAAATTGTATTTGACCATTGGCAGCCATGGACAAAGTCTGAACAATACATAATAATATAATATACTGTATACATACAGCATGTAGTATCTCAGATGTTATAACAGTCCAGTGCCTGCACTGGATGTTACTGATAGTTCAGACTTTTTCTCCTGGAATATTAATTTCAGGGAGTCCTCCCAGACTTATGGGTGAGCAGCGAACCTCCCCGAATCCGCTCTACTAATGAACCAGGGTGGGCAGGGGCTTGATGACAGTTAACAGCAAATTGTGTCTTTGTGACACTGCCCCCACTGCACCATTAGTTACCAGAGCTGTAGAAATACACATGCAATCAATTGTGATATCAACTGCTGCAGAACATATATTTTGCTGTAATAATCACTAGTCAGCATACTTACCAACTTTCTGAAGTTGGCCTCCGGGAGCCTGCTGAGGGAGGTGGGCGTGATAGGGGTTGGGGCTCCAAAATTTGCGTAATTTTGGACCCGCCCCTGTGACATAATGACACAAACGCGTCATTTTACAACAGAGGGCGGGGCCAAACGCTGCGATTCCCAGTGAATCGTGGCGTTTTGGACCTAATTCTGCCCACTTCACTACGAAGTGTGGGCAGATGCGGGAGATTGCCACACTCTCCCGGGAGTCCGTGAGACTCACTCGAAATGCAGGAGTCTCCTGGACATTCCAGCAAGTATGCTAGTCAGTCTGTACACCCTTTCTGATCATTGAAGTCACAATATCCAAGTTACTTTTATTGACTGTCAGTTATGCTGGTGTTAGACAGGCGCTTTTAATGCTCTCATCTTTCCAGATAGAAAGAGCAAGCACAAATAGAGATGAATTGCTCCCATGCTGACACAATAAACTGAAGGCTCCTGCCCTGTCACAAGGCAGTGTCTGCACTGATTGGAGGTGGGGTTGGGGGGTCTTCAATGTGTCAGCACAGGAGCGATTGTGTTCTAACTGTATTGCTTTTCCAGAATCCATCTGGACCAACCTCACTCTCAGGCTCCCAGTGACTTGTTTCTGTCTGCTGCTCTAAACAATTGTAAAGTGATTGACAGGATGTCCTGTAATCAAAACTGCAACACTAATCACAGATTCACAGCAAATCGGTATGAATCTTCATTTCAGTGATAGAACTTTAAAAGTTACAAATTTCAACTTTCTTCACAAATATTGAGATAAAAGTAGAAGTGTACGAAACCCTTGAAATTCTGTTTGGGGAGATTCGGCTGAATATTAAGTAAGAAAATTAACTAATAATCATTAGGAATTCTGCAGACTATTTAGAAAACACTACAGCAGCATTCAGTTCTGCAAAGAAACAAAATGGAAAGAAAAAACATCCTCTCCTTAGATGTCAGTACTAGTCTCTAATGTAAAGGAACATTATTCATTAGGTACCTGCATGAATGGTAGAATCAAATTATTTACTCCCTTTTCTTTCTTTGTAAACTGCATGTTTATGAAAAGGTCCTCAAGACTAATTTACATGCTGTTTCTTTCTTCTCTTCTAGTATCAACTTCAGGAAGGATCGGTATTTAAAATATTGCTACATCAATGGAAAAGTCTACTGGTCTTTGTTTTAATGACGGCAGCGATCATCACTATTCCTTTCTCTGTCCATTATTTGGAAACACTGCCGCATCCACAACCTAACCTGTTATTTAGACTTGCGGCAGTATGTGCAGGCGTCATTGCAGAGATCATCCTACTCAAGTAAGTGAACTATGAACAATGGTGAGAATTAGCCAACAGAAACAAGTTATTCATTATAGCAGTTTCCAAACAAAGATTTATTATCTGATAATATAGAGGTACAAAGATTTGTTATCTGTGGACAAAAAAATTTTTTTGTCTCTATTGTAACAAACTTACAGTTCAAAACTAATACTTGTACTCTAGGGCTAGCAATATTAATAATTATGTTTGAATAGCATTTTTTATATAATGCCACAAATGAACCAGAATTATGGGCCTATCTACTGCATTTTCTGACTGTTAATTATCGTTTCTTATTTCAGAAATAAGAAATTATTTCTCTGTATAATTTATGATATTAGTTCAGCCGGGACAGTGCCTTCGTTAAATGGCAGTCCCAGCAAACAAGTGCCCGTCCAGGTGCCCAATATAGGGAGATCTTTCATAGCAGCGAAAAACTTTATTATCTACTCCGGTCTTGGCACTGCACCATTTTTAACACTGAACTCTTTCTTACAGGATACTTTTAACACCAAGTTCTTTTTTTGGAAACAGGAAGTTTCTTTGCCTGTGCTGTGCATTTGTAAATATGGAACAGAGTAATTTAATTTTTCAACACATGAATTTTAGAACACCAAGATTTTACAGTCTGAATAATTGTGTGAAATTAACCCTTAGGGCTAAATTTACTAAGCTGCAGGTTTGAAAAAGTGGGGATGTTGCCTATAGCAACCAATCAGACTCTAGCTGTCATTTATTTAGTACCTTCTACAAAATGACAGCTAGAATCTGATTGGTTGCTATAGGCAACATCCCCACTTTTTCAAACCCGCAGCTTAGTAAATCTAGCCCTTAGAGTTTAACCCACAGTGCACAGTGACTAAGCTATAACACACTGGCAACTGATTTTGTATTGACTTAGTCCTGCATTAAATAAAACAATGGAAAAGTTACTGTAAAGTGATTGCATGGCATTAAGCTGCACATGTCTTAGCACGTTAAGCATGTTTGTGCCATTAAGCAGAGTAAATGTTCTGTATTTTCCTCCTCATTCTTCGTTGATTTTACGCAGGAAAAAGGCAAATGTTGTAGAATTTTTTTTTTCTCCTTCTTCTTTCATTATGAGGAAGAAATTAAACATCCCTCCAAGTTAGTACTTAAAATATCAAAGACATTGTTAAATGCCTTTGAGTCACTATACAAGTAATTCACTTGTGCAAAGCAGCTACATGGTAAATGAAACCGTACGGGGGAGGTTTCCAAAGCTGAATAAACACAAAATTAATTAGTCTGAAACTTCCTGATGGATCTATTTAATGAAAGCCTGTTATTGTGTCAAGCACTCAACACCATGAATTTGTTTTATTGTCTTCTGTGTTGCTTTTTTTATTGAACCAACATGAAGGTTGCACATAAATGTTATTGTGCAAAAACTTTCAAACCATCTCAGTATATGTCAAGTCCAGAGAGTCATTTCTTTACAGGCTTTGCATGTCTCGAGTTGGTTTGAAAAAGTCTCCTGCAATTGGAGCAGTCACTCTAGAGCCAAGGCTTCTGGCTAGTGCCCTGTCCACAAGCACACCACAGCTAATGTACCCTAAAGGAATTGACCTTGAGCTGAGAGGTCTCTGTTATTATTTAACGCTGAGCAGTTGGATATATATTTATGGGAGATGTCCTCATTGAGATATTTACAATTTAATTGGTATGATACTTTGTTTAGCATGTGGTTAAGCAAATTGCTATTGTCGTATAAAGCTTTCTTTGTTTAATGCAGCTGACATGCAAATCATTGGCTCCGGTAAACAGTGTTCATATATTATCTTCAATATTAATATATTTTTTTCCTAAGTACTAGTGGCTTGATTTGTTCGGAAGGAACTGTATCAGAATTACAAATTTGACTTTGCATGTTTTTGCCTTTTCATTTTGTATTATTGGTGAGGCAAATCTTTTCTATTCCCACATGCCATTTAAATTATGAAACATTAAAAAGGAAACATTTGTCACATTTGGAGAAGAATTCAGTCCTGTGTTAAAGGCAGATGGTTCACCATACAGTACAATAGTAGAATGATTAGGCTCTCAGTCACTGTAGCCAATGTTTTTATAATTTCATCAGTTATCAATTTTCATTTTAACTCAAGCTAAACCCCTTCTAGCGAGATTTGTAAAACTATTGCGAGATATGGAACCATAAGCAAATGCTGATTTGCTGTTTTTATGGAGATGTCCTTTCCACAGTTATTTTTTAATGGAAGTCCCCGCCCACTAGAACTATTGTTGCCTTTCTGACAAAGGTTCTGTGCATGGAACCCCATCAGCTCTATAGCAAAATTTTGTGGGAAAGGGCGGTGATATGTGTCCATCCCCTCCATAGGCTCCTTTGTGCATTCACGGGAGTCGGTACATGTGCACTGTCGACCCCTTACGGCATTCCTTCTGAAATTAAAATGCCAAACAGGGCGTCACTGCGAATGTGATGACCCTTTTCCATGGTTAGAAAATTTGAGTGGGTGGCACTGTAGCAGGTGGACTGGCATGGACTATAGTTCTGCCAAGATCTTCAGTAAATACTAATTTCCCTGGAAATTGTACATGTTGTAATCTCCATATATAACAGGCTGGAAAATTTCCAATCTGACCAGGAATCAGTTAGGGTGTCAAGTGATGTTGTCCGTTCAAGCTGTGACATCCATATTTCCTAATCAGGCTAAATATTGGGGCACTACTAGTTGGAGGAGGGGAACAATCATTTAAGTAATTCTGAATGGACAATTCCTTTACTAGAGGACTCAACATGTTATATGACACCCACATTTATCTGTCTTTTACCACTAGTTTTAGCGGCTGGGCTGAAGGGACATGTAGTTTCTTAGCTGCTCTTTGACAGGAAGTGTCTAAGGACCCTAGGGGCTGGCCAGGGATATGTTTTAAGAATACAAACTAGAGGTTTGGTGCGGGAACATGTACTTTGCAAATGTCCTCCTACTTTATAACCAACCCTTTCATTAAAAAAAACTCTTCAGGATTTTCAAAAAGTATTGCTCAGTTTAGTCTCATGTGTATCTTAAATAAGGAGAGTGAGGGGACGTCGAGACTGGCTTTTCATGTGGCACTATTTGAAACTTTGTTTTATATCGGGCAAAGTGAGTCTAGAAATGTGCTGCTCCCCCACTGTGTATCTGGAAGATGTAAATGTATCTCATTAAGGACAGGACCACTCTCCACCAGCCCAGAGCTTGTACAAATCTTGTAAGATCGGAATTTTGCTGAGTGCCCCTCTGCTCAGCCACTAACACCCCTAAAAATGAACCCTCGCCATCTCTTTATCTCGTTTCAATAATCTTGCTCAGCAAAATTTTACTATCAAGAAAAGCACCATTTTCCCGACTCCACATACACAGCCATCTTGCTTGGTAAACCTATGCACTTCTGCAGACATCTAGGTGCACTTGTACAAAGAGGATGTTGCACTGTTCTTTTGTGCTTTGTAATTGAGGCCACATATTTATTTATTTTTACTCTTCTACACATTTTAAACCTAGATTTTCTTTCAGTGCTGCAAAAATATACTTATTGCCCATAGAGTCTACCCACTTTAATGCTTCACATTACGGGCCTGAGTCATTAAGGCAAAAAAGGAGTAAATGTTCTCTGGGACAAACCATGCGACAATGCAAGGGGTGCAAATTAGTTTATTATTTAGCACATAAGTTAAATGCTGGCTGTTTTTTCATGTACCACACAAATACTTGATAGCTTTATTATTACACTGAAATTTAAACTTGATTTTGGACATGCCCTACACCAACTATAAATCTGTACCCATATTTTAAATTTACCTTCCCTCCAATGCAACATGGTTTTGCAAATGTTACTCTTTTTTTATGCATTGCTCTCCTTAATGACTCAGGCCCTACATCTTTTACAGCCAAACCACACATGTCAAATATATACTGTAATATCGTAGTGTGTGCCATGCTTCATTTAGGTGTAATTACATGATAATTAAAAATCCTGTTGGAACACTCAGCACTGTACCAGGTGGATTTTGCCGTGTGTACTACATATATCCTTTTTACTCTAACATGTTTAATTTTTTTTTTGCCACTATTTAACACACTGTTTTTTTACAGTGCAGCATGCAACACTGAATTAACCCCTTAGGAACGCCAATCATAATGTAAATAAAGATTAATTCAAGTCGGCAAGTCCTATTTTCATTAGCGCCCCATATAAAATGATCTTTTTTATTGTTCCTATTTACAGACAAAAACTGCCACCTTTGTTCACGATAATCACATATACAATGAATGTATTGTGCATGTAATATACAGTCCAGAGGACTTGCCTGTATTTGAGTACCAGAGTTGACACAAAGCAACAGCGACAAGTCTGTCTTGTTAGTTCAAATACATTCAGCGTAAAATGTTCATCAGTTCAAAAGGTGGCAAACTAATAGAGAAACCAAACAGCCCTACTTAATTTAATGAGTTTTACATGCAATCAAGTCTTAATAAGAAGTCACGCAGTTAAATCTTTAATGTTATATTTAAAGTAAACCTATTTACCATCTGCTCTTTTGTAATATGTATATTTATGTTCATGCTGTTTTTCCCCATAACTTAAAGGTATAGCTTGGTAGCTAAAGAAAACATTATACATGTTTAAAATAAAGTGTATTTAAAATATGCTACACACTTAATGAAGTGGTACTGAAATTTTAATAACCTTCAATTTTCTCTAATGTCTAACCATATTTACATGTAGAGAACTGAAACTCAAAATAGCCTATACTATATAATGACCATGTGCGCTCAGTACTACTTCTCAGCATGCTATTTATTTAATTTCAATTAATCCCACAACATTAATTGTTCCGCTCTCCATTCTGTATTCGCCATTTACTTCCCCCTCGTTTGCAACAGGTTAGACTTAGAAACAGAAAGTAATGACCATGCAAAGTCCTCATCTGGAACAAGAGGCCCATGGAATATGTGACACTTTTATCAGCTTGTTCCGACTTCCGTTTTCAATAAAAGCACAAATTGGAAATAAAGCCTGGGGTCTGCTTAATCATTAGTGAATTAAGAATCTGTTTTTAATATCCCCCTAACTTGTAAATAATGTATTAATTGAGTAGCTTGAATGCTGGAAAGTCTGCTAAATGTGTAATGAAAGTAGTTTGCTATTATTGGAGGATGCATACCAAATGCAGCAAATTCAATAAGCCAGTTGTTGTTTGTGGAAATGGCGTTATAATTAGCAGACACCTGCAGCTGTTTTCTAAGCTGAACAACAGGCCTGAAATGTGTACAAAGTGGATCTGGTGTCACAATGTGATGAACAGGTTTAATTTTTTTTCCTTTACCTTTTTAAAAATTAAACAAAATGTCTTATAAGTGTTGAAAAACAGACCTGTGTTCTCTTTACCCTCTACAGCTAAATTCTAGACTAAGTTTCTGGTTTGCAAGATTCCCTTTTTAATTTATAAGCTTTTATTTACAGATTATGTATGGACCTTTTATTTACACAGTGGAGGCAGCCATATTGTGGCCTCAAACAATGTTCAACCTTTAAATTCACTAGAACCCGGTGACTTCAATTTAAGCCCATTGCACCATATGCTATGCTGATATTACTAGTACTTATAGAGTTCATAGGCTGAATATATTGGTTCAGAGCAAAATAGCCGCCTTCTCTTGTGTAGATGATGGGGCCACTTAAGGATGCTGAATATGTCAAAATGAGGTCAAATGAGAAAAATCATCTAATTAAGGAAATACTGGAACATTATTATTATTATTATTATTATTATAATCTTTAACATACACCATAATGGACTAAAATGTGTTTACGTTTTCACCAATGACACAAATGTTACATTCAGCACCTTTTCTAGGCCGCATTGGCCTTCCATGGGGCAGCACGGTGGCTAAGTGGTTAGCACTTCTGCCTCCCAGCACTGGGGTCATGAGTTCAATTCCCGACCATGGTCTTATCTGTGTGGAAGTTTGTATGTTCTCCCTGTGTTTGCATGGGTTTCCTCCGGGTGCTCCGGTTTCCTCCCACACTCCAAAAACATACTGGTAGGTTAATTGGCTGCTATCAAAATTGACCCTAGTCTCTCTCTCTCTCTCTGTCTGTGTGTGTGTGTGTTAGGGAATTTAGACTGTAAGCTCCAATGGGGCAGGGACTGATGTGAGTGAGTTCTCTGTACAGCGCTGTGGAATCAGTGGCGCTATATAAATAAATGGTGATGATGATGCCCTATGCCCTAATGTAGTTCTACTACAAGCTTTGTTCTACTAGGACTTTCACTTTCATCTATACAAGTCTGTGTAAAGTGGTTTCTAAAAGTGGTTTCTGTCAGGGAGTAGAGAAAGGATAATGACAAACGGTATTTTGTAATGGCCAAAATGAGACCTCTATTAGAACAGAATATTTTGCAGTAAATATAATCTATACCTATGGTGTACAAAACTGCATACATTTGCATTACTTACCTGATTACCTGTAGACCTCACAGTTCATCTTTCTACCCTCATTGTAGATTACACTAGCTATATATAACAAGATAAATATTGGGCAGCACGGTGGCTAAGTGGTTATCACTTCTGCCTCACAGCACTGGGGGTCATGTGTTCAATTTCCAACCATTACCTTATCTGTGTGGAGTTTGTATGTTCTCCCCGTGTTTGCGTGGGTTTCTTCTGGGTGCTCCGGTTTCCTCCCACACTCCAAAAACATACTAGTAGGTTAATTGGCTGCTTTCAAATTGAAACTAGTCTCTGTCTCTCTCTCTGTGTCATCTGTGTGTGTGTGTATGTTAGGAAATTTAGACTGTAAGCTCCAATGAGGCAGGGACTGATGTGAGTGAGTTCTCTGTACAGCGCTGTGGAATCAGTGGCACTATATAAATAAATGGTGATGATGATGATGCACTATGCCCTAATGTAGTTATACTACAAGCATTGTTCTACTAGGACTTTCACTTTAAGCTATACAAGTCTGTGCAAAGTGGTTTCTAAATGATTGGTCTGTCAGGTAGAAGAGAAAAGATAATGACAAACGGTATTTTGTAATGACCAAAATGAGAACAGAACATTTTGCAGTAAATGTAATCTATACCTATGGTGTACAAAACTGCATACTTTTGCATTACTGACCTGATTACCTGTAGACCTTACAGTTTATCTTTCTGCCCTCATTGTAGTTTACACTAGCTATATATATATAACAAGATAAATATGTGGTATATCTGGAGTTGGGTTATATTTTACCAATAACTTTTGATGAATAGGGGACTATTGCAGAAGTGCATTTGACAGAGAATGGACATTCCTCCTATATCCCATCATGAATTCCAATCTATAAACTGGCCTATCTTCCTAAACACCATTAACTTGCTATATTTGATGACAGAACTGTTGGTAGTGACTAATTGATTGATTATACAGTACATTCAATCTGATGTGGTTGGTATTTAGAGCTCTGCTCAAGTTCTTTTCAAAGTCTAAAAAGGTTTCTCAAAGCCCATAGTTTCTTTTTTATGAACTAACCTAATAGTAAAGTTCACCAGGATCCATTAAAATCAAAGAGTTTACTTCTGGCGCTGCAAGTTGTTTATAGAAAATGACTTAGTCTTTGATCTGTTCTTCACACATATTACCTAACATGAGCATTCTGCCTCCAGACATTCATATTTAGTTAAAATTTGATATAAACATTTTATTAAGCTGATAGAAATTGCAAGTTTTGTTTGTGCTTAGGTTTGCTTAGTTTTTGTTTTTTTTAAGACATCCTATGAAGCCTGTCTAATCATTATATACTTTGCATTTAAATTGCATTTTCCCAAATCAATTAAAGGGTTTGTCAACCTTAGAGATAATTTTACCCAAGTCATCATTCCCAGTTTAGCAGATCTCTGTGGTAATCGGCTCCTACAGAACATTAGTCTCTGTGAATTGGCAAATGCAGCTAGAGAGGAAAACGTTCTACACTTCCACCCAAGTTAGAGACCATCTAGGATGAAGGGGTGCACCTGGTTAAAGACTATCTAAATGGCTATTCCTCAATGATATCTAACGTAGATTTGGGCAAAATGACTCAAAGGCCAGAGAGAGAGATTGCAGGGCCTTCGCTGCCTATGTAGCATACGTGATTGATTAGTAATGTCTGTGTGAACACTTCATGATGATGCTCCAATCAGATAATGTGATCTCATGTGATCTCATGGAAAGGATTATGCCGGTTTAATGGACACTTGTGAGGCCCTGATCATATTGCCCACAATTGTCCTAAATAAGACAAATGCTCCTTGCAGCTCTAGGCCACCATGCACCCTCCTGACATCCATCTGCTAGTGATGGGTAGAAGAGAGGACTGTATAAAACCCTCTCAAGGTAGCCATCTTCTTATAAAGGTTTCCACCGATCAGCAATTAATTAGTTAAAGTCTCACTGGACATTATATAAGCCGTGGAAATTGGAGCCACACACTGAGACTATATATTTTTTTCTTATAATCAGTTTTTTAAGGTCCTTCATAGTGATTCTGTTACTTTGTTTGTGTTTAGACAGGAGTGGTATCAAGACACCTGTAGGCACGTTTGTGCTGTGGCAGTTTTGGTTTTACCCAGACTACTGATGGAATTTTCATTGCAGACTACTTTTATAGTCATGTTCTGCCTCCCCTGTGTGGTCTCTCTGGGCACTGAAGTGTTATCCGGATTGCTGGTGCGTCTTCTCATGAATTAGTATTAATATAGTTCAGAGCCGTAACTTAGAATTCTAGCGCCTGGGTCGAGAAAGACAAATTCCGCCCCCCTAGCCCTCAATTTTAGCCAAATGAACCTAAAACATTCCTAAATTGCGCCCCCCTTCAGCATTGCGCCCTGGGCGGTCACCCTTATCGCACAGCCCTAGTTATGGCCCTGATATAGTTGCAGAGTCTTTTTGGTACATTCCAAAACTGTAGCACACTGCTGCTGGTATAGGCTGGCTCGCTTTATGTATTTGCAATGAGTAATGTTCAGGTGGTTGGAATATCCCAGGACAGCTCTGATTCTGGAAAAATCCCAAAAAATATTAGGTTGGCGGAAAGAAGAGCAGTGCAAAAAATGACAGTATAATATTTCACAGCATGGTATATAATCCGGAAACCACCCAAATGGCTTTCTCAGACATGAAAATGTATTTGCCTATGTCGGATTATAGCTTCTCCGTAGATGAGCATTAACAGTTATGTTAATCAGAAATGGACAGAAGAATAGGTGTTTTTTCTATATGCTTATCCTTCAAAGGAGAGAAAACAATTTGCCTTTTAGTATTGGGTCACATAAGCAAAGTCCTATAGCCAGAAGGCGAAAAACCATCCATGACCTATCTCTAATATTGTATTATAACAATGTTAAGTTTCACTCCAAGTATCACTGAGACTTCTAGGGCTAGATTTACTAAGCTGCGGGTTTGAAAAAGTGGGGATGTTGCCTATAGCAACCAATCAGATTCTAGCTTTCATTTATTTAGTGCTTTCTACAAAATGACAGCTAGAATCTGATTGGTTGCTATAGGCAACATCCCCACTTTTTCAAACCCGCAGCTTAGTAAATCTAGCCCCTAGACTCTGTACATAGGAAATTTAACAACTGGTCTACATAAATGTAGGCATAGGATCATAATACTATATACTCAAAACTTTACCTTTGCTTATAACCGCTCATCAACGCAACATAATATATGAAAACATTTCAAAGTACTTTAAAAGCTTTCATATGTTTTCAATGGCTTTTTATCTGTCTTTCACGCTGTACACTTGTTGTTCTGTGCCTAATTTTATGGTAAAATATATTTTACTTTTTAAAGCACATACTTAAAATAAGGAACCACAGGTGTAAATTAAAGCCAAAATGAATCTACAAAGTGCACCCATCCTTTGACCTGTTAATTACAAAATGTAAAGAACCATAATTCCATTTCAATTCCAAAACAGAAGGACAATGTGTTTGCTCATTTAAACAATGTGCTATGAGTATTATTTAATTAGGATCTGGGGTGCAGCTGTTTTCAGGAAAGCTGTTTCATATGGCAAGTCTTGCTCCAATACAGATTGTGTATGTGTATGTGTGCAGAACGCACAGCACAGAGACTGAGATGCCAGGTGTGTGTGCAGGGAAGTCAGAGGATTGCAAGCGCCAACGTACTAGTCAGCGCAGTACAATAGAATATACCATGCCAAAAATAATATAAAAAATAATTAAACATAGTTCCTTATAAATAGAGAAAGGTCATTGCTCTAAGGCATTTGCATTATGTAATTAAATTTGATTGAAAATCTGATTGCAGAAAGCTATTAAATTGTAATGTGCATTTATTTCATTCCAGTTAAAGGTAAAGGACAAAGAGCATAGTAAATGAAGCACATTTTTGAATGGGTACGCTTACCTTATTAAACCTGAGCTGCATGAAAGCATTAATGTGCATCTACTTTTGTTCTAATGCTCAGGTTTTTGCCCACTTTTGTTCATCTTTACAACATATATGAATTTCCCCTTAGTTGCAAATAGGACAGTATTTAGAGTTTATACTCTGAGAAGAGGCATTTTCTGAATTAAGTGGGCAGTGTGCAAGAGTAATGCTTGGTCCTCCCCCTCATATGTGACTCCCACTAATGTCACAAAGCTTTGCAAAAACTGCTAACATCAACAAGCATCAACCTCCCACATTTAATAGAGACACCCACAATTGCATTATTAGCAATATACTATATAATATAGTAATACAGTGTAGTAATAGCCCCCATCAACCTCACATTACTTTAACAACCCCCACATATAATAGGGGCCCCATATTAAACTAATAGCCTCCAACCAGCTGCAACATTACATGAATAGTCCCACATTACATTGAAAGCTCCCATCAGCCCTTACATTACATTAACTACCCACTACATTAATACCCCACCACCACACTTACCTGCTCTGCAGAGCCTGAATGATATGCAAGGCAGGTGTAAGGAATTATTGATATTTGCACCTCCGAACATTAGAGGACTCTGTATTTGTAGCTTGCCCTTATATTTGCCCTTATCCAAAATAGCCAGAATGACATCAAGGAGAAACCATCTTGGATCCTGTTTCCTGTTTGGGCCTATAATAGGCACTTCCTGGATCAGACATGTGCTTGAGTATTCTGCTTGCTCAGCTCCTTCTACTTGCTACACTTCCTTGCATCTGTGATTACCTGCTTGTGTACCGACCCAGCAAACGTCTGATTACCTTCTTGTGTAACGAACCGGAAAACGACTGACTACTCTCTGGATATCTATTGGGCTTCAGATAATACCACCAGTTTCATTACAGCAGGCCCCTGTGGGTGGAGGATGGGTCCATAAGTCAAGGGGTCAGGCCACTAACTTTAGGCACATATGAGTGTTTTTAAACTATGCTAAATCAATGGTTCCTCAATCAAGCATCACAACATTGTTGAAGGAGCAATTAAAAAAACACTAAGAACAAACTGTTAAAATACCAGACAGTGCCAAATTAAAATCATCTGGGTCCTTAGAGTGGCCATGTGTGGGCCTATCCTGATGCCCGGCTCAAGCAGCAAGGGACTGGATTACTGTCTAATTTGGCCAGACAAGTATGCGGCCGAATTGAATGAGATTTGTAGTACAATAATATGTGCTTATTGGAAGAGGTTATCAATTATCAGAACTAATGAGAATGAATCCTGCACAGATGTCTAGACTGCATGTGCTTAGTACTGATCTGCATTCTAAGATCTGATTGACTGTACAATCTATAGAATAGAGGTCAGTTATCCATATATCAAGCTCTGTTTGTGGTCTGTTCATCCAGCTGTGAATATAGACAATAGAACATAGAAAAACAGGGAAAATGGTCCTTTATGAGCATGTGTATGAAATGAACAAAATATGTATGCACACTAATATTCTAAAGGGACAACTACAGATTTACAGTACTGTAAATGCACATGCAAATATCTAAGTAAGATTCATGCTCTTCTAAACAAACTAAAATACAATTTATGGGATGAGTGGCTTCACATAACTTCAAAGCTCCTGCAATCTGGATGATAATATTGCAATTTACACACCTAAGAACCAAACTAATGGGGAAAGATGATAGAAGCCATAACAAATGAGGTCCATCCAAGCACCCGACCAAAGTGGGAGTCACAATCTTTGACAATTCCTAAGACCTATGGGAAAGCATTCCCACATTGAAGTGACTGATGGCGGAAAAGACTTGGCAAGCTTGGCCCATAAAAGAAACCTACCAACAAAAATGGACTTCCAAATGCTTGAAACCATATTGCAACCTATGGTAAACACCAAGATGGATATGCTACAAGCAGATTTTCTGCATTTAACAACAAAACCTCTGACGACGATGCCAGAGATTCCACAGCAGACATCATCATGTCTATGAGTGAAGAAAGAGAAGCCCAGTCTAAAGCCCTGATTTTATTCCAAAATCATCTTGATGACTTTGATAGCAAGTGTAGGAAATATAAATTAAGGATACAGGGCCTACCTGAGTCTATACTCCTGCGGAAGATTCAACTGGCACTGGCTACTATTTCTAATAAACTCCTCGGTAATGGCCCCTACCCACCACTTGTTTTTGATAGAGTACTCAAACCTAAGGGGACTCCAAGTGATAGTCCAAGAGACATAATGTAGTCTCAATTATTTTTAAGTCACTGATTAGTACACCCATGATATTAAAATTTTACAAGACCTCCCAACCCTCCAACACTCGAATAGTCAAGCCTCTCTTGGACAAGAGACCATTATGCTGGTGCTGGTTGTACCCAGGAGAGAAACACTTTGCTGGGGTATCTATCAGAGACATACCACTATTGCCCAGCCTGCTGCTGAAGTCGATGGGTTGGAAAATGTATTATTGTGAGGGTCAAAGCTGAAGTCCATACTGTACACAAAAGAAGTCTCTTTGATGCAACAGTAGAGACACGAAATTCCAACTTTGCAGAATTTAGAAGGCCCTCATTCCTATATAATCTTTATACAAACATATAGGTGAGGTCTTAATCTTAATTGACTTAACCGTTAGCAAGGAGCTAATTACAGTAAGTGAAAAATATTGTGACATTGTCAGTGCTGATGGTGCAGTACCACTGTAGTCTGTAACTGGTGTTACGGTGGATTCACCCAACTGATATACCAGCACTATCTGTGAAGAACAGATATGGACTTTAGTTGGGTTCGATGTAACATTGATCTGTTAACTAGGTGGCTATTGGCTAGCATCCGTTTTAATATTCAATAATGCATGGGGTGGGCTGATGAAGTAGTTAATTTACTGGAAAGCTCAGTGAATTTCAGCAAGAAGTGCAAAACTTCCTATATACAAAGTACCACAGCATTAAAAGTGAATTTTTCATAACTGGTACAAAAAGTTTAAAAATCTTGAAAAACTAAAATGAAGCAAGACATCCCTGGGTTTCGTTTCTTCAAATGAAACATGGTCACTTGGGGACAAGGAATTTTAAGGAAAATCCAAGATTTCACAACTGGGCTCCTGCTGAGGTGCTCACTGTATTGCTGTGTAGTGAAATGTTCTTTGTCCTGCCTTGGGATTAGAGGCTGCATATCTAAGCTACACCTGTCTGTAGATCTTTATATTGCTAGTCTGCCAGCAAGGACACATTTATGCCTTCTCTACACCACTTTCAGTGTCTGCCAAAAATATATACATTTGATCTTATTTACAAAGAAAAATGCTAAATGGATTTCATGGGTTAGATAGTATACATCCTTCTCAACACACTGGCTAGCTCATGCAGGTTTTTCAACAAAATGTCTTTCAAGGTGCTTGGACACAGGTGTAGTAATTTAGGGCACAGTGCAGATGTCTCAATAATTTTGGGAGCCAGACCATCTCTATCACAAAATAGAACTCTTTACTTATACTCCTGTTCACTCCAACATGATACTTGAGTTGCAAATAATATTAAAATAAATATGTACAGCTGCAGGATCCTCCAGCAGAGATCTTATATAGTAAGAATATGGTTACAACATAGATATCTTCTCTAACTCTTCCAGCACAATGTTGAGCATAACTCAAGATGTTATTAATACAGTTCATATCTTCTCAATTATCCTGCACCATTCCTTAGAGTAGTGATGGGCAAAACATTTTCCACATCTAGGGAATCTTTTGTCATCTGCATTCCTGACACAATATATCTATGTGTACACCCAAATGCATCTCACCCCTCCTCTGTGATACTTCACTTGTCTGGGCTTTGACACTTCCTCTCAAGTGCACTCCATGCTCACCCCTCCTCTGCGGGTTTGAATTTTCCCTTGGGCTTAATGTGGTCACACTCTTTAGGGCGGAGACCCCCCAGTTGTTCAAGGGGTTTCTTTACTCCCCTCCATACCGGGACCTCCTCCCCTCTGTCCCAGGTCCCCTGGCTATCATCACACAGATCCCCTCCCTCGTGACAAGCACAGGCCGCCCTTGTCATCTGGCTTCACCATCATAGTGACATGATGGCGTCATGCAGAGGCCACAACCCTTTTGCGAGGCCTGCACTTGGGCACATAGCCCTTACATAATTACAACTTGTATTAGCATTCTGAGCAAAAACAAAAGCAGAGGAATGGCTACAAATACTGAGTATGTAGAATAGTTACTCAATTGTTATGAGTTGTTGAGAAAACAATACGTGCATCATATAATTTGCCTAGAAAAAAACATGACTTTTTTGTCCTTCAAGATATATTGGTCTCCGGTCTCCAAATTCTTTAAAATTGGAAATAAAAATGATGTTTTAGTTTATAGATTAAATATTTATTGATAATCAATAGTCCTAAAAATAAATTGATAATTAGACTGAAAAATTTGTATTTATATTTCGGTCTGTTCATATCTCACCTCCTCCTGTCCAACGTCACACAACGTCTGTGTCAAGAAGACGCCTGAGGTCAGCTAGCACTCCACAATCACTTCCTACTGCCGTAACTCTGAAGCTACATGACATCTTAACCTTTAAAAAACTGCTTCCAGTCAGCATTTAAAAACACCCAAATCTTACTTGACCTTTACAATTTGGTACAGATTTAGCAGAGAAAAAAAATGACTGTACAACAAATTGTTTTCCTGCTATGGCCTTTTTAAAATGTTCATTGTGTACTGTATTTTTACTTTACCTCTACCATATTATTTGAAACCAATCATTAATCATGAAAGATAAACACCTGATTTTATGATCTGGGTTTTTTAATAGTTTTGCTTCTTGCCTGTGACATTTAAAGCAGTCATTTTGCTGAAATGTAGATCTGATTTGTACTATAATATGCATGGAAATTGAGGTTTTTGTACTAGAAAATGTTACAGTTGTCTCCAAGCGTATGTGAATATGTACAATTGTACTGCCTTTCTGTATTCTGTGTTACTATGAAACAACAACACTGCCATTTCTTTCACATTTTCCCCTTATTGCTTTTCATTTATCATGCGATGATCTCTTGTTGGATGGTGGACTATGTGAGTCTAAGGTTTTGAAAAATGGGCTGTTAACCTTCTTGGGATCCACACTGTATAGACGCATTACAACTCACCGGACCATCCTGTCTTGACAATATTGTGGTCTTTTCAGATTATTTAAGTTAATGGCTGTGAAGCAGAACTAAGCTAGGGCTTGTTTAGCTGCACAAAGACAAGTTGTTGTCCATTTGCCTTAGGGATGGTGCACTTGGGCATAATGCATGCTGCTACTGTGTTTTTAAACAGTTTATTGGCCACTGCTCCCAATGACTAACTGAATGGGCCATGCTTGCAGCTCACTAGGAAATACATCCTTAGTGCTTTGCGACCAGCCACTGGACCAATGAATGGATCTTTACCATGTAATGAACTGCCCTTACTTGGCGAGTGTGTGATATCATCCTAAATGATGTGTCACAGTGGGAGTGGGTGACATCTATGCATTATGACTACCACATTTTCATACCTTGTTTTTTTTTATTATATAAGAATAATGTATTCTATTATGTGATATCTATAATATAAAAGCCTAGTGGCGTGTGTTAGTCTGTGTGTGTGTGTGAAAAAAAAAACACCAAGCTGCAGCGCCACCTGCTGGGCGGAGTTATACACTGACCTACTAAATTCTTAGTGTGTGTGGGGAAAAAACTCAGAAAGGGCTGAAATTTGGTATACTAAGATGTTTTTAATTTGTTAATTTAATTTGTTAATTGTTAAAAGTGTTTATAAAGATTTTAAAAAAATATATATATATTTCTTGAAGGAGAAGTGACAGTTGGGAGTGGTTGGTGATTGCCGGGGGTGACAGTGGGGAGTGGTTGGTGGTTGCCGGGGGTGACAGTGGGGAGTGGTTGGTGGTTGCCGGGGGTGACAGTTGGGAGTGGTTGGTGGTTGCCGGGGGTGACAGAGCGAGATGAGTGTGATACTCAGGACCGCTGAGAGAGATCCCTGTGTCTGGATAGACATCTGGATAGATGTGGCGATAAAGATGAAGGATGAGGTGATGGAGAAAAATGATGAGGTGGTGACATGTGGACAAAACCATGTTAAAAAAGGGCGCTTACGTCGGGAAGTAACGCTCTTCCCCTGAAGAGGCCTGGGCTAGGCCCAAATGCATGACAAGAACCTTTTTAACACCTTAAGTAGCTTGATTTGACTAGAATGCATGTGTATCATGCACGGGTTAACTTGTTTTATATATTTGCCCATATGACAGCGCCAATAATTTACACAGTGAACTTTATTATAAGGCTACATAGTACACATCCTTCAAGACCAACCTTGATTACATTACAACTGTTTTGCTCCAGAGGAGGACAAATCAGACAAAGACGTGTTACTATACAGTACCTGTCACCTTCATACATAGTTTGGTGGATGGCAAACTTAAAAATGACACCCAATCTAAGAGCAGAATAACTTTTGGGCCGTTCATGGTTACATGTGTAAGAGTTTGATAATATGGGAGACCCAGTCATTGAGGTGACTGCATGCAATGGTTTCTCTGGTGAGGGAGTACTAGAAAATCACAAGGCAGATAATAAGGATAAGGATTCCTGTATTATAACATTTATTAAATTTAGTCTTAATTGTTGTAATATCTGGGACCTGACAGGTTCATGTTAGCGTCTTTTAAAAAAAAAAATTATGCCATTTCAATATTGCATCCTTATCAGACATGACAAAATGGACCACACAGCTGTATAATTTTATTTCTTTTCAAAAATGAAAACACTGCCTTAACAATAGTCTCTAGTGACATGTAAGAAAATCTAATTATTGTCAAATGCTCTCTTGTTTTAACTGCAAATAAGTTCTCAGAATTAGGATACAAAGTCCCAGTGACTGGAAACCACTGTAGCATTAGAGATAAAACGTTGCAATATGTAATCACTGTGCTGTCACGTGACTACATTTTGGGCTCCCTTGAAAAGCATATTACTTTGGGCTCTGAGAGAAGCAGCTGCGGAAAATGTAATACATTCCTGGAAACATAACAATACACTGATGAATTAATAAAATCTATGAATTTCTTTGGAATGTATGACATGTATACTTAATAGCTTAGAACAATTTGATAATGAGTACAGTGTGGTTTTGTCCTTAATTTTAACAGGGCCCTTGTGTGTATGAGTGCGATTTTTGACCCTTTGTGTCTCCCTTCTCCTAATAGAGCGTGTACTTGATCTGGTACAGGATTATTCATTATTTTAGCAATGGGTGCCAGGAGTTCTGTGTATATTATACCAGGTGTGTCCATTTTGTTTGGCCACACCACACTATTTTTTTGGTCTAATTCATACTGAATTATTACAAATATTTTGTAATAACAATAAAATGTTCACATGAAAAGTTGAAATGCACACTTCAGCCATTTTACAACAATTGTGTTTTTTAAAGGAAAAATATAACCCATTGTTAAACATGTATTTTTAAAGAAGCACCAGATCCAAGATTTTGTTGGGGACTGTACAAAACACTAGGGCTTTCTACAAAAAAAGTTAACATTAAGGTTCAAATACCCCTTGGGTTTTAGGTTTTTCTTTGTTTGTTTTTTTAACTATGCAGTTTATTAAAGCTGCTATAATTTAAAATTACAGATACACCAGAATAATTTAGCCCCCCTTTTATCTAGTTTTAAATATGCAACTAAGGCTCAAAGTAGATTCAGCAGTCAGCATCTTTGTTGTAAGAGTAATTGATATTTACCCAAATGCTAAAAAATATATTAAGTGCATATCTATCTATTTATTTATTTTTACTTAATTTTTCTATAAATGTTCCATAAAACATTGGCTTATATTAGGAGCCTTATTTAGCTACATATTTACAGTTAAACTGAAAGTGGGTTTTTTAAGCCATGGGAATAATAATGGATAAGTCTACTTGTCCCCTAAGGTGGGCATAACAGACCTACACAGTTTTTTCATAGACCTAATCATCATCATCATCAGTAATTTATATAGCGCCGCTAATGCTGCAGCGCTGTACAGAGAACTTATTCACATCGGTCCCTGCCCCATACAGTTTAAATTCCCTAACATACACACAACAGACAGAGAGAGAGAAAGACAGAATATGGTCAATTTGAGAGCAGCCAATTAGCCTACTTGTATGTTTTTGGAGTGTGGGAGGAAACCCCAGCACCCGGAGGAAACCTACGCAAATATGGGGAGAACATACAAACTCCGCACAGATATGGCCATGGTCGGGAATTGAACTCATGACCCCAGTACTGCCCAATAATAATGTCAGAGAGCAGACAAAAGCCCTCAAAGCTAACCAGATCCTACTGCTTGGTGAGTGGTCCAGTGTCCAGATATGGACCCAGGAGGCCGAGTGCCCAAATCACTTCTGGCCTGGCATGACCTGGGGTTTTTAGAACAGTGGAAAGATAACTCCACACAGAGCCGTAAGTGGTGGTCATCCGACCATATCTGCCATCATGTCCCATAACAATCTGATTGATTTAGATCACATTACATTATTATTATCACAATAGTTATCTGGCCACAAACACCGCCCAAATGTCTTATATTGTCTGTGGCAATGTAGCTTAAGTGGAAGCATAAGCTTATTCATAGCCTTTATAGAGAGATCATATAATACTAGGTGCCGACTTATCAAAGGGCAAAAAGCCCTATTGCTGTGGAAACGCCAGTTTTTAACAGCGATTCTGTTTTTTTCGGGTTAGGTTTAGCCCCAGCATAGCCCCCCGCTGATGGTAAGCTTTGCTGATTAAAGCTTCCCTGTGCCTTTGCATGGGGAAGCATAGTTGAAAAATACAAATCAGAATGGTGATACTTGTTAACCAATTCATTTTTTAATAATTTTTTTTTTAATAAATGCAGTCAATTTTGAAACTATATTTTTTTTTCACTGGGCTTTCAGTTCCAAGCCGGATTATACACACACACATCTGCAAAGTACCTTCGGGGCAGCTGAGTTCCATTATAGTTTTTTATAGTATAGTTCTTTGCTAAATTGCAGCGATAAGTACATATTTTTTTGGCAATTAAAAAATCAGCCTTATCACTGCAATTTGGGCTTAGTTTAAAATAGGATATATATAATAATCCCCTAAGCAAATATTACAACAGCTTTTATGTCATTTAAAATGTTACATCATATCAAATATTTAGCTATTTGTATTGCTTTAACTTTGAAAATACCAATTAGAATGTTCTAAGATATTGCATATTATCTGTAATTATTTGAAAACAAAAAGTGAGGTTGGAATCAAACTTCCAAATGGTAATTCAACTTTCAAGAAGAACAGTATGAATACCATCCAATTTCTCTTCATCTTCATCCATGAATAAGACTAACAATCAAGCAAGAAAGAACTAAAACTAGGCATTAATAATAAAGATTGGCTTCTGAAATGTAATATTTTCAAATATAGGTGAGAAATTTCATTGTTCGCTATACTGAATAGGTTTCTCGCAGTCTTATTAAAAATGGTATTATTTATTACTGCAAGCACTACTACTGTAATTTAAAATATATGCAGCTTTTCATGTTAAAGAACAACATTGCAGTCCATAAATTCACCATGAAATAGTCTGAACTTTATACCTACATTTAATGAAGCTCTCACAGTATAAAAAAACTTGCAATGTTATGGATGAATTCCCTTGTTTAAAAATCGCCCAGGCAGGACTCCTGCTTTAAACAATTATAATTTTGTTTACAGCCTTGCATAAAACCTTGGTTTCCATCCTGATCTGTGTTATTCTCTGCACAGAGGCCCCATAGTTTTTGATCTACTTACTAGCTCAGAGGATGACAATCACCCCCCACCCCTCCCCAATAACCATTACTGTTGTATCTTCCCCACCAAAACATAACCTATTATTATTGTTAGTATTAGTATTGCATTCTTAACTCTCTTCCTACTGAAGATTGTCAGGGTTCCCTCGTTTTCTCTAAGCTCATAATTGTTTTTTCTTCTTGAGACCTCAAAAGTACAGGCTTCTGTCTTCCATACCCTCTATGTAAAGTTTAGTTAAATAATACCAACACCGAAAAATGATACCACTCCCCCTCCACAGTATTTGGTAGTTTTAATCATCATCATCATTTATTTATATAGCGCCACTAATTCCGCAGCGCTGTACAGAGAACTCATTCACATCAGTCCCTGCCTCATTGAAGCTTACAGTCTAAATTCCCTAACACACACACAGACAGACAGACGGACGGGTCAATTTTGATAGCAGTCAATTAACCTGCCAGTATGTTTTTGGAGTGTGGGAGGAAACCGGAGCACCCGGATGAAACCAACGCAAACACGGGGAGAACATACAAACTCCACACACATAAGGCCATGGTTGGGAATCGAACTCATGACCCCAGTGCTGTGAGGCAGAAGTGCTAACCACTAGGCTACCGCGCTGCCTGAATCCCTAATCATAGGATGAATATTCTGAAGACTTCCTTTATAATAAAAGTTATTCCAGTTTGGAAAGATATTCTGCATCATTCACAAAACATATGTAAAACCACTTTTTGATTATTATGTAGCAAAGTTTTAAATAATGCAATATGCCCAAACTAACTGATGTGTAATCGCTTAACTAAATCAGTGCAGCATGCTGTCTCTTCTATATTTTAGAGAGCATACACTGTCATACTATGACTAATTTAAAGAGTAGTATGTTTCGAGTCGGCATTGTTCTGGGACAGTTACAATGTCAGAGCCTGTCTGATTGGTTTTCCATTGTCATAGGTGACACAAATGCTCTGTACTGATTGCAGAGTAGTGGATTCATACAAATAAAACATATAATATAATCCCTATAAAACCTGTAGCTGTTATTTAGATACACTCTCCTATAGATTAGAGCTAGTTAGTACATATTGGGGAAGTATTCTGCATATGCCTGATCTCCATCAATTTATTACATACCCAATATCATCATATTTTAGGATAAGGATTCTAGTTTCAAAGTAGACTCTATTGCAACATACTCACCCCCAAAATCCATAAATGTTTACTTATCCTTGTTGCATGACACGCCAGAACTCTATAATAGTTAGTAAAAAAAATATTACTTGTTAGTGCAGATCTCACATAAAGCAGATTATGTATTTATCAATCTGTGGTGATAAGGCTGGTTTTCTAATGCCTCTTATTGCAGCAATGGAAAGTCGCTTAACACATTTTTTCAATAACATCGCCAGGTGAGCTGAGCAATAATTTCAATTTCACTAATATTTTTTTTTTTTTAAATAAAATAAATAGATATAAATCTGAAAAAAATATATTTGGATGATTGAAAAAAATATTTATTGAAATAATAAAGCTTTTTTTCTCAATTTTTTTTCTGTTAACAGAGCAAGGATTGCGGCGGTACGTATGTGTATATATATATATATATATATATATATATATATATATATATATATGTATATATATATATATATATATATTTATATATAATATATATACATATATATATATATATATATATATATATATGTATATATATATATATATTTATATATAATATATATACATATATATATATATATATATATATATATATATATATATATATACATATATGTGTGTATATATATATATATATATATATATATATATATGTACATATATATATATATGTGTGTATATATATATATATATATATGTTACAAATTTTATCTTGTAATAGTGATTGACATCACTGAGCACAGCACCTTAAGTTTAACACTATATGGTCCTTGGATTCAGCTTGATATGATGATATGGTCCTTCTGGCAGTTGAACTCTATGTCATGAGTACTCCACAGTTCAGGTTCACATAGAGCTTTGTTGATCACTGTTCTGTCCTTCTGGGGAACATAAGAAGGGCAATGGACCATGGGTGAATGTACATTTGCTCTTGGGCATATACCTTAACATGGTCGTTAACTATAGGTAGAATTGTATATTGAACTATGTATACATACATCTATAGATATGAGTGACCCCTTCTGCATTTCAATTAATGACTTTATTGGTTCTTCAAAAACCAGAATGGTGGTAAAGTAGAATGCAAAGTATTTACTCTTCTAACTTACCTTTGACTCCCAACATGCTATTCAGTTCAATATATTCCACATTTCTACTGAATGACACTTCATGACATTTTGTGCAAACTGACAATAAATAAGTATACTAAATCCAAATTTGTTTTATCGAGTTTACTCTTCTGTATGCACCTATTTACTTTAGTAAATGTACTATTTTCACAGTTATAACCTAATATGCAATCTAGTTACACCACTTATAGAAAGTGGGGTTTTGTCACTTCTAAACTCAGAGACAACCAGACTTCTAATTGTTTCAATCGACAATAGTTGCTGGTACTTCTGTTTTCAATCTCTCTTCACTCTAGATAATGGGAATCTCTGAATGCAAACTATACTTTGTTATGCTGGCTTACTATTTTTACAGTAGATGGTTTTAAAATTCTATTGAGCAAATAATGTCAGCCAACAAGTCAGGTGAGGCTTGTTTGACTGTACTGATAGCCTTAGCTAAAATACAGTCATTTTTGAGACAGTCAACAGCTTGTGGCTGTGTAGGTGACTATTACAGTTGACAATAACAACATCTAATGTTCTGGTCTGTTTGATTTATTATACCTAAGTGTAGCCTTTAGCTTATGGGTTTCCTTCAATTTAGAGTGAACATTTTTTTTCATCTTGTGTCAGGTCCTGGCTTCAGGGAAGGGTAGTGATAGCTATTTAATTTGAATTCTTTAAGGCCTATGCACTAACGCTAATAGTATATGCTGAGCACAAACATTCTAAAGAGAAAATATGCCCTAAAAATGTTCATTCATAAATGAAAGTGTAAGTCGTATTGTATAGAAAATACTTATTTTGTGTGCATATTTTTAAGATGAGTATGAATTACCAGTATATTTGTTGTAGTAAAATCTGAAAGATCATAGATTATGTGGACCTTTGCCCTATTGGCAAAAGTAAATATTGCATTTCTGACCATGGCATTCCTTTTCTAGTTTGAGTTACCATACATATGGGATTGAGTATGGTTTTATTTGTATTATTGCCAGATTACAATTGTTAATATTTTATTAGAGATTTTATTGCTACAGTTGCTTTCAGGCAATGGCCTGCCTGACACAGGACTTGAAATAATTGTGGACAGCACATACCAAGAACAATATGAAAATAATGCACAATAATAACTGATCATTAAATATCTACATCTAAATTATTGGGGTTCACAATCTACTATTGATTTGGGCAACATCTGAATACAGTTTTCAGGTTACACAATTTATAGCCAAAGAACTTTATGTTTCACTCCTTGTTCACTCTAATATGCTTCTCAGTCATTGAAGATATGCAATTATTAAAAGCATTATTATTTCTATTGATTACTTCATTATCATGCACAAAGGAATGACAGGTGCACAAGAGGTTATATCAAGTTTACACTCTGTGGGTATTCTGTGAGTCATAGATCAATGGCCTAAGCTGTCTGTCACCTGAATGTGTTGTTCTAGTCAGTTAGGGCACACCCTATAGCACTTTGTTGCTTAGAGAATACAAAGTTTTCTTTTGTTATAGCAAAAATTGTCTTTTATCATCATTGTGACCGTGCAACTCTATTCAAGGTAGATGTTTATCTTCCATGTGTACATATATGCAGTTTTGACAGATCTTCAGTGTTTGCAATGGATAAGAAATGAGGGATGTCAAAACAGATTATGACATTGGTGTTCTTTTTAATGACTACAATTATGAATACCTCCACCATAAAGGACATGGATAGTATTGCACTTGGTCATATTTCTATCGTAACTGAGGGGTTAGAAGAGATTAAATGTGTCTACCACTCTAAATAACCCCTGTACTAAATCACCTACACTAACAATATTAGTAGTGCTTAAATCTCTCAGTAACAGAGAATATCTGAAACAGCAGCTCTACGGCTTTCAATGCCATCTTCTGTCCCACTTTTCCTTCTGCAGTGAGAGCTGAGCAGCCCGAAAGTGATCCTGGATAGTACTGGGGTTATTTAATGTTGCAAATCTCTTTATGTACATCGACTGTAAATATATTACATGGAAAGGCAACTAGGAGCCTCCGTTATATTTTCTTTTAAAGCTGCACTATCAGGGAGGTAACAGAGAATTATAGCTCCACCCTCTTGCCAGAGCCTGGGGGGTGGGGGGCTTCTCCATGCAGCTGTTTTTCCCTGAGCTCCAAGGCTAGTCTTACAGCCCTGGCTGAAAACCAAGACTGAGTGTCGTTTCAGGGTAGATGTAAACGAGAGGGTCAATGAGAAGCCACAATCTTAGAAATTTAAGCTTCTCATTGGTTCTTCCATTTCCAACCAATTCCGTAGTGATCAGAAATTGTCCCCACTTTAAGGTGGCTTTGAAGCTGCAAGAACTTACAAATTCCTATAAGTAACTTGAGATTGAACTCTGTGCAGATATATTATTTCAGCAACAGACTCATCCTACCGATAAAATCATAGATGTTCCTTGAGCAGGAGGTTTGTGGTTCTGCAGAAGCTCCCCTTGCCAGCACATGCAGTCCCATGCTGGTCCAGGGATTACAGCCGGACTTTTGAAATTAAATGCTGAAGGTTCCGGTTGTATACCCAGCTTGTCCAGTCAGTTGACAAATTGTATCAGCAGAGGTTTACTTTAGAGACAGTGGTGGAACTATCATTGGTGCAGCAGATGCAGTGCACTGGGGCCCATGGAGATAATGGGGCCTGCTGCACTGGTAACTAGTGAGCTGTGGGCCCCGTTTCCCTTCTCCCTGCTTCCCTGCACCAGGGCCCACAGCTCACTAGTTGCGCCTCTGTTTATAGATATATGCTGTAAGCTCTGAAGCATCATGGGACTGAATGTGTTGGTAGGGGAGTTTCTCCAGAACCGCAGACCTTCCTCTCAAGGGACATCTACTTCTACTAGGAGGGAGTTTCTTGCAAACGGTGAAGGTTCTGTACGTGGTTTCCCTGGTTCGGTAGAAGGACTTTTATTGTTGAAATAACAATTCTACATGGAATTCATCTTTAGTTTGTCTGTGCCTAAGATACTATTTATTAATTTATTACTGGATTGGACATTTCCACTGTATGTAAATGATATTATCTGTAGGAATTAATGCAGAAGGGAAGACTGTTATCCACTTTTGCAACTGCTAGAATAGAGACACATACTAACATTTATTTATTTACATAACATAATATACATAGTTATACCACTTACCAATTTTAATACGTAAGACATGCACACAACATAGACACACTCAGTTATATCACATTAAAGTAAATTGGTAAAGGACACTTAGTTTAACCATAGATTTTAGTATGAGGCAAGATAGAAGATATAAGCCATGTTTGCCTACGGGTTTTCTCGTAGGCAGTGTTAACTATGTTTATCCAGGTGGGTGCCAGGCAGAGTAATTAGTGTGCCAGATGCCAGTAGCTCTCCTGTTTAAATTTTCTCTTTGTAATTTTTTTTTATGCGTTAGGCTTCTATTAGTAACTAGTTATTTAAGTAACCTCTGCCCCAATGGAGACACATGATCAAGTTCACTCATAAGGCTAAGAGAATTTGTTAAACTCAGTAATGTCATGTGAGTATTTTTAAAATTGTAGCCATGGCAACAATGTCATAATCTGCTTTACTATAACTTGGTCACTAATTGATGCTGGTCTTTTGAGGCCTATTTGAGGATACCTAGTTTTACTTTCCATGAGCAAATAAATAGGACAATTTCAGAAGTATATGCCAAACCCTATGGCCTGAAGCGTTCTATACTCTTTTCAAATTCCCGCCATCAATCCTGTGCAAAAGGATCAGTTTTCATAAAAAAGGAGAGTGTAAAGCCTGTTAATATTGAGATTTCTTTAGTTAATTTTACACTCTGAACAGACAAGGGTGAGCTGGCATTGTAGTTGCCTAGAATTCTACATCTAGTCCAGAAATAATTTATGAAGAAGAGCTTAATTGTTGCCATATTTTGTATAACACAAAGATTTGTACTCCTGTATGACTTCTATATGCCAATCAGTGTGATTTGTAGCCTTCACCAGAGTAAGGAGTATCTGTTTAGAATGCATAGGTAGAATCTGTTTATTTTGGTAAAAGGCAGAGACAGAATCTCTCTGTAAAAATCTTGTGGTTGCCCTTATACCCCTTTACTTATCCATGCCTTCCATGGCTATTGGGCTTACTACATTAATCTGGGCACTTCGTTGGCTGGCCATATTGCACTGATGCCACATACAACTTGGTTGTATGAACTTTGATAGAGAGGAGGAAATAGCGAGCTGTGGGCTCCGGTGCAGAGAAGCGGGGAGGAGGGAACTGGAGCCGCAATGGTAGCTCCGTCACTGTAGGGGTGCATTGCATATTGCAATCTTCCCAATGCTCTATACCAGTGATGGGCAAACTTTTTCAGGAGCGGGCCAAATAAAAAAGAAAAACTTTAGGCGGGCCAATATAATTTATTAAAAAACTCAAATATCGAAATATATAATACAATTTTTTTTGAATGGGACGGGAGGGTGTTATATAGCAGTGTTACCTCTATAAGTGCAGCGATCGTACAGACACAGCACTTATTTCAGCAGGTTGTTGCAGATCCGTCTTTCTGGTGAGCCACTAACTGACAACACAGCAGCCAATCGAAATCCGCCTTCGTATATGGCCCAGCCCATCTCTTCTCACATGACTTTCAGCCATTAGGGGGCGGGCAGGTGTTTGAGTGATTGACATACGAACTGTCCTTTTAGGAAGGAGGATGAAGTGTAATGGAGGAAATAGCTGGGAAGGCATAAAAATGAAGGTTCTGACACACAGGGTCGGCCCTAATAATTTTATGCATATTTGAATGAAATTTTTTAAAATATTGGCGGGCCGGAAAGATCCTCTAAGCGGGCCGGATCTGGCCCGCGGGCCGTAGTTTGCCCATCACTGCTCTATACTATTGGAGAACCCTGCTCTTTCTATGACCTTGCTCTCAGTTTGTGGTTTACTTCGTACTTCCATTTCCTCCCCCCCAGATCATGACACTGCCCTGTCATATGCAGCCCTATCCTCGCATGACAGGTCACCACCTCCTGAAATACTCTGTGCTGTGAATCTTTTAATCATCTGATCTGAAATGATTGTCACAAACAAACACTCTTCAAGTCTGGTGACATAGGGATGAGCTGGGGATGAAGATTGATAATACGGAGGGTCTCTGACCCAAGTCAAATTCACCTTAAATCATGGTGTCTAAGTCAGTTTAATTTGTATTTTTGTATTATATTAAGCAAAGATGTGATTTAAATACTATTCCCTTTAACTTGAATAAGGTTTTGCTAAAAATTCCATCTGGTCTGGAGCCGGCATTAATCCCCTGTATAATAAATTCCATATAAGAAATAACATCATACAAGATTCAAGTGGGTAAGAGACAGCAGCTCATTTTACTTAATGTAACTATTTACAACTCATCAGTTTTTTATAACCTCAATAAATAAATTTTTACTGTCGCTAATTAGCTCATTGTTCATGCGTCACCTTGATCATTCAGCAATGAACTTTCGTTATTTTACCATTGCCCAGAGGTAAAGTTTTCTCATTTAAGTCCAACAATACTGTAATTACCTCTCTAAAGGTGCAACAATAAATATATTCATTTTATAATACAACCTTAACTTGGGGATGGTGGGTGGGTGTCACAGCTTGGTCATCACTCACTAAAGTGGACCCAACACTTATGCACATTGGAGTCTCACCGTGACACTGGCAGAGCGGTAAGAGTACTCTGTTTTTCTATTTAAATTAGACAAAAGATTTCTAGAAACAGTCTCCCATCTTGCCAGGTCTTGATAAATAGACCCTTGGGTCACTATTTGGAATATGGGCCAGTTCTGTTACAGTCCCCATGAGTAAAAACACTAATGTACTATAATGGTGCGGGTTTGAAAAAGTGGAGATGTTGCCTATAGCGACCAATCAGATTCCACTGTAATTTTTTAGAATGTACTAAATAAATGATATCTAGAATCTGATTGGTTGCTATAGGCAACATCTCAACCTTTTCAAACCTGCAGTTTAGTAAATATACCCCTTAGTATTTGTTCAAATGTTGCTTTGCTGCAAACAAGATATTTTTCTCCCCCTTTGAAGTATTACTGATATTTGTTTCCAGTTGTTCACAAAATTCCACCCCTGTTTACCTTGTCTATCTTAGGTTTCTGGTTCATTGTTCCAATACGTTCTTAATCTGTTCACATTCTTTTTTCCTATTACTTTACTTAGCCACATGAGATTCATTTTACTCATTTTCATTTTTCCAGATACACCAACAGTAATATCTGCAATAATATTAGGCCTCTGAATATCAATGTGTCTCACATACATATAACAACATTTAGCTGGGTGTGGAAAGCTAGCACAACATCTTTCAGTTTATTGGAATCTGGTATTGTCACTCTGAATCATGCTCGCCAACCTGTCCATAGCTCTTTATTAAAGTACTAAGGAACAGCTTCCATAGATATTTATTGTAGGACTATGTTACTTGGCTAGGAGAGGGAGAGAGACATAGGTTCAGTTGGAGACAGACAGGCGGTCTGTCCCCATAGAGCTGTCTTCCACAACACACAAGATCAGGTTGTTCCTGTGTTTGTGTGAGAGACCCAAGCTTTTTATAGTTACCAGTGGGAGGGCATCTTCTAAATGAATAGCTGGAATCATGTCAAGGGACCACAATGACCGTCTGAGGGAGGGTACTGTGTATTCTTTTGTTATGCCATTACAGTGAAAATGGTAAGTGGTCTAGCTACCCACCTGAATGGGGGGCAAAGAAGGTAGTTATCACTCCCTATGGAAGCCAAGTTTCTTGTGTTCTTTAGTCTAGTTTTATGCTGCTTTACCAGTGCTGATAATTAAAGCTATTTTATGTTCCAGACTCATATACACAGGTCTTCAATCAAAAGTAAGTTTTAATCCCCAAAAGTGCCAAACAATGTGTGCCAATGTTCATACGGCTAGTGGCCACCCCTCACATACCACTCAAGGCATGGAGAGAAGAAGGTCTCTAGGGGCCTGATTCATTAAGGATCTTAACTTGAGAAACTTCTTATTTCAGTCTCCTGGACAAAACCATGTTACAATGCAAGGGGTGCAAATTAGTATTCTGTTTTGCACATAAGTTAAATACTGACTGTTTTTTCATGTAGCACACAAATACTTGATAGCTTATTTGTACATTGACATTTAAAGTTGATATTTGTGTGCTACATGAAAAACAGACAGTATTTAACTTATGTGCAAAACAGAATACTAATTTGCACCCCTTGCATTGTAACATGGTTTTGTACAGGAGACTGAAATAAGAAGTTTCCCAAGTTAAGATCCTTAATGAATCAGGCCCTAGCTGTCCAAAGCATTGGCATACACAGCTTGACAGTTCTGTGGATTAAACCTCATTTTTGATTGCAGACCTGTAATATACAATTGTATAGTGATAATCTTCTATAATATCTATATATTTATTTATTGGTATATATAGCATCATTTCTCTCTGCATATCGTTATCATGGGGATCATATTTTGTTTGTCCAAGCAGAGTACAATTCACCCTCTAATGCAGCATATTAAAATATTTCTCAGCTTTGTTTCAATTTAAAATGTCATATTGAAATCGTTAGTGTGCATGTTTTTAAATATATTTCCTTTTCAATAATATGTAATCTGAGTATTAGAGGAAGAACAATTCCAGATTGTCTGCGACCCATTTCCTTTGTGGCTTTAATTTAAGTGTTAAAAAGCTTTTTTTTTTTTTTTTTTGTACAGCTATATTAAATAGAATTCTAATGCTATAAAATGAATACACATAAGTATTTAACATACACTGCTACTTTTGTTGCCAAGAAATAAAAGTCCAACACGGAATAAAGGATAAGTGTTCCATTAAGTAACAATACATTATAAAGTATTTTGCTGAATCACAACAGAGTCTTAAAAGTGTCTACAGTTCTTAAAAGTTTTATAAACCACAGTTTCATTGAGCGCTACTGTGTGTGTGACAGTTTTTAAGCAACAAAGTTATTTATTCTTTTATTAAGTGCCTTGTCACCGACATGACATTCTGTGTGGGAACAAAGCTTGCAGATTGTTCTTGAACAGGTGTATGATTGTCTTAGTGGAAAAACAACCATTGATGAACGAGAGAGACAGAGAGTATAACAGGAAATATTTCCCCATTCCTTCATATCCTCTAAAATAAGTTGTGCGTCAAATCTGTGAATTTGAATAAATATATCTCTATCTTACAAAAAAATTGAGTAATAGAAAATGATTTAAAGTAGAACTGTCACTTGGGGGAATATATATTTTAATTTATATAATTTGTTTAAAAAAGTTTAAAGGAAAAACCACCCCTCATCTTCTCCCAGGAGAAGTGCTGCATTATAGTGGGCTAAATTGCTAAGAGGTCAATATGTAACTGTTTGGGCAGTGCTATCATCTCTCCACTTCTATTCTTCTTCTTTTCTCTTTCACCCCTATGGGGGAGACTGGAAACACTGGGGTATAGAGTCTGCACTGGAGCTTGGACACTTTAAATTTAGCTACAAGCTCCTCCCCTCTAAACCCCGGTAGCCTGCCGGATCTGGATGCTCATTTTCATGGCTGCCCTTGGTAGCCAGCATTTTTCACTTTTTTTTTTATAATTTTTTGTTGTTCACTACACTGGCATCTCCACAACTGTGGGATGCCTGGAGTGGAACCACTGTGCCATTCCTGGCAATCCTACCAAAAGAAGCAGCAGCACAGCCAGGAGCAGGTCCTTCTCGCTTCTACCCTCTCCATCTGGAGAAAAGTAGTGTGTGAAGGCGCTGTGTTTGCCCCCCCCCCCACCCCCCTTTCCTGGCCTGTCTGTCTTTGCAGTTGCATTTCCATCTTGGGATTGTGCACTGCAGCTCTCTGGAGCCTTGTGCAGTGATCCCTAGGGCTTTCTATCAAGAGCCTTCGGAATCCTCCTCTACAGCACCTGATAAGCTGGCTTGGGCTCTATGCCTGGAAACGTTGTGCAGGGTCTGGTCAATGTTTCATCTTCTTTTGAAAGGATCAAGGAAACTACCACCTCTTCTAGACTATGGAAATGTCAGCTCCTGGCCTTTCTTTAGTACTGGGAGGAATCAGAATTTTCTGAATTTTCCTCCTAGGAGGTGGGTGAGGTGGCTGAAATCTCTGACCCTTCGGTTTCTTTGTGCTTTGATGAGTATTGCAACAGAAAACAGGGAGTAGAAGATTTAGTCAAAGCTGTCTGGCACTATATATTCAGCCTGGAAAGCAGTCAGAGGTTCCGTTCAACTCACGGTTTCCTTCTCCTCAGTTGGAAGACCTTTTATTCAAAGTTTGGACCATACCTGATTGTAAATTTAAGGTCTCAAATAGCTTCCATTCCATTTATCCCCTCCCTAGTGAGGATAATTCTGAAATGGAAGTCTCAGACATGGCATCTTCCCTAGGCAGAGACCACCAGCCTTCTAATTATGAATGCTGCTATCTTAGGGGATAGTATGCATAGGAAGATGGAAGTCACCATTAAGTCTGTTTGCACATTGACCTCCCATAGACCCATCTCAGCTTTTTCTGGGGTCAATAAGGTTTTGAAAAGGCGGTTGGAGCAATTGGCAGAGGGATTGCAATCTGGTAGTCCTAGATAGACTTTACTAGCTCTGGTGGAACATATTTGTGAGGCTTCTGAATAGCTGGGATACATTGTCATCAATGCAAGGTTTATAGGAGCTAGAATTTTAGCCTCCGCAGTCTCAACACATCATGATCTCTGGTTTACAGCTTGGGAGATGGACGTAAAATCTAAAAAGACTCTGAAGTCCCTGCCTTTCTTTGGGGATATATTATGCGGTCCTGCACTGAATACGAATATTTCCTGGCCACAGGGGGTAAGAATTCCTTTCTAATGTCCGCAGACCTAAGCTTTTGCTCCATTTGATCTTCAGGGAAAGTGAGAAATCAGACCTCCAGAGAACAAACTTCTGCTCCTTGTGGTGGTCAGCAGAGAGAAAAACAGTCTTAGGCAGCTAAGTGTCCATTTCCCAAGCCTTCAGTCAAACAGTTGAGATTACAGGCAGGGCACCCACCCAGGATCTCATTTAGTGGGAGCCTGTCTGCTTCTCTTCTGGGACAGGTGATTCAATTCCATCTTGCTCACCTGGGTGAGAGAATTGTAAGTCTGAGATACATTATACATCTCCTGAAGTCCCCATCCAAACATTTTTTTCACCACCAGCCTTCCTGGAGACAAAATAAAACTTTTTTGCACCATGCAAAGCAATTCGGTCTTTGACCTCAGGGGTAGTTGTTTGAGTCGTAGAAGGGAGGGGGTTTTTAATCAAATCTATTCTTGGTTCAGAAGCCAGACTGATCATTTTAACCAATACTGAACCTGAAATCCCTAGCTTTGGGTAGACATAATCAAGATGGATGGATTATTTGAGGTATGGCAACAACAACATGCAACAATGTCCATGGACATCAAGGATGTGTACTTGTATGTTCCATTCTGGGAACAAAACCAGGGCCTTCTCAGATTTACTGTGCCATTCCATTATTTTCAATTTCAGATTCTACCATTCAACATGGTAGCAGCACTGTGGACGTTCATGAAGATCATGGCAGCAATGTCTGCGCTTCTGTGTTCCAGGACAGTGACGCTCATTCACTACTTGTATGATCTGCTGATCAAGGCGTGCTCCCTTGCTGCAGGGCCATGTTATGAAGACTGATCAGAGCTTACAATCTCATAGTTAGATCATCAACTACAAGAAATCCGGACGACAACATCCTCTTTCTTCAGGGACTTGTAAAATCCCTGTTAGCTAGCAGACTGGTGTCTGTTCATATATGTATGAATGTCTTGGGAGACATGGTCTTGACATTCAAGGTGGTGAAATTTGCGTATGTTTCAACTTGAGAGTTCCAGATCAAACTAACTTGAAATGGAATTACTCTTACCATCGCCTGGCCATCCTGTTCATCGGACTTCAAAGGTAGCTGAGGGGAGACATCCTCAACAGAAGTCACCCCTTCACCATATGAAATTGAACACTCTATGGACTTTAAGAAAAGGATTTAATGCACAAGGAGCAAGGCTGGAGATGGAGTGATGTAGCTCCACCTTCTTGACTTACATTGTTACTGGTTTGGAGTACAGACAAAGAGAAGACAGGACAGAGGGAAGATGCTTGTTAGCAAATTAGATGTTCCTTACTATGATCTAAATGTTTGAGTAATTTAAAATAAATGTTACAGTTCCACTTTAAAAATAAATTATTAATAGGTAGAAAGTCAATAACAGTCAAATATATGGTGTCCTCTTCTAGAGTGCAGTAAAAACCCCACTGTCACACAATACAAGTCAACATCACAACTGGCTCCATACTAAAGAGTGGTATAATTTAAATATTTGATGGCTTCTGATGCACAGTGATAGTTGATGTGATGCATTACAATGGCTTGAGATGAGCAGCAATGGTAAAGGAAAAAAGCTTTGGTTGTCAGTTAAACAGTGATCTGCTTGTCCAGCTGCAATAGTGGGACTAGAGATCCATTTAAACCAACAGCTGGTAGCAGTGTGCTCTTCTCATGCTCTCATGATGATGAAGGACTGTTCCAGAGGAACAAGTGTTTACCTACCTCAAAACCTCACTACAACATGCTCATCAATAGATATAGTGCTGTTGGATTGAATGAGTGGTTTAGTGTGTCTCTTGCCATCATGGTACAGAGGCACATAAACGTTTCCAGTTTTCAGGCTGAATAGAATATATCTCAAACAGGACATGATAGGCCTGATTCATTAAGGAAAGAAAAAAAAAAGAGTAATTTTGAACCTTGGCAAAACCATGTTGCATTGGAGGGGGTGGTAAATTTAAAATGTGCGGATAGAATTATGATTGAGGTAGAGCATGTCCTAGATAAACTTTTAATATCAGTGTAAAAATAAAGCTATGGAATATTTGCATCCTAAATGAAAAAACAGCCAGTATTTTGGTTATATGCAAAAGAATAAACTCATTTGCACCCCTTGCTTTGTAACATGGTTTTGCCAAGGTTCAAAGTTACTCATTTTTGTGCTTTACTTTCCATAATGAATCAGGCTCAATGTGTCTTACGTTATACCTACCATATCTGTAAATTATTAACAATGCTACATGATCTGTGTAGTGTACTACGTCCATGTGTTTCTTTTTTAAGCCTATTCAATGTAGTTGCAGATATTAATATAAGAGTAATCCTACTTCTATACCATAAACCTGTATGAACAGAATAGTTTTCTTACATATCTCTTTGTGGTAAATAGTTTACTCATATCCTAAATTTACTGCAACATCTTCAAAGGGAAGTGCAAATATAATCATAATATGCCATTTAAGGCCTGTTTCTTCAGCATTGAACATATCAATAAAATACATAGCTTATACGGGGCTTTCAAATCTAGCCTTCCTGCGAATAGATTTAGGTTATCTGACCATGATTATTGAGACTGCGCTCTCATTCATCTGATATATGTAGACAAAGTCACTTACGCTCGTCACACATGGGTCTGTCCTGTTGATCAATGAAACATTTGGCCACACATGTAGCTGGATGAATCACATGAGAACTAACTTGAGAGATGACAACTTGGCTTCTTGCACACTCAGGCTGATAGTGGCCAACTTCCTACCCAATTTGACAATGTTACATTATTGGGCATCTTTTTGATTTTGATCTGATTATTATTTGGCATTATGATGGTTTTGGGGCCACACCAGTGCCGGAACTACCATTGGTGCAGCAGGTGCAGTGCACCAGGGCCCACAAGAGAAACCTCCTCTGCGCTTCCCTGCACTGGGGCCCACGTGAGATGATATCAGACTAATTGTCCAGTATTGCAGCATATGGGGCTTGTTTTAATCTGGTCACGCTACACTAGACATTGAATTTTGAACCCTTTAACTGATATTGTTTTCTTCCTGTATATAGAAAAATGTTGGGTTATAAATCCATCCAGCTACATAATGGAAAGTAAAAAAGCTATAACATTTGTGGAGCTTTTTATGATTTTAGTGTATTTGGTGTGTATTCCCCATATAATATTTTTAGGAGAAAGGAAAAGCACTTAACTGAACCAAGTATGTTTGTCATATTAACAGTATTGACACAGACTGCAACCTGTTCAGCTGACATTAAATGAAACACTGGCATTATCTCATTGCAATAATGTAACAATAAATGTTCCTTTGCCTACTGAAACACTAATGGATTTCCTTTTCACATGAATGCTAGTTTGAACATGAGTGTGTAAACCATTGACATGCTTAAAACACCTTCCTGTCAGTGTCATGAACACTTAATACTTTTTTTTTTTTGTTATCAGTTGTAGTTTTTTTTTTCACTAAGGAATCTCATGGTTAAGTGCAACACATTACAATCCTGTAAAACGGGCCATTAGTGCATTGGGCCATTAGTGAAAACATGCAGGTAACATCTCCGTTTCCTTCTTAAAAGGACAGCGTAATCAAAATATCTCCTTTGATATTTAGGTGGGCATCTTTAATGCTGTATACAAACTTGTTTATTTTTTTTTACTTTATATTATGTTGTATATGACCCTATATAGAAATACTGTATGTAATATTCTCCCACTTTTTTTAGTGTTTAGTTTTGCTTTCTTGCATGTAAGTCTATCTCTAGTGATATTGAAAACCCAAATAAGGGGAAGAGGGAAAAAAACATTAGCAGAAGGATCTATAAGATTCCCCCTATTTATTTTGCTGCCTCAGAGCCACATTGTGTTTTCAGTTTGAAGTGGGGTTTGTGAATAAATGTTTAAATGGTGGCAAATGGGGTCTGTCTCAGATATGCATTTTGCCTCCTAACCACTTTTGCTGTACCACCACACTTCTTCCTCTCTCCCCATAGTCACAGATTTCCATGACATCAACATCCACCACATCCCATCCGAGTAATAGATATATAGGGGTAAATTTACTAAACTGTGGAGGTAGCAACCAATCAGATTCTAGTTATCATTTATTTAGTACATTTTACAAAATGACAGCTAGAATCTGATTGGTTGCTGTAGGCAATATCTTCACTTTTTCAAACCCGGGGTTTAGTAAATATATATCCCTAGAGAATTTTAACACTGTTTGAAATGTATTAATTTGCTGATTGGCATGCATGTCCCAAAAGCAGTTATAAAATAAGTAAGAAATACATTTAAAGAAGAGGCTATCTCTGTGAATTTAAGAAAACCTTAGAAATTTAAGACAATGAAACATGTGTTCGCCTGCAGCCATTACAATAATGCTGCCTTAGACCAATGTCCAGTGATTCTTCCACACATATGATCCACCTTGTTTATTTGGTGCAGTACCCCTGTGTGTGTTTTAAGGTACTGTAACCTCTGAAAGTTTATTTGCTTGATTTTGAGTGGCACAGGGGGATGTATATAACAGAGTTTTAGGCTATCACTCTATACAGGCAGGGCCACCTTAACTACTTTATGGGCCCCCGGGCAATGCAGTGTACCGGGCCCCTAAAAAAAAAAAATAAAAAAAAAAATTAATATATATATATATATATATATATATATATATATATATAAATAGTGTGTGTGTGTGTGTAAAAAAAAAATATATGTATGTAAAAAAAAAACGTGATTATATATATAATCACTTTTTTTTTACATATATATATATATATATATATATATATATATATATATACAGGGGCCCCCTTAACTTACCTTAAGTCCAATCCTCTTCTTTTTTCGCGCCGCTGAGTCTCTTCTGCCCTCTTCCGTGCTGTGGTTGCAGTGAATGCTGGGCGTGACATCACGCCCAGCATTCACTGCGAGCACAGCACGGAAGAGGGGACCAGGGAGGGAGCCGGATCACCGCTGATGTGACCGCAAGGTAAGTATTTTTTAAAAAATTAGGATTCGGACGGGCCCCCCTTGCCTGCAGGGCCCCCGGGCACCTGCCCATTGTGCCCAATGGAAGAGACGGCCCTGTATACAGGCTCTGAGCAAAGTCAGGGGACTTGTGTCTGCCACCGCTTTTCCTGTTCTTGTGTTCCTTTCTGGACTTCCTAACTCCCCGAAGTTGTAGTACACCCCCGTCCCCAATGATATCTTACATATATTTTGTTAGTAGACCACACCACTAGGCTATTAAATTTTGAGAGGATAGGTATCAAAAACCAGTAGCAAACAAATGGGCAAGATCAAGTGTAATGGTAAGGTATCAAAGGCGTAACATAATTGCTATGACGTCAGAAATTTTGTCTGAACTGAACTTGTAATGTTACATAATGAAAAATAACAATTATAGAATATGCCAATATTTGTGGACATTTTTACATAGTTCAGGGCAATTAGTAAAACAGGAAACAAATATTACATACCAAAACAGGGAGCGTATAACTTACAAAAATGCTTACAATTTAAACAATAATAAATCTTTTTTCATTCCTGAATATTTTAAGCTACAGTGAGGTAATACCGCTACTGGCGGGTGTTGAGAGTGTGTAGAACGGTCCCTAGCTGGTCCCCGGAGGCTCTTCTCTTTGTCACGGCATGGCAGTAAGACAGAGAACCCCTGTGTCCCCAATACAAGTAGGACACGAAATGAACAAAGTGACGTCAGATTTATTATGCAGGAGCAATGTGTCGCTAAAATATTTCTGAACTAATAATGATTAGTAAAAAGTAATATCTGAATACAATAATACAGTCCTAGTCCCTAATATCATAAAGAACATTAATTTCAAACAATACAAATAAAATCACAGTTAATGAATCCTCTTTAAAAGATGTCCATCCTCAGCAGAGCTAATTAGTATAACTGTTTTCACTGGCCAGACTTTATGTACGTGTACCTGTTAGAATCGAACAGGAAGCACTTTTATTATAATAGAGGCAGACAATTATAATGGCAGTCTTGTAATGTCAGTGCAGCGATCAAAGACAGCAGTTACTATCTCAGGTATAACACAATGCAGTGTGTGCTGTTATCATGTATACTTTAATCTGATCTTGCAGGAGAAAAGTCAGGAATGATGTTGTTCCTTTGCTAGCATATTCAGGTTATGATGGTTTGCAGGATGCTACAGATACCAGGTTACTATCAGAGTGTGCACTGGTGATTAAATCTGTAATTCAATTATAACTGGGGGTATGTGCTGCAAGTATATACTGGAAGGTTGGGTGAGATACGCCAATTATGCCAATTGTTAAGCAAATATTGGAAATCTAGCTCACAGTTCTTAAAATGTAGGATATACTCTGTAGTGTCTGAAAAAACATAGTCAGTTTGATTACAGAGACTTGTTTCCAGTTGTGTAGATAGTTGTCAGCTCCAATCTGACTTATTGGTATCAGCCCTTGTTTTCAAGTATTTTCACATGCAGTATTCTGGCTGGCAACACATCTTAGTCAAGGGCAACAGTCTATCTCTCAGCAGCAACACTTGCCTCACTTTTCCTCACAACAGCATAGCAGAAAAATGTGTCTTCTTTTTTACAAAATGTCTCCTCAGTATTTTCTCACTCTGACGCTTCTCCTGTCAACAATCTCTGTCACAAAACCCTGGAACTTTCCAGCAGTCTTACAGACTGGACTTTTTCTGGGTCCTAGAGTCTCTCCTGTATCATGCTGTAAGACTGTTCCATTGGGTCCTAGTGTCCAGCAGTTTTCTGAGTATCCCAGTGACAGGAAATGTTAATGCTACTGAATTCCTGTTGTTGAGTGTATTAAAGTGCACCTAGCACAAATAGGTGCACTCGAAATATCCCTGGGCCTCTGTCAATTAGAGAAGGCAGTCAAAAATCTCTACACACAAATTCGACTAGAACAAAAGGTTCCATCCCTTTTCAAATGCTCTTCCCCATAAATGGGTATGGGCTGGAGGCAGGGGGCATCTGCTCCCTGGGCCGGTCCCATAGCGAGCCACCCTGAGCTGAGTCACTGGGCTATCTGCATTTGTTTTCCTTTTAAAATGTTCCTAATAGGTTGCTGAGTTGAGTATCACCCACCCCCCCAGGCTAAAATGTTTGGCAGCCAGCCCCTGAAAATGGGAACCACTCACCTGAAGTTTTTTTTAAGTGTTATGACAACGTCCAATCCAGGCCAAGAATTACCTTCAAAATACTTAACACCCACCTGTATTATCACAGGGATTATTTTTACAGGTATTGAGTAATTCTTTTTCGACAAATTCTGCCAAAATAGAAAGCAGAGGGCAGTGTTTCTGCTTTACCCTCTCTGAGTAATATGTTGTTTCCTTGAATATTTACAATGTAACTCTTCCTTGTAGTATTGCTGTAAGATGGAGCACCCAGCTAACTAGAGATTAAAATGATTGAAATCATGACTATCATTATGTCGGCCATTTTGTGTAGTTTTGCATACATATAACCTGCTAAGTCCTAGAGGCAGAATTACTTTACTTTATTTTCTTAAGTGTTCCAGTATTATGTGCAGTGTATAAATGACATTGTAATATATCAGTTTTAAGCAATAGGTATTCAAACAGATGAAATAAAGTAAACTTAGAATACTGATTTTTATTTCTGCATGTGATTTTTACACAGATGTTTCATACAGTACTGTTGGAACCAATACAACAAAGCCAAGATATCTTCCTATTCAATCAAGGCCAGGTCTGTGAAGGAACATGGAAGAGTTGGACAGCAGAGTCTAGGCGTACACAATTCATCAATGGCTGTGGTGAACAGAGCAGAGGGAGAAAGGCAGACTGTAGTCACACCAAAAGACACCCTTAGCCTGAAGCTCCCTGTATGACTGGAGGAGAGTCAGGACAGAACCCAAGGAAAGCCCAGAGGCAGAGGGGAAACAGATTGATGTTCAGTGAGTCATTTAGCTTCTGGATTGAATGCAGCTGTCCCTTGGTGGCAGTTTGGCTTGGAATTAATAGGATACACAAACTAGGCTGAGTAGCTTAAAATAATTATACATAGAAATCCCCAAAACTGCTCGCCATCCAAATATTTTCTTTTGTGTGAATATAGACTGAACAAATTACATTTACATTATTAAAAATGAAATCATTGGATTTACCTCAATTTCATGTTAAGCAGAAAACTGGCCAACATTCAAATCTACTACCACTAATGGGTCTGTGCTCGCCGTATAAATGTTGAGTGGGTGTTAGCACAATATCCATTTGTCTATGCTGAAATGCAACAAGGCCATGTTTTGTATACTAAAAACACAAAATCGCTATCTACAGGACGTCAAACATGTATTTAATATCAATATGCTTGAGTACAAGCAACAAACAAAATCTATTGAGAGAAAGTTACAAATCTCAGCCAGTCCAAGTTACACTGCACATATACTGATATATATATATATATATATATATATATATATATTTTAAACCTGCTTTAAAGCACTTTATTAATGCACCTTAACCTAAGTAGGCTAAATTACATTTACATGATGTGCCATTTCTACATCCACTACTCTGTTGATATGTATAATTGTAAATGTTTTTATTTTCACTTGGAAAGTTCCTTTAAAAACAGCAGTAGCCTTTTTGATAGCTCTATAAACTCAATTGTTTACTGTTGTCCTTTAAGGTTTGTCTTAGAGAAGTCCACCCAAATATGAAAATGTAAAATTAAATGTAGTCCTGTCAATTAAATAATACTATAATAGGAGTCAGGTTATTTTAATAACTAGCATCCAATGTCCAATGTTAAATGTGCATATTTGAGGGGAGTTCTTTAAGCCGTGACAATATTTATATAACTGATACTTGTATTTAAATGCCACACTATTTTCAATCGTGTTGCACCTCATACGCACACGCCCCCCCACCCACACATACACGCACACACATACACACACGCCCACTCACATGCCCCCCCCCACACACACACACACGCACACACACGCCCACACACACACATACAATTTATTAAACCGTTTCCTTGGCCATGGTATCTGCCCTGTGGCTGTGACCTCTTCCTGAGCTATTTAAATTCCTACTGTTTAACAAAATGAACTGGATTTCCTCTCCGAGATGAACATTTGAAGTGTTATGTAGGAATTATTGTTTCTTTTTATTCTGTATAGTTATACATGATTTCTATTGTAAGTCATTAATTTTAACAAGGAATATTAAATACAGTACACAGTAACATTTTAAGCAACACTGCTACTGGTTTGAAACTTTAATTATCAAAGGTGGCACATTTTTGCATATTTCTTTGCATATGTAAATGTAGTACATTTAGCAAAATGTTTGTTTTTAAGGGACTACTTTTTATTAGTTTTATGACATTTTGCTAAAAGTTTGCAAATACAGATAAAGGTGTATATTTGTCTTTGTCTTGATGGTAATTAAAATACTACTTGTAAATAAATGTATTGTGATCAGCTGGACATGAAAGGCTGGGAAATGTATTGCTAGCCATGTTATTATATATATATATATATATATATATATATATATATATATATATATATATATATATATATATATATATCTTTGTTCTGTTACTAAATGTGTATGTTTTAGCAGTATTTTTCAAGTTTTATCATATTTGTGTATTTTAAATATTAAAATGTTGTGGATACAATAAATTAACTTGTGTCATTGTCTTATTTACAAAGGTTTCATCCCAACAAATGTTCTACCAATGTTATTGAAAATAATGTGTATTACTTTTTGGACAGTTTAAAAAAATAACAAAACACAAAAAAAACATAACCCACATTAAAATAGTATTCAAAAAAAGTAAAAGTAGGGACAATCATGAGAGGGATCTAGGTCCACCCCTGACAAATCTTGCTGGGAGGAGGTTAAAGAGGGAATATCTGCCAACCCAATATCCATTAGTATAAAAGAAACAAAGTGCAAGCTGTGTTCTAGATAGTATTTTACCCCCGAACAACTGATAAATATCTAAAATGTTCCCAACCTTTGAGTTGAGTTGCTGATGGAACTGTGGCCACAGAGGTACTCTCTTCCACATCTGGTGGACTTGCCCAATTATCATACCTTTTCTGGGCCAAAGTATATTCTATTATTAATTCACTATCACGACAAGTAATACCCAAACACCCACCCCATTTTTGCTCTCTCGCCCACCACAAAATGTGAGCAACCAAACCAAAAATTTGGTGGTGGTAGTCATATTTCCAACGGTTACAATACTGATGGAAATAATACTGACACAAAATATCACAACACTGTAAATACTGAAATGGAGAATAAACATAACAGTGTAAATAGTGTCAGTATTTACAGTGTCAGGATTTTTGTGTCTGTATTATTTCCATCAGTATTGTGACTTTTGGAAATTAGTACCCAATACAAAATTGATATCCCATATTCTCACAGCAGCAAAGGCTCAAATATGTAATCTGGCTTTACACCACTCCATCCGACGCTTGGCATTGGTCTTGGTGATGTGAGGCTTGCATGCAACTGCTCGCCCAAGGAAACCCATTCCATTAAGCTCCCGCGGCACAGTTTTTATGCTTACTTTTTTGCCAGTGGAAGTTTAGAACTCTTCAGCTATGGAATCAGCAGAGCGTTGGCGACTTTTATGCACCATGTGACCCCACTCTGTAATTTTACGTGGTTTCCCGCTTCATGGCTGAGTTGCTGTGGTTCCTAAATGCTTCCACTTTCTAATATCCCTAACAATTGACCGTGGAAAATCTAGCAGGAATGAAATATCTGTCTTATTGCAAAAGTGGCATCCTATCACAGCACCACGACTGAGGTCACTGAGCTCTTCAGAACGAGCCATTTTGTATCACAAATGTTTGCAAATGGAGACTGCATGGCTAGGTGCTTGATTTTATACACTTCTGGCAACGAGTCTGATTGAAACACCTCAATAATTAAAAGGCGTGGCGAAATACTGTTGTCCATATAGTGTATGTCATATCAAATGTCATGCACCTTCACCGGAGCGAGGCTCTTGCCACACCTGGCACCCAGCTAATCCGCCAAGGACAACTTGAGCCATAGAAGTAATGTGCAGTTAAAGAAGGAATGAGGAGCAGTTAGGAAAAGGGGGAAAAAAGGAGTGAGGAGCTATAAAAGTGAAATGAAGAGGGGGGGTGACAAGTCAGAGAAAATGAGTTTATAGGAAGAAATAAGAGGAGATAAAGTGGTTAGTTGGTCAGTCAGTATGTTAGTCAATCAGGAGAGAGACAGCGCAAAAGAAACAAGTGGTAGTAAATGTTAAGAGAGACAGAGAGAGTGATTTGCTTCCAAGTGAAATAACAGACTGTAAACTAAACAATCAAGTTACAGAGAAAAAAATGGATAAAAAGAGGGTAAGATAAAATACCTATCCCTAAAGATAAAGAGATTAAAAAAGTGAAACTTTAAGATATAAAAAACAATACAAATGGGGAGAGGGAGATTGATATAAAAATACTGTGAATTAATCCATTCCTGAAGAGAAGGAACTGCTATTAAAAAAATAGACAGTGAAGAACTAGAGGAGAGTAAGCTGGTTTCTAGCTACTGGAAGAACAGATTTTAGTCAGAGAAGATGTTCAGTCATGGAAAGCAAAGTGCAAGCAGAGTAGTATAGAGACAGAAAACACCAGAGGGCGAATCAGTGAAGTAAACGTGGGTAACAGTGAATGAGGTGCAGCTGAGAGAAGAGGGTAGAGTAGAGCACTGAAGACTACAGCAGGGCTACTAGCCAAGGCTGCAGGAAGAACTTCAGCTGCAACTGTTCAAGTGTCCATAATGGAACTTACTGCAGCCAACTAGAATTCTCCAGAATGGTTTGCCAGGATCAGGAGGATAAGAAGCAACATCTTTATCATAATAACTCGCTATTCAAGAATGGCACACAAAAGTCCTGGTTAAGTGAAACACTTCAGGTCATTGTCTAGAGTTATTGGAGACTAAGCAAAGCTGTGATTCAGAGCAGAATGTTTCAAACATTTATTACATAGTGTCAATGCCCGAGGACTCTAATCACTGGAATTAGTTCTTCCCTAGAGATAAGACACAAGTATTAAACCTTGTCAGAACATAAAGTGTTGAATGTTTTGTCTAATAATTTTGTCTTTGCATCTTAAGTAATATCCCTGTGGCCTTTTCTGAAATTCACCCTTCCCAGTTTCTCTACCTTGCACTGTTCAATAAAGACGGTTCACCCAATTATGTCCTGTATCTTTGTGGGTCTGGTTCTGTTTGAGGTTGGTAACATTCCCTTTTGCAGATAAGAGCAGAGCAGTCTCTGCTGACAACAACTCAACTAGAGCAACACAGAAGCCTAATGGTCAGGTCTGGAACGGATGAAAAATATAACCAAGAGGTGGCTGATAAGACTTCCTGAGTTTGCGCATAGTCTGCACAGTGTGCCAACCTACAAGTATGTTTATGAGATACATTGCCCTGTGGTAGGCACAAATGATCAAAGAAAATGTTTGAGGTTTGTGTCCATTTAAAGATTTCACCGTGTATGGACATGTGAAATAATTACTGACCTAGGCAAAGAGATTAAGAAAATCCTCAAATCATCACCTGGAAGAAGTACTTTAAGACCAGTATTAAGAAACATGTCTAAGACACACCAAGAACACCTTTGAAATAAACTGGGTACAGCTAATTCTAGATTTGCTATGATCTATAACAATGAGTTGTATTAATACATATAAGGAACAAACTTAATTTAATTTAATTTAGAAGTGTTTTACAATTATCAATTTGTTATGCCATACATTAAAGCAGCAACAGTGCTTTCCCATTAGCGTGACTAATGTTATTAATATATGAAAGGCTTTCATTCTTCAAACCAGACAGAATGGTCCTGGCAAACATGTTTTCTGAAAAGTTGGCAGTCTATCCTCATCCTAATCCTGCATGAGCCTGGTTACTGGTAGTAAATGCAGGAGAGAAATATGTGCGTGATCTCCCTCCACACTAAACACAACTGGGTAACTGAACAACTACTGCAACATGTCCAACCGTTGGCAGTGTTTAATGTTTCCTGCATACTTATTATTATTATTATTATTATTACCCTTTATTTGTTAGGCGCCACAAGGTTTCCGCAGCATCGTACACAGTACAAACAGTAGACTATACAGTGTGAAACAGTACAAATCAATAAACAAAAATACCAATACTTCAGAAACTCCAGGCTGGCTAATGCAATAAACATGGAGCAGAAGAACAGGTAGGGAGACAGGAGGGAAGAGGGCCTTGCTCATGTGAGCTTACATCCTAAGGGAGAGAAAACAGAACAGGCACAGGGGGAGCCAGATGAGGCAAGGGGGAGAGTGAGTTGAGAGCAAGTGGAGGGGTTATGTGGATGATTGGTAGGCTTTGAGGGAGAGGTCAGTACTTTCAAATTTGTTCAGGATTTCATACTTAGAAAGACAACAGTGAATACTGTCATGGGTATGTCTGAAGAACACAGGTTTTCTAGGCTCCAAAATCTGCAATTCAACTGGTTTTGCTTCATCACATTATCTGTGCCAATTAAACCATGGCTTATTGTGGTGTAGATTCACACAGTAGAAATCCTTAAACTATGTCCTGTTAGGTAGTGCAATTTGTTTATGTGCCTATAGCCTATCAGTATACTCCTTTATTAGATACACTCCTATATTAAATGTAATGGGCTAGTGATTGGGAAAATAGTTTTTCCTTTAAGCTCCAGCTACTGTCGAACAGTTTCCAATTCACAAAGTACAAGATTATTACTTTACTAAGAATTTAAAAGTTGTCATCTGAATCTGCAAAACTATTCTATGTTTGACCAATGACATAAATAATCAACACTGGTATTTTTCAAATGTCTACACGCACCCGAAACAAGACAATGCCTCTTTTATTGCATTCACTATTTAGATTAATGCTCTTTTGCAAGCCTGAAACTGCTTTAAAAAATGTTCATGACTTCTTCAATTAAATTATATAGAGCCTTTGGCTGATGAGTCCTCTCTCCACCACCCACAGAATACTATGGCTCAGGTGACCTAGGCTTGGCCTTCCACACCCACTGAACATATTTTTCAATAATAGCTGCTAAAATAGTCACCCAGAGCAATGTTCTGTCCTGGCTAGTAAAATGGTTTAAGGAAATAGTAATGCTTTTTAATAAAGTTGCGTTTTATTGCCTGTTCCCCCAGTATAAAAGAAATGCTCAGTTTATTTTCCTCTTTTTTTCCCAACATTTATTGTATAACCTCCAGGGTGAATTACTAGGAAATCTCATTGGTTTCACCCTGCATGACAGCATTAAAATCAAGGGAAGGAGAAAAAGTGGTATTAAATGCTTACAACCAATTTCAGTTGGTTAAACAAATGCATGGTGTGAGAAAATGACTTCCTGGAGTTTGCCAGACAAATAATTCTCAAAGTTTAAACGAGAAAGAACATGTCCTATATTTTGTGTTTATCTTGAAGTTTTAATGTCTATTATTTCTTAATAATGGTGTTTACAAGTGGGCTTTTGACAAACCTCAATTTAATGAGGCCCCCTTTGGAACACAGGAGGGCGAACTCTCAAGTCTATTCTAGAAGTGTACCAAATCTTCATAAGATAAAAAAAAGGTAAAAAAAGCTTTAAAACACACACACACAATAAAGAATATATGCAAATATATATATATTGTAATATATATAATGTTTACTATAAGCTTGTTACACTACTATAACATTATAGAAAACCCATGTAAAATAAACTTATGGGATATAAAGTGCATATAATGCTTGCTAAATAAAGGCAAAAAAAGGAGTAAATGTTCTCTGGGACAAACCATGTTACAATTTCAGGGGTGCAAATTAGTTTATTATTTTGCACATAAGTTAATTAATTTCTGTTTTTTTCATGTAGAACACAAATACTTGATAGCTTTATTTTACACTGAAATTTAAAAGGGATCTAGAACATGCCCTAACCAAAATATAAATCTGTCCTCATATATTAAATTTATCTCCCCCTTCAATACAACATGGTTTTGCCCAGGTGCAAAGTTACTCCTTTTCTTTGCTTTGCCCTCCTTAATGACTCAGGCCCATAGTGTATATAGCAATTGAAAATTATGTGAAAAGATCCTGTCCTTGCCTCTGAGAGCTTAGAACAAGACAATCAATGGATCTTTTGTTTCAAAATGGTGACCTGAGAGTTGCTAGTCTTTCTAGGATACTTTGGGGCTTAGAGAGATGCTCTATTAATGCAATAATGGACAGATGCCCCATTTATCTATTTACCTTAAATGGTCTGAGTCTGTTATAAGAGTTTTACACATGAACACAATGTTTTTATGTTTGTTAAATGTGATATCCAGTTTCTTCACATTTGTATTTTTGTTGTTGGCTTTTTCAGAATACTCAGGTCTGCTGAATTCTAACTCATCCACACTTTACTTCATATGTTACATTATAGGCCATGTGATTTACAACTATTATTTGGGTTTGGTTATTTGAGACAAGATCCTTGCTTACACATATCCTTTATATTTATATCTCTAAAACTTCTACCAAAGAAAGTTCAGGTAGGTATACATTTGGTAATTACTGGCTAAATCACAAGTGCCTGGTTTGTTTTAAGAACCATTATTGTCCAGATGTATTGGAAATTTTCTTCTAAGGCCTATTGCAATGGCATTAAAAGCTAAATATGCTCACAAATATCATGCTTAATTGCCTCAAAATATTGTGCTGCTTCTCCTGCCAAAATCATTTTGCTGTGCACAAATGCAATCACCTGATGTTTTATCTTGCTTAAATGAGTATACAAGGGTCATTTCGCAGACCTTAATTGATGTTGTTCATTAAATGAAAGTGATGCATAAAAAGCTGTGTTTGGATCCTCCATACAACAAGACAATATGACACATACCTAATGGGCAGTACTAAGGGAAAAATAGGGGAGATAAACAGGGTAGTGACTATAAAATATAGGACCCCATAAAAAAGCCACTGATCCTCCCTTGTCGTTGCTAAATTTACTACTATACACTGATATTTACACCTTTTAAAATAGTACCCAACATATCTACACTTGTATTATCAACACTGCAAGATCAAACTGTTGGAGATATGAATCCATGATCTGATATGAAGGGCCTGATCTGAGTGACCACTACTGCTGAAGCATTGATGCCTGGGCCTCCTGTCAACTAAGAGGTCTGCTGCCTTTAAACTTTGAATGGAGCAGCCAGTCTGGACCTCTTTTAAGTGGAATGACTGGGCTGCTGATTACGGACCCGGCAGGATTTGAGGAGGGAGGTTTCCACAGCACACCACCAGTGGGCATGACCAGCATGCATTGGGGCGTGGCTATAATTTTAGACAGTGCTAGGTAGCACTCCAACTCTTCCAATTCCCCTTTAAATACACGAGCAATGCTGCGTGCACTACTATTAGGTGCATGCAGCTCCCCCTTCATGAGTAGAGCAGTGTGAAGTGGGACATACTTCCCAATTGTCCCTGTAGTCGGGACAAAGTCCTGACGGAGTGGGTCAGTCCCCAAACTCAGGACCGCCCCACCAGAATTAGGACAGTTGGCAGAATGTCCTGGTCTCTCCTACCTGTCCTTCCCACTTTCAATACTTGTTGTTGCCGCTTGGGTCCTAAGCTCAGTTGTGCTTGTCTGGATCCTGGAATGTTGGTTCCCTGTTTGGAAATAGAATAGGTACATGACACATAGAAATATCAACAATGAGGGAACACAGTAGACCTCCCCGCCTCTATACAGTCCAACATTGAATCAAAACAATTCATGTTTTATTATTAGTGCCCCTTTCCTGTAACCAGCCCGACTGTAAAATAATTTTATTCACCTTTAATGAAAAGACCCATTTCCCCAAACAACCCCAACATTAAATTAATAATAATCACATTTATTAAATAAACTTATTTCCTACTATACATTAAATAACTTGCATTCACTTTTAAAAAACAGCAATCCTTTTTCCAAAACTCTGCCACACATTTAATTAATAGCGCCCAAACCACCCTTTAAATTACATTAAATTAATCATCCCACCCTACATTGATAAGTCTGCACCAACCCCACTATTAAATTAAATTGCCCCACCATCACCCCACAAACAAAATAACACCCATTAATTAGCCACTACCTACCTCACATATTACATTGCCACAAGCCCCTTGTGCCCTCACACACACTACATTGCCACAAGCCCCCTGCTGCCCTCACACACACATTATACTGCCACAAGCCCCTTGTGCCCTCTCACACACACGTTATACTTGCCACAAGCCCCTTGTGTCCTCACACACATTATACTGCCACAAGCCCCCTGCTGCCCTCACACACATTATACTGCCACAAGCCCCCTGCTGCCCTCACACACATTATACTGCCACAAGCCCCCTGCTGCCCTCACACACATTATATTGCCACAAGGCCCCTGTTGCCCTCACACACATTATACTGCCACAAGCCCCCTGCTGTCCTTACACACATTAGACTGACACAAGCCCCCTGCTGGCCTCACACACATTATACTGACACAAGCTCCCTGTTGCCCTCACACACATTATACTGCCACAAGCCCCCTGTTGACCTCACACACATTAGACTGAAGCAAGCCCCTTGCTGCCCTCACATACATTATACTGACACAAGCTCTCTGCTGCCCTCACACACATTAGACTGACACAAGCCCCCTGCTGTCCTCACACACATTATACTGACACAAGCCCCCTGCTGCCCTCACACACATTATACTGCCACAAGCCCCCTGCTGCCCTCACACACATTATACTGCCACAAGGCCCCTGCTGCCCTCACACATATTAGACTGACACAAGCCCCCTGCTGTCCTCACACACATTATACTGCCACAAGCCCCTTGCTGCCCTCACACATTATACTGCCACAAGCCCCCTGCTGCCCTCACACACATTTAGAGTAGCACAAGTCCCCTGCTGGCCTCACACACATTATACTGCCACAAGCCCCCTGCTGGCCTCACACACATTTTACTGCCACAAGCCCCCTCCTGCCCTCACACACATTATACTGCCACAAGCCCCCTGCTGCCCTCATACACATTAGACTGCCACAAGCCCCCTGCTGCCCTCACACACATTATACTGACACAAGCCCCCTGCTGTCCTCACACACATTATAGTGACACAAGCCCCCGGCTACCCTCACACACATTATACTGCCACAAGAACCCTGCTGCCTTCACACACATTATACTGCCACAAGCCCCCTGCTGCTCTCACACACATTAGACTGACACAAGTCCCCTTGTCAACAAACACACACACACTTCCCTTGCTCTCTACTGCATCACTCCGCGCTGCTCAGACAGGAAGTGAAATGAGCACTTCCTGTCTGAGGCCAATCAGCAACTCGCGGCACCCCACTCCCCCGCTCGCGGCTCCTCACCCCCCACGGAGGGTGGGGGCGCGAGCGGGGGAGGGATGGGGAAAAAGAAAGTTAATAAAAACATAAGGCACACCAGGCAGGGGTTTCCAGAGACTAAGAATCCCTTCCTGCATGTGCCCCTGCACTGGTCTGTCATTTGGAAGTATCAGGAATGCTCCAAGAAAGTTGTTTCTGTCTGGGTGCCCTTTAAATTAGAGATGTTCACTGACCCCCGTTTTCTGGTTTTGGTTTTGGATCTGGATTAACTTCGTGATTTGGTTTTGGTTTTGGCAAAATCGCCCGTGTGTGTTTTGGTTTTGATTTTGGATCCAGGTATTTTTCTAAAATTCCTATTTTTTTTGCTAAAATCACATGTTTGCTTCCCCCCCCGCTACATTATTATTAACCTCAGTAACAGTAATTTCAAGTCATTTACAGTCAATTTTGACCACCTCACAGGTCACAATATTATTTTCATACACTGTCAAACAAAGACTGCAACGACCTGGCTGGATGCTAAGCGACAGAGCAATGACACAAACACACGGCAATTCATAGCACATCTAGGAAATATTGCCACACAGCAGTGGCAGAAAAGAAAAGTGGTGCAAGTTGGAATTGTCCTTGGATCATGAAATCCGTTATGGTTCATTTGATAGCTCCACCCATTCCTTGGATAACTGTGGTAATTCTGCAGCTAATACAGCTGACACCCCCCCACCCCCCTCCTGGGATGCCTGCTTTTATCAGTCTCAGACCAATCCAGGGTGGGAGACAATGCACTAAATAGAGCAATTGTAATTCACAGCAAAAAGCAAGTTCATCACTGAGCTTCGAATCAGCCCCAATTCCCACAAAATTATAATATACTTAGGTACCTTTGACGTAAAGTGCAGATTACAAACACTTTGTGCAATAGCGATGAAACAGCAGCAAAGTGGAAGGTAATACATATACACGTCTATTTAGACATCCATGCTTACATTACTGTGGCTTTACAAACGCTACAAATGGCTAGACAACTGTTGTCCGGATTTGGGTAAAAATAATTTCATGCATAAGAGGATTGCCATGGAGAGTGGTACTTATAGAATCCAAAACTTGCGAGATCCGCCAACGTAACGATGACGTTTTGCCTCGTTTTCAATTCCGAGGGCTCGGCTCGGTACTCGGATTTGCTAAGTTCGGGTGTGTTCGGTTCTCGAGGAACCGAGCCTGAGCATCTCTACTTTAAATCAATAAAGTTGCCTTAAATGGAAATGCTATGCCTGACTTAGAGTTCTTCACACTCAATGTGTGATTCCTGAAAATTCACTGTTTAGAAAGTTATCCTCCTAGCTAGTAAATATTCCATACAATCTCCACTGAAGGATTTGGCTAACAACAAAAGCGATAATGAGCTTATTATGAAATGTCCACTTTATATAACAAATAATAATTAATCCTAAAAGTTATGTTTGCAGAAATGTGAATATATAAACAAAATCAGTAGGTGCACTAATGTTTGGTTTACTTATTATAAGAAAATATTTTTGATCACATTTGTTGCATGTTTTATACTCATTTAATTCTGTATGTTCCTTTCAGAAATTGAATCCTGGACATGATTTGTCATCTTTTTAGACTGTATGCAATAAATTGTTATTTAGCTTTGTTTCACCTGCTGTACTTTTTCTCCATTTTACCCTTTCTTTTGCCACTTGTCAGCACAGTCACCAATAACAAATAAATACACCTTACAGTGTGCTAACAGCGCACTCAAACTACTATAATGCTTTAAAAGTAATTTTTCTTAAAAAGTTCATAGGTTTCAGCAAAAAAATCATTTATATCAAGCTGTAAACCTTATTTATAATTGATTTTCTATAACAGTTTTCAATGCATGAAGAGGATAAGCCTGCAAAGAAGTCTTTTAGGAGGAGTTCTGTCATAGAAAACAGATAACCATGATCATTGTCTTTTCACCAGTTTGTTAAGTGAGAGATGTGGTCTCTTTAGCCTCATTTTCTCTTTATTATATTGTTGTTGTTGTTGCTGTTGTTGGGTTTTTTATTACATTGTGCTCAGTAAAAAGGTAAAGGTACACAGAAGTGCAGGAAAACTCTCAGTGTAGGATAGTTAGAGACTAGACGTGAATACAAGGAGCCCTTTGTTGGGACTTTTTTTCATCCTGGGAAAAGAACCAAATAAATAAATGTGTTTTCAACCCCTTGGCTGCCAACGTACTCGGTATGGGTGGTAGTTGTAGCAGCCAGGGGATTAATAGAATTAACGTTTAGATGGGTATCTCTCATCTCCATTTCCTATATAGGCTATTTCTCTCATGGAGACGGAAGTAGAGAACTGTTCCCCTCTAAACGTGCTGGGACTGTAACTCAACCACAACTAATTAACCTTGGGTAATGACCCTGAAATGCACTTAACGTAGGCATAGTGAACTAATAACAAGCATATTAGAAACATGCAGAAGAGACACATATCTCTAGTTGGGTATAAATGGATAGGCTAGAACGACAGGGTGATCTAATTACTTTTAACCTAATCCAGCCTTATCTGTTGTTTTGTGCATTGTATGATTCCATTCACTGTCACTCAATGGCTTGAAGGTCCTGACATACCAACTACTAAAATCTTTGTTTATAAAACTCCAACAAATGTGATGTTGTATTTGTGTGCCTTATTTGCCTGCTGTTTCTATATGCCAGATGGGTATTTTCATGAGTGTATGAGCTTGGATTAGTTAATTTCCTACATCTGGGACTCCAAATGGCTACATTACATGGGAGATGAGCAGATTTCAGCTGTGGAGTCCTCCATACACTTTTGTGTTACAGAGAGGATGAAGCCTAATCTGCTTCTAAGCAGCGTATGGGACGATAGATTATTATGTCCTCTTATTAAAACAATTTATAACCTATGTAAGAAATTGGCAAAACAAATTTGTATTAATTTGGCTTAAAGGGAATTTGGCCATTTTATCCTATCCACAGTTTCATCAGATTTATACTTTCTTTCATGCAGTGTTTAGACATCAATCATCCATGCCTGAATGCAGGGTAATGTTCATCACACTTCACCAATAAGATTGTAGCGGATCACATACTCTATTGATGTTGGTGACACAGCAATAGATTTTGGATGAGTGACACCCTACCCCAATATTTTTTTTAGATAAATAAAGGCATGGGTTACAAAAATATCTGGATAAAAAAATACATATTTGATGTTTTTGGCCCTGTGACTCCCAATATGTGCAAATTATACATGTTTGGAAATAAACAATTTAGAGCATTTAAAAAAAAAAATCTGATTTTTACCCATTTTCTCATATATAATTATAATAATTGAAATAGCAATATTTTTATGTCCAATAATAAACTTCTCTACACTATGATGTAAACTATGCACACCCTCTTTGGACACATAGGGGCTAATTGAAAATGAAATGATGTCATCTGCACTTCCTAAGTGTTGGTGTAGTGATGCTGCCACTCGGGGAAAGATGAGAAGGGGAGATCCAAACACTCAACCTAACACGTGTAAGAAAAACAATTTGCAGGGTGCAGAGAGGAAGTCTAATGTGTATTTAATGGTTTATATAGGGTTATTCATAGGAAAAGCACCTAATGAAAAAGTATTTACAAGCAAAATAATTATATATATATATATATATATATATATATATATATATATATTATACATACGCTATATGGACAAATGTATTTGGCCACGTCTGTTAATTATTGAATTGAGATGTTTCAAACAGACCCGTTGCCAGGGATGTATAAAATCAAGCACCTAGCCATGCAGTCTCCATTTGCAAACATTTGTGATACAAAATGGGTCGTTATAAAGAGCTCAGTGACTTCAAGCGTGGTACTGTGATAGGATGCCATCTTTGCAATAAGACGGATCGTGAAATTTCATCCCTGCTGGATATTTCACAGTCAACTGTAAGTGATATTATTAGAAAGTATAAGCATTTAGGAACAACATCAACTCAGCCATGAAGCGGAGACCATGTAAAATCACAGAGCGGGGTCAACTACTGCTAAAGCGCATGGTGTGTAAAAGTCACCAAGGCTCTGCTGATTCCATAGCTGAAGAGTTCCGAACTTTCTCTGGTATTAATGTAAGTGCAAAAACTGTGCAGCTGGAGCTTAATGGAATGGGTTTTCATGGCTGAGCAGCTGCATGCAAGCCTGACATCACCAAGACCAATGCCAAGCGTCGAATGGAGTGGTGTAAAGCACAACACTGGACTGTGGAGCAGTGGAAAGGTGTTCTGTGGAGTAACGAATATTGCTTCTCTGGCAGTCAGATGGGTGAGTCTAGTTTTGACGGATGCTGGGAGAACGTTTCCTGCCTGACTGCATTATGCCAACTGTGAAGTTTGGTGGAGGAGGGATAATGGTATGGAGCTGTTTTACAGGATTTAGGCTAGGCCCCTTAACTCCAGGGAAGGTCAATCTTAATGCTTCGGCATACTAAGTCATTTTGTACAAGGATATGCTTCCAACTTTGTGGCAACAGTTTGGGAAAGGCCCTTTTCTAATCCAACATGACTGTGACCCCATGCGTTTGGTGTGGAAGAACTTGACTGGCCTGCACAGATCCCTTAACTCAACCCCATCGAACACCTTTGGAATGAACTGGAACAGAGATTGCAAGCCAGGCCTTCTTGTCCAGCATCAGTACCTGACCTCATAAATGCTCTACAGAATGAATGGGCACAAATTTCCAAAGAAACACTCCAACATCTTGTGGAAAGCCTTCCAAGAAGAGTGGACGCTGTTATCACTGAATCACAAAAGGAGGACCAACTCCATATTAAAGTATATGTATTTGTAGACAATGCTATTACTGGGCCTGTTGGTGTAATGGCCGATATAGTGTGTGTGTGTGTGTATATATATATATATATATATATATATATATATATATGAAAGAACAAAGGTACAGTTAGTTTCAATGGCTACTTACATTTAAGGTTCCATGTATAGACCTTAAATAGATAGTATGTAAGACACATTCCTGAGGAAGCCTGTAATCATCCCAAGGGCGAGACACATTGGTTTTGGATAATTCTTTTGATTAAGACACTAACAACAGTATCTGGCCGCAATTCTAGCAATGACAGCATTGATGAGCATACACCAGTTGTGGCCACAGCAGAGCGAGCAGTCGATCCACACATTCCAAAGCAGGACGGATTTCTTTGTCTACATAGGAACTGATGCTAATTTGGATATATATATATATATATATATATATATATATATATGTGCCCTCCCTCCGCTTCCCCCCCAAAAGAAGTAAAAAATAGACGATCAATTATGAAAGCACTCTCCTCTGCAGTGAGTAATCCTCAATCAGCCAATTACAAGAGGCTAGCAAGTGTGGGTGACCAACATCATCAACAGCAGTATGTATTTGCAATAGCCCTCATGCTATTGATATGGCTTGTGACAGGTATTCTGCTTTCCCGTATGGGTCTACCTTAGTTGCAACTTACACAAACACACCCATACTGTACTTGGATTGCATTTGACTATCAATCCCAGTCACTGGAGCAGAATGATTGACGGAAACAGAATAGTTGGTAGGACACCACTGTTCCTTGTTATAGAGCTAATATGATATCCCTGATAGCAAATAAGTCAGAGTAATGATTTGCCTAAAAGAAAACTGAAACAAAAGAGGTTCCTATGGGACAAACCAATGGAGCACTTTTAATTTGAAGGGTTGAAATGATTGTATTAATAGCAACAGATAGCCAAGGCAGATGTTCCTTAAGGGATAGGTGTAACCTAGGAATATATAAAATCCTGATACTGGGTTTTTCTTTTAAAGAGAGGAAAAGTCTGAATTTACCCGTGTATCTATTGCTGTGATGTATTCAAGCCTTTGAGCACCTCTTTCTGAAGAAAGTTATTGAAACCATGGGGGATATTTACTAATTTGTGGGTTTGAAAAAGTGGAGATGTTGCCTGTAGCAATCAATTCTAGCTGTCATTTTGTACAATGTACTAAATAAATGATAACAGGAATCTGGTTGCTATAAGCAATATCTCCACTTTTTCAAACCGGCAGTTTAGTTAATATACCCCAATATGTCAAACAGAATAGCAGCTCCTGTTTGGGTGACTGCAGCACCTGTAACATCAGGCCCTGTCATTCCATTCTACAATACACAGTTTCATCCACTCAGAATGACCTCCAAGAAGAGATAGAGTTGCAGATTCAGGAAGTATATAAACATGTACTATACAATGATCATTGTTCTTTCCACTAACCAGTTAATAGAGCTAATTTTTTTGCTCTGCATAGGTCATTCTACGCACCATATGATCCACTTCCTCTCTCTCCACACTCCTGCCGCCATCTCCATTCTGCCAGTGACCACCATCTCTTCTTCTCACTCATCATGTCCTATTCCTCCTGCCTTCAAGATTTCTCCTGTACTGCCCCCAACCTCAGGAACTCACTCTCTCTCCCTATCGGGTTCTTAATGCTCTCAAAACCCACTTCTTCACCAAAGCCTACCAGCTCTCCTCCTAATCCATCCCTCCCATCTAGTTTGTAAGGTCTAACAAGCAGGGATCTCTCCCACGTGTCCTTCTTTCATTATCTATGCCACCAGCATATCTGTGCCTTTTTTCCTTTTCTCGGTCAGTGACTGTTCCAGTTTGCTATTCCCATCCTCCTGGGTACAGGCTCAGCTTGTGCTGATTTGCTCCCTAGTTTGCCCCTCATTCTCCCTCTTCTCATGCCTTTTTCCTAAAGTTATAGTGAAAGGCTATACTCCACATATCACCCCTTTGATACTGGTTTAGCTTCTCGTTTTGCCTATAATGTATTGTCCTGTTATGTCATATACTATTTTATTTTATTCTATCTTTACAGCATTGCAGACCCTTTGTCGTACCTTAATATATAATAATGATAAATTGTTTGGCACAATTGTTCAATAATCAGAGCTCCATAACTTGGTCCTACATGAATTGTCCACGTTTTCACAGATTTGGTAAGTGGATCAGCTGTATAAATGTATTACAATAGCATAATTTTTCCTGCTGTCCAATGTCAGCACACACACAGAATTGTCGGTTAATAATCTCTCACAATCCGAACAGATTTTTTTTGTTTAAACTGAAAAGATACAAAGAAATAATAAACATCAAGAAACTTCTTCAGACTTTCCACAATTTCAATATATAAACACACATATGGGGCATATTCAATTGTCCCATTCCCGTGGCGCGTAAAAACTACTACCGTTATTACGGTAGTAGTTAGCTGGATTTCAGCTCGCATCTCAGGGAGCTGCGAGCTGAAATCCAGCGAGAAAATTACCGTATTAACGGCTTTTCCGCGCATTATTACCGTAATAACGGTAATAATGTGCGGACCGAGAGATTGTCGGTGTTTCCGCCGACAATTGAATATGCCCTATAAAATATATATAAATTATAAAACCAGTAGAGGAAGAGAAGAGATTGTGGGAAGGGAAGGAGGAAAATGGTAAGTGATTTATAAAGGTTGGGGGGCAATTAGGGAGGACCATTAGTGTGTTAACAATTAAAAATCATAGATGTACTGTTGGAAAGTGGGGTGAACACAGGCAACAACTAGTGATAACATGTATTGGAGGAAATCGAATGTTCAAATTTTAGAAGTACGTACCCCCTGTAGCAATCTGATTTTTAGACTCCAACTATTGTAGCCATGTGGAACTGAAGTCCGAGAAATGATCAGTATTAGAAGGATTTATGTACTCCACTGCCATGAAATAGTCAATTTGTGAAAAACAATATTTCATATTTGGGGAGTGGAGGATATTTCCATTGTGTCGGGATCACAACCTTTGCGGCAGTACTAAGATGTTTTAAGATGGCCTTCTTGTATTTACTAATGGGTATTTTGGTCAAATTTATAAGCCAAAATCCTGGGATTCCTAGTACTTCACAGTTTAAAATTACTTTAGTAATTCTGGCTACTTCCTTCCAAAATGGTTCTAAATTTGGACACTACCACCAAATATATAAGTAGCTACCTATTCCGTTATTACACTGCCAACATACGCCAGGAGTCCCTCGGTACATTTTGTGTAGTAAGCTTGGATGCCTGTACCAGCATGCCAAGCTCTTAAATTGGGTCTACAATTGAAGCATTTATTGAACAGGTATGTGACTTCTCTAATCTCCCTCTTCCTATGTCTTTGTGAAGTGGGAAAGGGTGCCAAACAAATTTTACATAATTAGTTTGTAAAGTGTGAAGATTATGTGGGTAGGGGTTTACGAGGATAAACAGAGGATTTCAAACAGAGTGAGTTCTCTCAGGGCTGCTTTGACTCAATTGGATGAATTCAGAAATTGGTGAATCAGTAAATATTTCCAAAACCATATTTCCACTTTGTTCAATCTCTGAGAATGGACGAACCCCAAAGAAGTTCCCCACAGGACCCACCCAGTAGATGGATTGGAGGTAGGCTCTGTAGCCAGGGTGTTATTTCTGAGGGGCCTTGCAGAAAGTGTTCCTCTATTAATATCCATTGTTTTGTATCTTTCGCTCTCTGACCACTCCAGAACTGTCTTGAATATAATAGTAAACGAAACATCTTGTTTCATATATGTTGATCCACCCCCCCGTTCATACTGGCTAATCGAACTTTGCACCTTGTGGAGTCATCTAGTGGGAATATTTTTTGGTAAGGTAAAGGATATTACCTAGTATGTTCATTTTAACCACGTTAATTCTACTGGTCCATGAAAACCTTTTGGGTTGCCATCTCTTGAAATCTGCTTGCAGGTTGGCTAGTGTAGGGCCAAAGTTTGTTTGAAAGAGCTGTGACAGATCTTTCGTTATCTTGACCCATAAATATTTTGGATGGGAGGGATGCCATGCGAAGTGGAATTCCCATTGAAAACCATCCACTACCTGGGAAGAGGTAGTGAGATTCATGGCTATAGATTTTAAATAATTTATTTTAAAATTTGACAGTCTCCCAAATTTTTGAAATTCAGCTATCAGATTGGGGGAGGGGTGAGATTGTTACCAAAAGACCGTCAGCACAAAGACAACTTGTGTTCAGTTCCTCCTACTCGGATCCCCGATATATTCTGGTTAGCTCTGATAGATCTTACAAGGGCTTCCATGCACAGGACAAAGATCAAATGTGATAGAGGGCAGATTTGTCTGGTCCAAATGGATTTTAATTGAACTAGGTGGTCATTGTTTTGTCCACAGATGCTACGATTCCAGGCTGGTTTCATAAAAATCTGATCATTAGCATAAGCAATTTGTCTTTTTAAGTCACTTCTGTTCAGGAATATGGACTACTCTGTTTTTTCCCCATATGTTATCTACTGCTTTATTATAAAACCCACTTGGATAAGAGGTATTTGCCGAACAGTGTTGAGTAATTTTTCCCATAAAACTTGCTTACTGTCACCAGCTATTTAAAAGCCTGTATGTTTTCTCACTTACTGTTCAGTCTACAGCAGTAATTCCTTGCAAACACCACCCCTCCCATACACACGCATACTTTGTACTGCTGATATTAATTACATATTTTCATTACCATCAGGTTTTGTTGTTGATGCTTTTTTCATAGAGGCTGGGGTATTATTACCACCAAATGCAATGAAACAGAAGAGAGGAAAAGAATGGGCTTCTGGGAAATTTTCCAATTTTTAAAATGCAATGTTAATTACAAGGTATTTTTAATATTGTGGACAAACAACCTTTTTAATCATTTAAAGGTTTTTGAAGCAAACTGATAATTCAGCAGCAGATGTGTATGTATATTATGGAAGGCTTCCCAACTATAGTGAGTGCTTGAGACTCCATTCCTGTTGCTGATCCAACAAAACAGATCATGAATATATGATGAAATGAAGTTTAATGTACAAATAACTGTTTTATGCTCATGTTAACCCATTCTGTTTTAAATTAATTACTGTAACACCTCTCACTGAGAGACGAGCAATATTTATCTTCTAGGTGCAGAAAAGAGGAAAGGTCACTTATGGAGAGTACGTAAACTCCACTATAACCAGGGACAGGCTGGGCTGGAGGGCAAGGGGGCATTTGCCCCCTGGACCGGTCCCAAATTGGGCTGCCTTGGGCTGGGCCATCTGCATTTTTCCCCTCTAAAATGTTCCTAATAGGCTGCTGAGTCGAGTCTTGCCCCCCGAGCTAAATTTTTCCAGCCCTACCCTGACTATAACCCTCTAATTGGCAAAGCCTATAGTGTAGTAAGAGGGAGAGATTACGATTTTAATTAATCTCCCCACTTGGCTAATTAAGACAGAGTTCCTTTGTAACCCTTTTCTCCTTTAAGGAACTGTAAATACTCATACCAGGAAACTATTGGATTTATGGCTGCACTTACTAGTTTGTTTTTTTTTCATTGACTTTCTGCTGACATAAAATAATCCATCTGTTCAGGTGATAATCTGAGCTATAGACCCCACACCAAAATCACTGATTCCAATATAGTACACAGTTTGTGCTTGATAATTAGGACTGTGTTGTAACTTCTGACTTATGATATACATAGGTGTTCCAGGAAGTAATCTCAATTATTTACATGTCGTCTAGTGATAATAACGGAGATGGCATCCATGTGAGGTTTCAGAAAGAGTGCACCTCCCCGACCTTATTTATTTTGTTACATTTGAAAATATTATTTTAATGCCAAAATTTTACTGATTATTATATAGCAAATGATGAAGGTGATCTTTCAGTGACGTCACTGTCCCTGAATGTATTCATTCTGGCCACCTCCCAATACTACTTCACTTATCCACTTGCAGAATAGTGACAACCAGACCATTACACTGACACATAGAACAACATTGGGCAAATACACTTTTTCATACTTGCCAATTCTCCCGGAATGTCCGGGAGACTCCTGGATTCGGGGTTGGTATGCCGGTCTCCCGGGAGTGTATAGCAATCTCCCGCATCTGCCTACTTTCTAGTGAAGTGGGCAGAATTAGGTCTAAAATGCTGCGTTTCTCCGGCATTTGGCCCCACCCCCCGCTGTAAAATGATGCGTTTGCGTCGTTACATCACGGGAGGCGCGCACAAAATGATGCCCCTCCTTGCACACCTCCCCCAAACAGCTCACAGACGTCAACTACTCATCTCTACCTACACTCCTACCCGCCCCCTCCGCTCTGCCTCTGACCGCCGCCTCACTACTTCACTGATAACCTCCTCTCACTCTCGTCTTCAGGACTTTGCCCGGGCTGCTCCCCTGCTGTGGAACGATCTTCCACATTCCATCAGGTTAGCATCTACTCTCAAAGGCTTCAAGCGTGCCCTTAAGACTCATTTCTTTATTCAAGTCTATCAGTCCTCCAAACTTTCTTGTCCTGGCTCTCTCCCCTAGTTAGTACCACCCTTTATGTGTCTCCTCCTTCCCTTAAGGTTGTTAGCTCTCATGAGCAGGGCCCTCTTTCCTTGTGTGCTCCTTCTACTGTTCCTTCACCCTCTGTACTTCTTGGCCTGCTTCGCTAGACCTGTTTTCCCTGTTTTATTAATCTTCAGCCTTTTTCTCCCTTTCACTATCTGTCAGATATAATCTGATTTGCTTTACCCTGTCACCTGTGTTTGTATATATTTGTGTATCATGTTGTGTCTTGGTTCTGTTTTCTGTATATGTAATGTACGGCGCTGCGGACCCTTTGTGACGCCTTATAAGTCAAAGATAATAATAATTATAATAATAATAATAATAATAATATTATGCACTTTTTCTACAAAGATATGTGTAGAAAATAAATGTGTAAATATCTTTATTTATTATTCAGGTTGAAATTAGTTACGGATCACATTTGAACAGCAAATTCAGACCCTCAATTCTTCTTTATGAGTGCAAGTGCCAGTTCTTGCCCACCTCATGCATTTGAAGGTGCACGACCAACGTGGAACTGTTCTCCAAAAATGAGCCTGTCCCTAGTTTTGTGAGTTTGCCAATATACCTGAAAATGTACAGGATGGAAAGAGTGAAATATTACTTCAAAGTCTAACCTACTAAGTATTTAGGACCACTACCTTTATATTTTACACTCCTCCCCACCACCAAATGCTGGGTTTCCTCCTTTGTTATGCTTTGCCAGGCCTTTAACTGTCTTCAGTTGTTTGTTCGTTGGTCTTTATGCCTTTAGTTTTGTCTTCAGCAAGTGAAATACATGTTCAATATGGTTGACAGCAAGTGATTGACTCGGCCATTGCAGAATATTCCATTTATTTTCCTTAAAAACTCCTGGGTTGCTTTTGCACTAACTTTTGGGTCATTGTCCATCTGTACTGTGAAGTGCCGCCCAATAAACGTTGCTGAGTCTGAGCAGACAGTATATCACTATACCCTTCAGGATTCATCCGGCTGCTTCTGTCTTCTCTCCCATCATCAATAAACACTAGTGACCCAGTGCCATTGGAAGCCATGCATGCATATGCCACGACACTGCCTCCACCGTGTTTTGCAGATAATGTGGTATGTTACAGATCATGAGCCATTCCAAGCCTTCACCATACTATTTTCTTCCTATCATTCTGGTACAGGTTAATCTTAGTTTCAGCTGTCCAAAGAATGCTGTTTCAGAACTGGTCTGGCTTTTTAGATATTTGTTGGCAAAGTTTTATCTGGCCTTTTTATTCTTGTGGCTTATGAATGGTTTGCACCTTGTGATGAACCCTCTGTGTTTGCTCTAATGAAGTCTTCTTTTTTATGGCAGACTTGGATAATGATATTCCTACCTCCTGGAGAGTTCTACACTTAGCTGGATGCTGTGAAGGGGGTTTTCTTTACCATGGAAAGGATCCTGCAATCTTCCATCACTGTTGTCTTACGTGGATGTCCTGACCTTTTTGTGTTGCAGAGCTCACAAGTGCATTCTTTTTTTTTTTCAGAATCATCATCATCATCATCATCAACATTTATTTATATAGCGCCAGCAAATTCCGTAGCGCTTTACAATTGGGAACAAACATTAATAAGACAATACTGGGTAATACATACAGACAGAGAGGTAAGATAACCCTGCTCGAAAGCTTACAATCTATAGAATGTACCAAACAGTTGATTTGGCCACTGCTAAGGTTCCTGCTATCTTTTTGATGGATTTGTCTTGTTTTTACAGCCTAAGGATGGCCTGTTTCACTTGCATTTTGAGCTTCTTTGACCACAAGTTATGGGTTCACAGCAACTACTTCCAAATGCAAACGCCACACTTGGAATCAACTCCAGAACTTTTGACTCCTTAATTGAAAACAAATAAGGAAGGCATAGCCCACACATGTCCATGGAACAGCTGATGATTCAATTGTCCACTTACTTTTGGTCCCTTGAAAAAGAGAAATCTACATATTCAACAACTGTAAATCCTAAACTCTTTCTTCAATTTGGATAGGAATACTCTCCAATTAAACCGTATAGTCTGTACTTTAGACCCATATTCATTACATAACTGTAACTTGAATATGTTTGGATAAAAAGCTAAAATAACAACAATTGTGTCAGTGTCCAAATTGAAATTGACCTAACTCTATCTTAATTGATAGACTTAATAAAGTACACACAGACCTAACTACCATCCTATTCCAGACCATAAATATATATGAATGCCACCTTCAATGGCCTCATTGAGACCTGCGGAGAACATGGAACCCAACTGGAAGATCCTGTATCGATCACCTCCTCTGATGGTTCTCTTACTAGCTTCTATATCCCTCACTATGATATTTGAGATAACTACACTATGCTGTACAACACAGTGTTGGGAGAGACTACTTGTCTCAACTCTCCTCGTACTACCTCACCTGTGTTCAAGAAAGCGACTATAAAGATTATGTCTCGTACAACCTACGGATTGTACTCCGCACCTACACTCTATGAGATAAATCACAAATATTGTTTGACGGGTAATAAAGCTCTCAATTATACATTTTTCACATGTCACAGAAGATTAATATTGCTCACTTCAGTGTTGTACAAAATTACACATAATACATCTAGTTTTGTTACACTTACAACAGCCTAAAGGTTTATCCAGCAACTGTAAAAGGTTACCTGCTAAATTTTCATTGTTGAAATAATTTTGTTTTTTATTAATAAAAAACTATTATAAGACATAAAGGAAATATATAGGGGAAAATATGACCTTATAAGAGATTTAGGAGCGATATAGGGGAATATATGACCTTATAATAGACCAGATATGTATGAATAAAGAATGGTATAAATATTATAAGTGTCCTCCCTCCCCAAAAATATTTCGGCTTTTACAAAGGGTTAATTCTTTTACAGACACTTCCTTATTTTTCTGTGATATCTCACTTTATATACCATATTATTTTGTTTCTATCAATTGGTTTTAATATTCCACCATTTAGTTACCTGGTATGTTTTTTTTTTTTTTAAACAATTATAGATTAAAAGTGATATTTTAAACGTCATGTACTTATGAATTAGTGGACTGGAATGCCTTTTTGTGTTTCCAACTCTGGTCTTTGTGTATTATGACCACTGCTCTTGACCAGATTTAAGGGTATGAGGGGAAAATTATACTTTAGAAGGATAAATGTGATACCCATAATGCAAAGCAGTTTGTGGGAGAATGTAGCAGTTACGACTCTGCCTATACTTTGTATGTTGCAGCGGTACCTCAGTTCCACCAGAGGTGCTGCTGTTCTGCCCCTGAACTTTACACCTTGCCTGTAGGAGTTAATCTCCTTACCTGGTTAGTACCAGCACCTGTTTCACGGCTTCATATAACTGCCTCAATCTGTTTTCTGTGCAGTTCATCATTTATACCTGGCTACTGCTTGTCTCCTGTTTATGCTCTGTTCCAGTTTGCTTCATTGCTGTCTGATCTCTCATTGTGGCCCTCTGCCTGATTACCAGTCTCTGCTTGTTTGCCTGTTTCCTTGCCCTCTGCCCGTTTTCCGGATTATGCTTGTTTGCTTGTGACCCTGACCTCTGCTTGGCTACTGGATTCTGTTTGTACTCTTGTTGCCCTGACCTCTGCCTGGTCACTGGACTCAGCTAGTCCTGCTTCCCTGGACTGCCTCGTGCCTATGGTTAACTGGAATTCTGATCCCGGCCTCCTTAATTTGGTGCCTCGTGCCTCCTGGCGATTGGGTAACTTAATCTACTTGTTCCTGCATTTTGAACTGTATTTGCCATTTGAATCATTGCTTGGAACCTGTTACTTCTGTGGACTATTCCTGCCATTCATCACACCTGCTCATACTTGTATATTGGAGTATATCTGTTAATTCAGCTATCTGAAATGAGCATATCCATGAACTTAATCCTTGTTAACATATTTTGCCGAAATAAAGACACTTGGTTTTTCTACTGCTACTTCCACGTCCTGAATTCACTAGGAATCATAACAGGTGCTGGGCATAAACATGCAGCCCACACTATAGCCAGTAGCGACAACATTAACCAGATAGACTGAGAGGAGCATAAAAACCTATGAACTACTGGCTGCTACATGCTCCGAACTTAGGAAACATAGAAACATAGAATCTTATGGCAGATAAGAGCCTCTTGGCCCATCTAGTCTGCCCATATTTTAATCTATGGTAACCTCAAATCCTATTTGATCCTTAGTTCTTTGTAAGGATATCCTTATCTCTATCCCAAGCATGTTTAAATTACTCTACTGTATTAGCCTCTACCAACTCTGATTCGAGGCTATTCCACATATCCATTACCCTTTCTGTGAGAGGATTTTGGGAGACACATCTACAAAAGAATAGGCCATATAGGGAAACAGAATGTTGTCACAGTGATAATCTTCTGGAACCAGAATTATGGACATTTGAGGACAATTTATCCTGCAATTCAGAAGGAATTTATCGAGAAGAAGACATTTGTCACATGCCGGATCCATAGTCCGGTTTATACCTGCCATTTCTCCTTCCTACCGGTTTATTCCTCCTTGCAGCTTCTGGTGCTTAGTGTCAATTCCCTCTCCCCACCACTGCTGCCATGGACTGCTATAGCACTGGGCGTATGACTGACCGGGGAGCATGACATGTGACCTGTGACATCACTAAGCTGACCAAGTTTGAATTAGACAGCCTATATACAGTCAAAAGTTTTGAGAATGACACAAATATTATTTTTCACAAAGCCTTAGTTTTTGTGATGGCAATTTGCATATACTCCAGAATGTAATGAAGAGTCATCAGATAAATTGCAATTCATTTTAAAGTCCCTCTTTGCCATGACAATGACCTTTATTCCAAAAACAACATTTCCACTGCATTTCAGCCCTGCCACAAAAGGACCAGCTGACATCAGGATAGTGATTCTCTCGTTAACACAGGTAAGAGTGTTGACGAAGACAAGGCTGGAGATTACTCTGTCTTTCTGATTGAGTTAGAATAACAGACTGGAAGCTTTAAAAGGAGAGTGGTGCTTGAAATCATTGTTCTTCCTCTGTTAACCATGGTTAGCTGCAGGGATTTACATGCAGTCATCATTGCTTTACACAAAATGGGCTTCACAGGCAAGGATATTGCTGCTAGTAAAAATGCACCTAAATCAACCATTTATTGGATCATCAAGAACTTCGAGGAGAGAGGTTCAATAGTTGTAAAGAAGGCCTCAGGGCACCCAAGAATGTCCAGCAAATGCCAGGACCGTCTCCTAAAGTTGATTCAGCTGTGGGATCGGGGCATCACCAGTGCAGAGCTTGCACAGGAATGGCAGCAGGCAGGTGTGAGTGCATCTGCACGCACATTAAGGCAAACACTTTTGGAGGATGGCCTGGTGTCTAGAAGGCCAGCAGAGAAGCCACTTCTTTTCAGTAAAAACCTCAGGGATATTCTGCAAAAGGTACAGGGATTGGACTCCTGAGGACTGGGGTTAAGTCATTTTCACTGATGAATCCCCTTTCAGATTGTTTGGGGCATCTGGAAAAACGCCAGGAGAAGGAAAGGTGAGTGCTACCATCAGTCCTGTATTATGTCAACAGTAAAGCATCCAGAGACCATTCATTTTTGGGTTTGCTTCTCAGTCAAGGGAGTGTGCTCACTCACAACTTTGCCTAAGAACACAGCCATGAATAAAGAATGGTACCAAAACATCCTCCAAGAGCAACTTCTCCCAACCATCCAAGAACAGTTTGGGGACAAACAATGCCTTTTCCAGCATAATGGAGCACCTTGCCATAAGGCAAAAGTGATAACTAAGTGACTCAGGGATTAAAACATTGAAATTTTGGGTTTATGGCCAGGAAACTCCCCAGACTTTAATCCCATGGAGAACTTGTGGTCAATTCTCAAGAGGCGGGTGGACAAACAAAAACCCACAAATTCTGACAAACTCCTAGCATTGATTAGGAAAGAATGGGCGGCCATCAGTCAGTATGTGGCCCAGAAGTTGATTGACAGCATGCCAGGTCGAATTGCAGAGGTCTTCAAAAAGAAGGGTCAACACTACAAATATTGTCTCTTTGCATAAACTTAATGTAATTGTCAATAAAAGCCTTTGACAGTTATGAAATGCTTGTATATTTACTTTAGTATACTATAGCAACATCTGACAAAAGTTCTAAAAAGACTGAAGCAGCAAACTTTGTGAAAAACAATACTTGTGTCATTCTCAAAACTTTTGGCCATGACTGTATACCCTGCTCTGTGCACAATTCAGTGCCATATAATTAGGCTAACTTACCTGTACTCTAGGATTCCCTGTGACTCCTTGAGGCTGATTACTTTTTTCTAGCCTAACCCACTGTGACTTTCCTTCAGACTTCAGATTCTGTACTGTAATTAGCTCCTTGCTTGTTCCTTACCCAGCTTGTCCTGATTCTTCTTGGTGTCTCCTGTTTTGGAGCTCTATAACCCGACTGTGTTTCAGACCCCAGCTAGTTTCCAATTTCCTTCTTAACGGCACCAGCTTGATATGCAAGAGGGCAGGGCAGAGGGACATTACCTGCCCAACAGCAAAGCCCAAACCTCTTTGTGGTGGCTCCTTGGTAAATACCAGTGCTCCATTAGACTCTGCATCTCTGTCTCTGACAGTGCAAACCTTGGCTGGCATTAATAAATCTGCTAATTCAAAGTAATCCATGACAAGTTGACCCACCCATGCTGGAAAAAAAAGATTTTCTGTCACAGATCTGCTGGCATGGCGGCCCTTAAGCATGGCATTCTCTGGCTGTGCTTGCCTCGTTACACCAGCCCTGCAGTCAGACACTCCTGACAGAGCATAATTTCTACATCTGGAAGAGCACAAATGTTTTAATTAGTGACTGACTTATGGGGGTCTGAAGGCAGGGTTACAGAACACCTGACTCCTCTAAGGAGTAGAGAAGTGTGCTTTTCATAAGAATGCAACTTATCAATTCATTATGAACCAACAACATTACAGATGCACTTCATGATCAATATTCATGAAGTACTAGTTCCTAGTGAACTGAGTGGCTGTATTCTCATGAAAGGGGCTGCCTCCATCAGGTGACAGGTGCTCTTTAGAAACTGCTTCTTTGGCCAAACGGAATGAGAAAATGTATCTTTTAGTATTAGTTGCCAGTTAAGCTTACCTTCTTTTTATGTGTATCACAGTCCTGTGTGTTTGCAAATGCAGAAACGGCTCTTTGTCTATTAATATTTCACCCCTTTTCTAATCAAATAATCTTATAAAGACAATGAAACACCTAAATGTATCACCTACAGATTCGAGTCTGAAAATACAATATCTATTTTGTCAAGATGATTGCATCAACAGGGAAAGAACTACTTCATTCTCTCAGGGCAATAAGAATTTTCATTGGCGCACTTGCAAGATTTTTGCAGGATGACACTGATGATATTACAATTCTATTTCAAGGATCTGGAGGCTTGTTGCTGCGAAGTCGGAGAATACAAGCCTGTTTTTCATCAGCTAGGCTGGCCTGACAAATTAAGTCTGCAGAGTCATTAGATTAAGATAAGAGCTTATCTCCTAGCTTGACATTTATTCATAGTTTTTACACTGCTCAGCTGGTAATTAGAGCTGTTGAGATTTTAACACTGCTTTGTCCAGTCATTCAACAAGTTGAACTCTATCTGTCTTATTAGTTTTTCTTTAATGAAAACAAATGAAGGGGGATACAAAATAATTAGCCCGGAGGTATCCTTGGCAATTCCTGGCCATGTTTTCATTATGAATTGTTCGTGTATGTCTTGAATATATTCATGGTTTAAATCATGTTCCCACTGATGACACCCAACGTTTTACAGATAACACCCACTTCAAATTGAATAAACCCTAGGGGTCTCTCTGCATTATCTTCTTGTTGTATCCTATCACATGGCAAAAGTAATCAGAAGAGTAGGAGTAATTGCTGTAACTTGAAAGAGTTGTCAAACATTATTAAGGATGGTCTCTTAATCAGCAAATTTAGTTTGACGTCACTAGAACATGTTCCCAATTTCAAGGGGAAAAAATGAAAATAGAAGAATATAAAACATATCCTGCTGCACACAATTACACATAATTGAAGGTAGAAAGCATATGATCTAAAGTTACAATCTACAAAAACAAGGATAACACTGGTAAGTAGTTAAAAGTCGAGGTAGATGAGTTCTTATCTCAAACTCAGCTTATAAATTGTTGAAGCTGATATGGTATATGGTACTGTAGTGGCATAATTGGATAGGGGAATAAAGTTTACTGAATATTATTTAATACATTTGGAAACAATGAATATGTGCAGTGATATTAATGCATATTAAATAATCAAACAATGGAAGTTAATCACGCTTGCCTACATTTTGCACTGCCTTCTGGGAGATCCGGGAGGAGAGGTCCAAGGGGCAAGTGTGGGGGTTTTGATGATGCAATTCACAACATTTCATTCATGTTACCATAGAATCGTGGGGTTAGTACATCCCAATCCAGCACTTCCTCCACAATTTGAGATGTTCCATATTGTGCTGTTTGTCAAAAAGAAACCTGTTCTATCTAGTGGAGTTTGTAGTGTGGGTTAGCATCATGACAGTTTTTACTAAAGACTTATTTTAATTAATACTTTATGCAAACATGGTAATTGGAGACTGGCAGGGTAAGTGAGAAATGATATTGACTCCTAGCAGAAATATTGCACATGGCTTCTTCAAACTACTGGTGGCTTGCTGCCCTCCCTGGTGACTTGGTCTGCATATTGTAAGAACTGACTGCTAGTGGGTATGTAACAATTATGATGTATCAGTATGATAAAAAAAAATAGGAGTGCGTTCAGTGACATCCGTGTTTCCTAATTTCCCGAATGCTTTAAAATGACATTGTTTAACATTTTTTGTGACATATTTTAGGCCAGGTCATTTAATTTAGAAACTGGTTTGTGGTATTAATGAAAGTCAGCAGGTCTGACTGGTGCCAAATCTATTCGCTTATATCCAGTTTTGACTGATGCAAGTGGGAGAGAGATGTGAACAGAACAAGGAGAGCATATAGTATACTGTCCGGCTTCTCCATCTGCTGGACTCGGCAGAGACATGCTGAAAAGCTACGCTGAATGTTTACCATACCTAACATAGTGCCCGCAGTGTGTGCAGTATTAATGTGATGTCACTGGTCAGATCAGTTATAGGAAGACTAGATGGTTTCTTCATTATAAACTGGCTCCTAAGAGATGTGCTTCCTCAATAGTAAGCCTGGTTATGTCTCTAGTCTGTCTTATAAACATTAATTCTAACTAAATCGCTTGTATTAGGATTGAACAAGTAAATTTATTACATAATATGATCAGTATTAAGTGGACTTACTGATATAATGATAGTGACTGACTGATATAATCTACGGTTGTACCTGAAATTAATATAGTAATTGATAGCTTGGTCAACTATTTTTCATTCTGCTATTGCCATATTCCCAGAATTCCATTTTTCCACTGGTAAAAGGGTAATAGCCATTATAGTTAACTAGGTGGTTCAGAGCATTGGCTGCATGGATAAAACTATGACTAACAAATACTTTGGCAAACCCACTTTGCTCATCTCTAATTATGGATATTCTTGTTATCGACATTCTGTACCTTGACTTGTCCTGCTCTCAAAGCCCTTCTAAGCCTGCAGAGTCAATCTAAATGAAGAGAATTGCTATGTAGCCAATAGGTATTCAGCTGTCGCTAATAGGTTCGGACTTGGGATGTGTCAGTAAAACGCTGGCAAGTTCGGAGTGCTGATGTGTGAAAATGATAGGCATCTAAATGAAATCTATACACAAGCACCGTGCATCTAGCACAGAAACTTTGTTTGAGAACATTGTCATGTGTGCTTGGGGCCAGGGAGAATAGTGAGCACTCAGTGTTCCTTTCCAGTGTGTAAAAATTATGAAGTAGTCTAATGTTATCGAATTACACCAGGTTCTAATCCAAGAATGGTTATTTTTTTTCATAATATACAATGCCATCATTATGAGTAGATGATATTATATTATAGTTAAATACCTTTTCAGCATAATGAATAGTGCATTGGGGAGTGGAGATAATATAGATAGGAATCACATGGGTCTCCACTGCACCTGGGAAACCTATGTAGAGTACAATGTGAGGCTGGGGCCTACTACAACATCCCACCACTACTGCACTAATGGTAGTTGAATTGGTAGTTACCCATTGTTTCCTATTTCACCACTGACTAAAGCTGGGTACACACTACTAGGGATGTGCACCGGCCACTTTTGGTGTCTCGTGTTTTGTGTTTTGGATTCGGATTTGCTTGAGGTTTTGGGTTCGGATTTGTTTCGCAAAACACCTGACGAAAGGTTTTGGTTCGGATTTAAGGTTTTGGATTCGGATTTATTTTGAAAAAAACATAAAAAGTGCTAAAAACCAGTTTTGTGGGGTTTTTTTTCACTCCTACGCTATTATTAACCTCAATAACATTCAATAACAACCATTTCCACTAATTTCCAGTCTATTCTGAACACCTCACAATATTGTTTTTAGGCCAAAAGGTTGCACCGAGGTAGCTTGAGCACATAATGCCAAAAAAAGAGGTACAAGATGGAATTGTTCTGGGCCCTCCCTCCCACCCCTTGCGAGATTCGACGCGAGACTTGGACGACAGAGCCTCATTTTCATTTTTTTGCCCGCCGGAAATATCCGAACAGTGCTCGGATCCCGTTCGGATCAGCACTGTTCGGGTGGGCTCGGATTAGCGGAATCCGATCCTGCTCATCTCTACACACTACACTGTTTTCATCCAATAATCGGCTCAAACAGCCGACATACGACCACTCGTTCAAAAGTCGGGTCAGTGTGTGCAGTGACACGATGGTCGAAAGTCTGCCCAAATGGACGATTATCGCCTCATTTGGTTGGTCGTACCGTTTAATATTTTCGTTCCAATCTCGTTTCCGCTGTGTAGTGTGTATAAACTTCCGACCAATCCACAACAGTGAGTACGAAATTACAGTCATTGCTCACGACAACATGGCTGTAAAAAGTCGCTAAAAGGACGTCCGCTCTTCCCTTTATCGTCCTAAACAAGGCTCGTGTGTATGCAGTCCATGGACCGAGCGATCAGACCATCGGTCGCATGTAAAATCGCTCGGCATAAAAAGTTGGTCTAAATTTCTGTAGTGTGTACCCAGGTTAAGGTACTCAACACTAGGCTGGAGATAATATAGACATGCCACAACTTATCAGGGAGGGCAGATAAGATATTACCACAGCTCCTCAGCACAAGGTGGGGCCAGGATAGGCCCCCATCTCTGCGGCTAATTATTTGTTCTTAGAATCTCACACATCAGTGAGAGGCATAAATAATGTGTTTCCATGAATTTATTATGTTATGCTGGTCAACTTTTAAGATGAACTATGTGACAGATATTATTGAGACATCATCTCAGAAACTTTTTCCTCAGTAAAGCCAATCATCACAGCTCTGTAGGGTTTAAAATACCCCTGGTGAGATGCCCATTTATTTTATTATTAAAAAAATATTTGTATTTTATATAAAGGTACAAAAAACATACAATACATTTCATTCAATTATATTGCGTCGCAGCACAGCTGTAAGCACAATACATAGTGAAACATAATCAGACATTTTTAGCATAATACAAGACGTAAGGTACTTGATATAACATCCTACACTATACATCAAGTGCTACATTAACCATGCATCACTTAAACAACACAACTGTTTCAAGCAAGCAATGGATGTGAGGGAAAGGAAGGTGAGAGGGGTGGCATTACAGGCCTGAAGCTTTATTGAGGGACAGACACATATATAGGGGAGGGTGCATAAATTAAAGGCAAGACATATCACCAAAACTTCAAACAGTCATGAGGAATGGGATGGAGGGGGTAAGGGAATGGGAGTCACAGACCCGAGGCTTTATTGAAAAGACAGACACATGGGTAGCAGGGGAAGAAAGAGTCAAAATCAATCATCTTCCTCTTTCTCAGGACTGTCAATGGTATTATAGTCTCTAAACAGGCTGTGGATCAGCCTGCAACATTCCTGTATAATAATCTTCTCCCTTTTCAAAATGAGGCGATTCCTGGTAAGCCATAGATTGTCCTTAAATCAGATCATAAGGCGCAAGGCCTCCTCAGTAAATAATTCATAAAATACCGAATGGTATGAAAGGCAATTCCTGGGCACACTGTTCTTAAGTTCATGTTCCAAGGCATCCAACAGTGCCTGTGCAGTGGGGCAGTCCCAAAAATATGCTGTAATGTTTCCCTTCTGGTGATACAAAAGGGGCAATGAACATATCTGCACAGGTTCCGTGAATGCATGAATGTTCTGAGAGGCAGTCCCCCCTGGATAGCCATCCATACAATGTGTTTATGTCTATTAGTCAGCCTCTTAGTGGCCACATTCTCCCAAACATATTTACCTGTATCAGCAGGGAGTCCTGAAACAGACTCCAAAACGTCCTCTGATGAGCTTGTGGACAGTTTTTGGCTTCCATAACTCTGGTTTAAGTCCATCTAGACGGTGTTCCCTCAGAAATTGTCCACCATCCAGGTAAAACCAAGGTGTGGTCCAATTGTAAGGAAAGGAACTGTCCCACTTGTCCAAACCAAAGGACTTCCAAAAAGGTAGGAGGAAATAACAAGACATGGACTTTCCAGCAGAGCAAATGTTCTTTTCGATAAAGAGTTCTGCGGATACAGTTACAACCAAAGAAGGCTCGCAAAATGGTATGAATATCAGGTATCTCCTTCCCATCTTTGAGGGGCTTCTTGTATATGACCAATCACTTAATTCTGTCCATTTTGAAGCCCCTGATGAAGTGGAAGACTGTCCTCGTGATGGTCTTGCAGACCACAGCAGGAGGTGGTCAAGCTTGTACGGTGTACTCCAGAACAGAAAGGATCTCGTTTCACCAGTGCTTTCCCTTCGATGGTGAGGTCTTTGAGGCTCCACAAATCAATTTTCTGATGAACTGTCACCAGTCTTTCTTCGCAGGCACTTCAGGGCCACCTCCTTCCCACTGAACCAAACTCAAAGAATCTTAAAGAAGTCTGACTTGATTGTGAAGGAGAATACAACGGGGGATGACAAATGCCACTGCCCGAAGAGCATCACCTCTGACTTCCCTCAGTTGACCTTTCCCCTGAAGCTCGGCCGAAATTCTGGACAAGTGCTGTCTCCGAAAGCTAGTCAGAGAAGAAGACAGTGACGTCATCCATGTAGAGCGGGCACTTGGCCTTTAGTTGGTCTGGCGCCGGTGAGGTGATGCCTCTTATCTCGGATTCTGTCTGATACGAAGAGCTCAATACAACAAACTAAGAGGTGAAAGAAAGAAGTCTTGTATGACCCCAGACATAACAGAAAAAGGGTGAGTCTTCCAGGTGTTCAAAAACATTGAACTGTAAATGTCAAAGTACATCAGGTCAACATATCAACAAAACATTTCTCCCAAACCAAATCTGCACAAACCCTACGCATAAACACATGAGAAACACAATCCTGATCAAGACTGACCAGGGCCACATGTAAATGACGATCTTTGATGTAATGGACCTTGTCCCTCAGCAGTGCAAGGCTATCTGTTATCCTGCGACCAGGAATGCCGCAAGTCTAATCTGGATGAACAATCTGCCGAATGATAACCTTTAGCCTGTCGTCTCATACCTCGGCGAAGATCTTGTGTCCACTTTCAGGAGAGAGACGCCAATTTTTAAGGTCACATCTCTCCCCCTTGTGCTTATACAGGATAGTACTCAGTCCCTCTCTCAGAGTAGGAGGCATTCTGCTCTCCACCACCATCTCCTTGTACAGCTCTAGCATGTCTGGGCCAATGAGGTCCCAAACCACTACATAGAGCTCCACTGGGAGACCATCACTGCCTGGGGGTTCTACCCGGCCTAAAAGATCTAAAAGTGGCAGAGAGCAGATCCCCAATGCCAGGGGGGTGTCCATGACATGTTTACCTGCAGGATCAATAGTGTTAGTGATACCTGAGAGGAATGAATCAGTCGCTTCTGTATCAATAGTCTTAGGGGAGTTGAAGTTGCTGTAGTAGTCTGTGACAACTCCAATGACGCCCTCTTTCCCCTTTCTGGGAATGCCATTCTCATCTCGCAGCTCAGTCAGGTGCGGCCGGAGTGGAGTTTTCTGACAAAGAAGAGTTACATTTCTCACCCTTCTCCAGATTGTACACCTTGGAATGGAAGATGATGCGCCCAAATTCTCAATCAAAGTGCCTTTTCAGGTTCCCCATGGTCTCCACCAGATCATCCTTCACATCCCAGCCGCAAAGTTGGCCACCCCAATGGCTCCAAGTATAATTAACAGAGCCAGCCTCCATGGATCCCGCTGCATCCCACAAGGATGATTCGGCTACCTTCACCTGCAGTAGTAAAGCTTGATAGTAAGAGGACACCAATGTGGTTTCACAAGGTTGTAATTTCAGAGAATGAGGAACAAAAGTTACTTTTATACATGTTGCTACTCTTTGTGCTGATATGTGATCAAATAGAGAAGCAGTAACTGCAGAATATTTTTTACCAGACCATCTGGCAGCAGCATGTTAATCTTTAATAAATAAATAATGCTATTAATAGAAAAACATGCCTTCAGCTTTGCCCTGGAGCACAGTGACTTTTTCCCTCATTATCCACATTTTAAATAGCCGCACCCTACATACTTAATGTTTAATTATTTCAACCAACAAATGGACATTCCTCAGCCGATGAACAGATAAGATGGAAATTAGTTTGGATTAGGTATACTCCTACTGAAACCCCTGACTGGTACCAAGAACTCTTTCCATGTGTAACCAAAGACAACAAATAGGAGGAAAAACTGTTTGATGTTATAAACTACTACAAGTATTTCTCGATAAGCCAGGGACCTTCAAACAAAAGTGTTTATAGAACTTCACTAAAGCAAATGATCTATTTCAATGGGATGGTAATATTTTTACGCTTATTTCTGTACTTGGGTTTGTACAATGAACACAATGTTTATTATGACATTTACAAGGTATGGAAGCAAAAATGGAATATTTCAAATATGTTTCTGATCTCATTTATCATAGACTCTAAGGGCTAGATTTACTAAGCTGCGGGTTTGAAAAAGTGGGGATGTTGCCTATAGCAACCAATCAGATTCTAGCTTTCCTTTATTTAGTACCTTCTGCAAAATGATAGCTAGAATCTGATTGGTTGCTATAGGCAACATCCCCACTTTTTCAAACCCGCAGCTTAATAAATTTAGCCCTAAGATGAAAGGTGCTATCGTAACCAATAATGCAGCTATTAAACAGAACATATGCTAGAGAAGTTGGTCTATTAAGTATATTTTGACATTGTTTGTTACAGCTCTCTATGGCACCTCTCCTCAGGAAAGCAACTAGCCCCACTCCCATGAAACCCGTTTTCGCTCATCAATACATAGAGTTGATTTGTAAGATGGACTCCATTTGTGGCTTCAAAACTAAATGTGATCCATATCTCTCACTAAGGTCTTCATCCTATCTGAAAAGGCAGTACAATTCATAATAATATTATTATGTATATTATGGGGATAGCAAGAGTTGGAGTGCAGCCAAGCACTCTCTAAAATTATAGCTACGCCCCCATGCATACTGGCCACGCCCACTGGCAGCATGGTGTGGAAATCCCCTCTCTACAAATCCTGCGTTTGCCCTTGGGAAGGGGCAGATAACAATAAGCAAAGTACAATAAGTACGCACCAATACAGATACAGCCGATTCAAGTTTTCTTAAGTACGTGTATTTTAGCTGTATCATTTGTACCCCCTACCGGGCAAGTGTAAGTGCCAACTGATTGTGATGACTGACATGGCATCATCTTTGCTTTAAAAACTGCGTGCCACTAGATAGCAAAGACCATTTGTATGCAAGTAAGAGAGAATATAAAAATGTGTTGTATGTAATGTATAGTATAAATTAGGAACGCCCTGATTTATGTATTTACTGTTAAAAAAAGAAAAACATTTTTACTAATGATTATAGCATTAAGAGTTGTTAATTTATTTTATAACAATTTTTTACACGCATCCAGATGTGACCTTATATTGCACATATGCACTCCATTCTGTCTGTCTACATACAGCAAGTCATGTTTAGGCAGAGCGTACATATACTCAGATTATATTGAGATCTGCTTTTTTAAACGCAAGCTGCGTGCAGATTGCATCCGAAGATAAATCAAGCCCACCATGTCCGAAGACATTGGTGCTATTTTAAATATTTTCTGTTCTTATAAAATCCTCAAATGTTATTCATGTGGGTAAACTGTGCAAATAGATATTCCATAAAAACTTGTATTTTTGATTTAGTGGTGCTGAAAAGAATTGCAAACCCCCTCCAGTAGTTCTGAGAGCAATTTATTAGTTTCACTCATCTTTACAAACAAATCATGAAATGTCAGTAATATCGTCTTCTATATATTGCATCTTTTCATTTTCTAATGACGTGATTTCTTTAGCTTAACAGCAGGCTACACAGGCTCAGAAATATGAAACTAATCACCTGTTTTTATATTTCACAGATGGCTATCTCATGGGATTGTCATGTAAGGTAGCACAACTAGTTAGTCCAGTATGTAACAATAATATAAAATAGCACAGAAGCCATTCAAAATCCCAGCAATGCTTTTAAAGTATATTTCATTATGCTATGCTATGCTCACACTGTCATCTTTGTCATTGAGACAAAGCCACAATGACAAATGGCCTCAGAGAGCTTTAATTGTCAGCAGAGTTCACATGGAACTTGTATGGATCTGGGATTTGTCATTATAAGTTTATAAAGTGACTAATTGAAACCAACTAGAGTAAAGTAAAGCAGAAAACAAAATCTAAATATTTTTTTACATTTTTTTGTATCTTCCACAATTGAGCCAGTTAGCTATCCAAAATAACTCATTAAACCTGGGACAAATGCTCCATTTAATTGCTAATGCAATAACTTGGGCTGTACTAGCTTAGCACAGGTAACTAAATTAAGATAATAAGTATAAAGCACAGAGGCATAGCCAGGTTATGTTGGAGGGTCAATGTCTTGATTACTGGATTTGGTGCTCAGAAACTAGCAAGGTTTGCAATTTAAATGCTGTGGCCCTAATTCATGTTTGGACGTACATTCATTTGCTTAGTGTATCTTTTGCGCATGCTCAGAAATGGGCCTTATGCCAATTAACACAATTGCATGCAATTAATGTCTAAACGCAACTGGCACGACAACTTACAACTTGAGAGCAGAATGGCAGGGGGAAAGGGGTGGACTAACATAAATAATGTACAATAAGGGAATGCCAAGGATGTTCCGATGCAGATGCAGGTGATTCAAATCCTGTGATTCTCGTAAGTACGTTTGGTTTCAGCCGTATCATTTGTAAGTGGCGGCTGATAGTGATGACTAACATGGCATAGACTTTGTTTTAAAAACTACATTTATGCAAGCCACTAACTAGCACAGAACATGTCTATGCAAGTAAGACATAACTATAAAATACATTGTATGTTCAGTACATATTGAAAGCGTCTTGATTTACAAATTGAAAGTAAAAAAAAGTCTTTGAAAATCCATATTTATATTAATGATTAAACTGATAGTTGTTCATTTAGTGTGTAATTGAATATTTTTGTATGTGTTTAAGAACATATGATCCTATATTGCACAAATGCTTGTGCATATTCTACAGTCTGTTCTGTCTACATAAGGCAAGTACCTACTCAAATACTCACAACCTGATTCAAATGGAAACAGAACTTGAGTTTCACTTCGATTCAAATATGGTTCCGAACATAAATCAGGTCAACGAATGTCAGTATCTACATTGGTTGCCTGTTTTTCAATGAATCCAATATAAAATTCTTCTACTAACATACCAGGCCATTAGCAAAATTGCACTGGCATTCATCTTCTCACTTGTCTCAAAATATCTCCCAACTCGACACCTCCGTTCTGCAGAAGATCTGCGCCTCTCTTCCACTCTCATCACTTCCTCCCATTCTCAGTTACAGGACTTTTTTCGGACTGCACCCACTTTGTGGAATTCCCTCCCTCAAACAATAAGACTGTCCTCTTGTCTTCAAAATTTCAAGCATTCTCTGAAAACCCACCTCTTCAGACAAGCTTATAGTATTCCTCTACCACCCTCTTAATCACCCTAGGTTCCCCTATTAACACCCTCTACACAGCTAACACAAGACAGCAACCCTCTGACCAACACTGCTGTGTGAATGATCATACAGCCCACTCAATACTTTTTACCTTTGCATTCTAGCTGTAAAAATATGCAATATGAAGTAGCACTTACCCTTGTATATTAAACTTCCATTGTCCCTATTAGAAAAACTGTTCCTCAAACTAGGTCTTGCAATAATATTCATGGAGCCAGACATATGTTGAAAACATTGAACTGTTTATTGCAGAGAAAACAACAATCCAGGTGATGCAGTGAACACAGACCATGTCAGAGTATAAACAGATTTTCAGTTATAGCAGATTAGCAGGGGTTACCTCCAGGAGAAGATACAGGTGATTGATTAATGCTGACAAAGAAGCAGAAACTGGCTAAGCATGGATATACACAGGAACAGAGAAGGCAGGGTAAGTAATCCAAGGTACAAACAAAAACTGGCTCAGAAACATTAATGACCAGCGAGGAATGCTGGGAGAGGCAGGTATATATATATATATATATATATATATATATTAGACCCTCAGGTGTGGGTGATTAACTAGCTGTGCTAGTTAACCTCTGATAGTGGGAAAAGACAGAATAGCAGCACCTCTGTTGTTCCCCAGGTAATGCAGGGTAACATAACAGCAAAATAGTCCCAGACGCAGATCAGCAGATCATAACATTCCTATAGATTGTAAGCTTGCGCGCAGAGCCCTCTTTCCTCTCTGTCTGTTTGTATTACCCAGTATTGTTTTATTGCTGTTTGATCCCAATTGTAAAGCGGTATGGAATTTGCTGGCGCTATATAAATAAATGTGGATGATGAAGTACGTGAAGAACATCTGGGGCATTGGTTATTTTCCAAATAGACATGGACATTCATTAAAGAATAATAAAGATTAATAAAAATTGAAAGGTCGTATTTTGAGGATTCCCATATGTGGATACAGGTAGGATTGTTACAGAATCAGTAAAACATATTAATTCCCCAATGCATGATTAAAGAAATCCTCAAAACATGACCTGCTTGACCAGAGTTGAGAAACTCTGGTCAAGACCTATGCATGATTAGCACAATATATATGTTCATCTTCTGTCCACCTGCAATTTATCCATGAACCCAGTGATTAGTTGGATATAGGGCAAAGTATGTGAGCATGACAGTCCAGTAACATCCACTCATTGAACAATAGAAATCAAGATATTCACTTACAATGTGAAATCTAGCAATTTCATCCATATAATGCAGAAGGTAAAACAGCATAGAACAGTCCGTCATGTACCGGCACTCCACATACACATACAGGCCCAGACTGGGACTAAAAATCGGCCCTGGCATTGCAAAATATTGTTGCACACTGATGGGCCATTGTTGGTACAGTGCGACATAAAGCATCGCCACAAACATATGTAGCATGTTTGGCCCAGTAGCGGCTATCCATGCCATTGTTTTAAGTCAACAATCACTAGTTCCAACAGCGGTGAATATGAAACAAAAAGTCAATCAGTGACAGCAGGGCCTGGTGAGAGCAAGGTAGTGCCAGCCCTGTCTCCACCTACCCTTCTGGTGCCAGATGGCCGGTCTGGGCTTGTACACATACTGTATATGTCGTTCATCAGCAGCTGGGCATTATAATAATGTATAATTATCTGAAAATGTTTCCAATACCAGGGCGTAATCTACATGAATTTGTAAGTTCTCCCCATTTTCATCTGGGTTTCCTTTGGGTACTTTGCTTCATTCCACAGTTCTAAAACATACAAGTAGGGTAACTGACTTTTGATAAATTTGTGCCTAGTGTATACATGCATTTGTGTGATAAAGAAATTTGATTGTAAGCTCCACTGGGGTAGCCACTTATGTGGATAAATAACTGGTGCAATCTAAATAATGGGTAATAACAGAGTGCTCATCTGCCTCAATTTTTCAGGACAACAACGTTTACTCACTGAAATCTTTAGTGTGGAATGCTTATTCGTTTTAACATATTTCTGTGAATTTGGTGCTCAGAAAGATGCATGGGGTATTACTTGCCAGGTTTTTTGTAAAAATAAGAATAAATTATTCAAAATAAAGGAAGACCTACACTAACCATGTAGTTCAAATAATCAAACCACCATTCAATGCATTAGATGCAATGTATTGTGGTGACCAAGCATAAGGTTAGCAAGACATAAATAATGAAGTGGAAGTGTCTTCTAACTATGCTAATTAAGGTTATGTATGAGTAAAGTGGGTGAGACAAAGACTTACACACATTAATAAGAGAATAAAGGTGAGGGATGAGAATGTAGAGGCTGGTAACAGTTACCACAAAGCATATTATTAAAAAAATACTTAGACTAGTCTACATGATATCATCTACAAGGTGACTTCTATTGCAGGAGCAGATATAAAAGGAAAACAGTCTTGTTAGAAAAATAAAATAATGTTCTAGGTAAATATATTGCTACATGTGAACATGATATTTCTCAATAATATGGGTGATTTTTTAAAATTCATTTATTCATATTAGTTTTACTCTCTCAGATCCGTTACTGATTTAGTTCTGAAAAACATAGTGACCTAAATAGGTTTATAATATACAATTACTTCCAAATATTTACGGAAAAAAACTCATATAAGAAACTCAATTACATGGCACACACATTCCATTCAAAATACAATTCTTAAAGGAAATACGACCTGGTGACCTCAATTTCCTGCCACCCCTTCCTCTCATACTAAACAAGTTCAATCCATTGCGGCACCCAATCTAATCACTGAGCAAAACAATGTGTAAATAAATATGTTTAATAGTAAAAAGATATTTCTAGCACTTAAATAGTTCACTTTATAAAAAAGTTTATTAGTTGTGGAATTTCCCTTTAAATAATAATGCAGGTGGGAAAAATTTGAGACTAGGCCATACTTACTGAGGGTGTTTTCACTTGTACAAGGCAAATGCTTTGGGATAGCGATATGTGTGTGTCAGTTTTAGGAGACCCGTACCTGACCGGGGTTTGCAAATCACAACCCATACATGAACCTGCAACCAAAAGCACCTGTACTCCTAACACGCTTATCTTTCTACTCGCACTCCTACATGCAACTTAACAATTGAAGAATTGGAGGAAGAGCTGCATGGATCTGCAGTCACATGCAAGAGAGCCTGTATATCCATCTAATAGAGACCTGGGCCCTGTCTACCTGCATAGTTTTCGATTATTTATTATTTATATTTTATTATTTATGTATTAACAATTATTTATTTAGCACCAGCATACTCTGTCGTGCTTTACAATTGTGAAAAACACAGTAATAAAACTGAATAATGGCAGATAGATAAACAGCTAAGAGGGATTAGTTAGAAAAAGACAATCATAGCACAGGAAACTCGTCCTGTCATTGGTTGGTGCTTGCCATCTCTAATGTAATAGTAATCAGCTCAGCAATTACTCATGTCCAACGCTTTCTTAAACTCAATATTTTCAAGACTGAAGTTATCGTCTTCCCCCCTTCCAGGACTCTCCCACACCTCCCCCCATTTCTATTTCTGTTAATAACGCTACTCTTGTTTCTGTCCCTCAATTCCGATGCCTTGGGGTCATTCTTGATTCCTCCCTCTCCTTCAAGCCTCACATTATGTCCCTCTCAAAATCCTGTTACTTCCACCTTCAGAATATATCCAAAATTCGCCCCTTTCTCACCACGGAAGCTATGAAAACCCTTGTTCACTCGCTTATAATCTCTCGCCTTGACTACTGTAACATCCTTCTCTGTGGCCTACCTGATTCTCGCCTTGATCCTCTTAAGTCTACCCTCAATGCTGTTGCCCACCTAATTTTTCTCTCCCGCCGCTCTATCTCTTCTGTCTCCCTCCAACAGTCACTACATTGACTCCCCATGGCCTACAGAATTAAATTTAAACTTCTCACCCTCACCTTTAAAGCTCTTAATCAATCCTTCCCTCCCTACATCTCCAATCTCATCTCTACCTACATTCCTAGCCGCCCCCTCCGTTCTGCCTGTGACCGCCGCCTCACTGCTTCAATGATCAACTCTTCTCACTCCCATCTCCAGTACTTTGCCCAGGCTGCTCCCCAGCTGTGGAACGATCTTCCATGTTCCATCAGGTTAGCATCTACTCTCAGAAGCTTCAAGCGTGCCTTTAAGACTCATTTCTTTATTAAAGTCTATCAGTCCTCCACCTAACTCTCTCCCCCAGTTAGTGCCACCCTATTTGTGTCTCCCCTTTCCTTTAGGATGTAAGCTCTCAGGAGCAGGGCCCTCTTTCCTTGTGTGCTCCTTTTACTATTCCAACACCCTCTGTACCTCTTGGCCTGCTTCCCTAGCCCTATTTTCTTAAGCTTCGACCTAATTCTCGCTGATTTTTACCATCACATTCACTCATTGTCCCAGTAATAATTTGATTTGCATTACCATGTTACCGGTGTATGTGTATATATTTTTGTTCATTTCTGTATCATGTTGTGTCATGGCTCACCGTTTTTGGTATGTTATGTATGGCGATGCGGACCCTTTGTGGCGCCTTATAAATTAAAGATAATAATAATAAAATGTGCCATCATCTGTTGATGAAAGTGTCTGTGACAAATGTCAGTCTGGGGTACATTGGGCTCACCAAAGGAAATTACTGAGAGGGTGAGTTTAAACAAAAATGTGTGCATAGTGAATGACTATTTATAAAAAGGAGATAAATCTTCTTTTATCACTGTGCATGCAGCCTGTGCCCAGCAGTGACTTATATGTGTATTGTGCACACAATATTGTGTCCAACAGTAATTGCATGCATTTTGTGTCTAGTAGAGCCCAAATAGACACTGTAAGCAGCATATACACATGGGGCCTGATTCATTAAAAAACACAAAGTAGGAGGGCATGGCTTGGTGCAGTATGGAGTAGAACGTGGGTTCTCTGCTCTCCCACATAAATCTGTACTTCTCCATCCTAAATTGACCATATTAGCTTATGTACTGAAGAACTAGGCAACCTACCTCCAATTGGTCCTGGTTTCAAATGCCCAGTATGTGTGGACAGTCTGTTATTCTGTTACTGGTGAGTGGAGGCTAGGCCCGATCAGCAGGGCTTTTTGTAGTGGAGCCGCAGGCTGTTTCCTAGATGTACAGGATAGAATTGTAGCCTTGTGACCCGGTGTCTAGATCCCTGCTCATCCCGCAGCTGACTGGACCTGACTTCTGTTTAACAGCGGTCCAAAGAGACTGGATCCCATGCCTTGTGTTTCTCAATGCGGCCATCCTACCGATCTGCCTCACAGCCGGACCATCTGCCTGTGCGCGACCCCTCCGCTCACTGTGGGTTCTGGAAGTGGCAGGCCAGACATCATTTGAGCACAGCACGGTGGTTGTCTCTCTCTATATCTCGGCTCGCCTGGTGTGTGGGTGGACTACCAGAGGTAACTAAATAGGTGTTACAGCCATTTTGGACCCCAACAGCTGCGGCCGGGAGGCAATGACAGCCAGAATCTCTATAACTTCATGTTCAACAGCGTATTCTGATGAGAGGCTGACAGACTGTGTTAAGTGACACACATCACTCGAGGCATCTGTTTCAGTGGCCAACAGTTTGACACGATTCCCAGCACAGCCAACTCTCCATAGATTTCTGGACTGACCTCCCTTCAAGCTGCATTTGTACTATCCTTCTCAATTGTAAACTTACCTGTTCACTTCTTGACTGCATATACAAACCAGCTTGATAGTTTATATATATATATATATATATATATATATATATATATATATATATATATGTATGTATATATATATATATATATATATATATATATCTGACTAAGCGAAAGGGTGCATGCCACCATAGTGGGGACTCCTGGACTGGTTGAAGACATCCATTGGCGATAGGCTCTCTGTGTGGTCTTCTGCGGGCAGCATTATGTGTGGGGGACTACAAGCCTAGTCACGAACTTATATATGCTCCCCTCATTTAATAGATCCTGCTACATGTCCTGACATGTTACTGCTTCAATACCATGGGAAAATAGAGCCAGGCAGCGGCTACTGTGGCCAAATCGGAGTGGTACGCCCGGCAATCTACATCTGTGTCCACCAAGGAGGGAATGTCCGTTGCTCAGACTCTAAACCTTCCGCCTGAGCAGGCTCCTGAGGTTACTCCCTCTCTGTAGCAGGTGCTCTTGGCAATCGTTGCCAGCGAATAAAAGGAGACCGATAGGATTGAGGAGGTGCAGCTGATCTCTTCCTTATCCACCACGATCTTCAGAGAGAGAGAGTGGGTGAGGCAGAACAGAACATTGACTTTTATCATTGGAGGACGCCATGGCACCAATCCAATGCCAAATTACTGATATGGCTGCTCGGATCATGCAATATAAGCAAAAGATATCGGACCTGGAGGGCAAGCTGCAATGCAATAAATTGAGATATGTGGGCCTCCCTAAGAAAGCTGAGTGATCTAATCTGGAGCAGTTCCTTGAAGACTGGCTATTCCGGGAGTTTTGGAAAGAGGGCTTCTCTCCACACTTTACAGTTGAGCGGGCTCACCACCTTCTTCTACAGGCATCTCCACCTCCCGCACCTTCATTGCAAGGATCCTACACTTAAAAGACATAGATGCAGTCCTTAGGCTTGTGCACCAGCACGGCCCTCTCAAATATGAGAACTATGCTATCTCTGTTTTTTTGGACTTTGCGCTGGAGATTTAGAGAAGCAGAATCTTATTCACTCAAGTTAAGAGAAGTTTGAGAGACCTACAACTACCCTATTCTAAGCTTTAACCAGCAAGACTTCAGCCACCCACAGACGGCAGACAACACTGCTTCACTTCACCTAGAGACGTCGCTGAATGGCTGGATAGAAGGCCGGCAAGAGCTCCAGATCGTTGACATTCTGTTCATATGTTTACTACTTAATGTTTACACATTGCTGTCTGGGTCTTTTGATTGAGGTTTAACTGACATTATCTGATGCCTTTCACTTTGTAACAATAGTGACGCTGTTGGTTGGGGACCTTTTGTTAGGGTGTTTAGAGGGTAACCGGGTGGATGTTTTGTTTTCTGATGGGATTCTGGTATGCCTTAGTTAGAATGGGTGTATGGGATGGGAAAAGTTATCAGGATAATTATAGGTCACTTCACCTTATGTGCTCTTGTAACTATTTGTGTTAAACTGTCCTTTTATGTACCCTCCAGAATAATGTATTGCTGTAGTAATGGATTATTTGCTGCACAGGGCTGGTTGAGGATGGAGACCCCCAGTTCCAACTTTCACATGAGGAAGTCTGGATGATAAATTCCTATGACCAACGTAATCGTGAGTAAGCCTGCCCTGGGGGACTCATGTTAGAAATTTCAACCCTGATGTTGTGTGTCTTCTGGAAAAGCATCTTACAGGTAGCAAAGTTCTCTCCCTTAAGAAGTCCTGTGTGGGCTGGGCCTACCATGCCACTCATTATACATAATCTAAAGGTGTTTCAGTGCTAGTTAGAAAACAGCTTAACCTTGTGTTAGACCAGGTACAGATTGACCCGGGGGGGCAGATACATTTTCCTTAGGATCTCGTTTTAATTATACCCCATTGATTGTGCTGGATATCTATGTTCCGCCCCAGTACAGTAGTGGCATCATGTGTAGAGGGGCATCATTTGTGGCCTCAGCCCTGTACACACCAGTGATTTCGATAATGTACTGGATGTAACCGTGGATAGCTGGCGTGAGAACCCTGGTACAGTCCTGTTACATTTGGCAAACTTATTGATGATATGGGACTGGTGGATGTTTGGAGATTTAGGAACCCAGATGTCAGACACTTCTCTTGTCATTTCCATTCTCATCACTCCCTCTTGAGAATATATAGGGTCCTTGCATCCTGCAGCCTGGTCCCCTTGGTCTCTGGGTGGAGTACCTTCCTAGGGGCATCTCCAACCATTCCTCAATTCTGTACGACTTGACCTTAGGGCTGAATGGGATCTACAGTTCTGGAACTGAATCCCCATCCCCACTGAATCACCACAGGCTTGGTGGAGGTACTGGTCTGACTTGCCTCTGAGAGGGGTACCTCAATGACAAATTGGTGGAGGTCAGCACAGCTGTGCTTTCGGAGTTGTTGAAGACTTTTATGAGATGTACCTTTATAGACGAGATAGCGGGAATCAAAAAACTTAGTAGGCAAAGTTAGGGTGAGCTGGAGCAGAGATGCCTAGATCTAGAGATATTGTATATAGGTTCACATACTGTCAGTGACAGACCGAACTGGCTAAAGGCCCAGGCTTACTGGTCCAACTTTATGTATGATAAAAACAGTCAAGGGCCTCTCTTCTTCAGAGATAATCAATATTTTGAAGCTGACATCAGGAGTAGCTACCTGGCGTGCTTAGCGACAATTCCAGCCATCATTGATAAATGTAATGTCAAGCAGTTTACAGGTGTCAAAAGCTTAGTATACACCGACCCAGCTCACTGTTTATCTTAGTGGAATTAAACTCCCGCTACTGTCGCATGAGTCGGCTGACCTCTTGGAGTCCCCCATCACTGAAGAAGAGATTGCAGCTATCTCTTTTTTTCCCAATAGTAGGGAAGGATGCTTTGTATCCAGACTCCTACCGCCCTATTTCTATCAATACTTGTGCCAAAATACTGGCAAAAATTCTCTTCATAAGACTTACTGGGGTCATTCACAAGATTGTGATCCACCTGGATCAGATGGGGTTTATACCTGGCAAGTCCATCCTTACTAATGTCAGAAGATTATTTACACAGATTCAGAGCACCTGGTCGGCGGAAGAGAGGGCAGTGGTCTGGTTCCTTGATGCACTTTCACTGGGTTGAGTGGGATTTTCTCTGGCAGGTACTTAAGAGATTTGGTGTTGACCCCGGTTTTTCAATCTTGTTAGGTTATTTTATTCTGTGCCAGTAAGTGTTAATGGCTTTATGACAGCCCCATTATGTCTGGGTCTGGGAACTCTTCAAGGCTGCCCATTATCCCCTGCCCTGTTTGCCCTAGCGATCAAACCCCTGGCCTGTTTGGTCCTCTCCCATGTTAACATTAGAGGCATCAGGATGGGCATGGTCACTGACAGCATATCACTATACGCGGATGACATGCTGATCTCCCTGGAGGACCCTGAGGCGACTTTGGCTCACCTTTTGGAAGAGGTCAAGGACTTTGGAAAATATTCAGGCCTTAAGATCAATTGGAACAAATTGGTGGTTTTTCCACTGGGGTGGCAGTCTCCACCTGCTGCTATATCCTGTCAGTCACCATTGTGGACCACTAAATTCAGGTATTTGGGCATTTCGGTGCCCATGCATCTATCTATGTTAAACTTAATATTGACCTGATAACTGAATAACTGAAAAACAAGTGCGACACATGGCGGAAACTACCTCTTACAGTCACCGGTAGGATTAACCTTATAAAAATGGTGGTTCAACTGAAATACTTTTTCCCCCTCCAGCACTCCCATGTGTATCTACCATTGCATGTGTTGGAATATTAATAAATATTTAATTTCACTGTTCTGGGGTTGGTAAGAGAGCGAGGGTGCTTTTTAACACTCTGTGCAGGACCAAAAACTTTGGTCCTGCCCAATCTTAGAATTTATAACCTGGCTTCCCAGTTTACACACTTGGTCCCGTGGCTTGGTGCTCCCCATGACAATACTCTTTTTGGGCGAGCAGACGGACTCCTACCTTGGGTCATTGCAGGTTTTGTTGGTGGGCACAGACCCTGCGGGGTGGCTCCTATAATACGGCAGGCTTTCGTGATCTGGTTAGTGACACATGCCCTCTTGGGGGGTCAAGAGTAGGACCCGGACACTCCCTGGTAGTTTAATTCTAGTTTTAAGGAGCTGGTAGAGTTGGAAAGTACTGTGCTGTGTAGAAGGGTGGAAGTACATACCAGTGGTCAAATATATATAGACAGTCACTTACGGTCATTTGAACAACTATGAACCACCTTCCCGATGCCTAACTCTCTGTTCTTCCGTTACTTGCAGCTACGACACATGCTCAGTTTCCCAGGGGCTTGCCTCAGACTCTCCTGTTAAAAATATATTGCAATCTGTGGGCTCCTATAAGAACATATCTGTGTTATATGCCTTATTGCTGCCTCAGGTGTCTCCAGGGAGAGGGGGGGTGGGGCTGGATCTGCTTAGAAATACCTGGGAAGCTGATCTGGGTGTTCTCTCAGATGAGGAGTGGAGTTTGGTGATAGGTGATACTAGAGATGTAACCTCTTGTCTCTGGTTCCAGCAGGTATACTTCTACATGGTACATAGAGTATACTCAACCCCAACCAGACTGCACAAGATGGGATGATGCAACACCTCTGAATGCCCCAAGTGTGGTGTCGCCACGGACACTTTTCAGCATTTATTGTGGACGTGCCCGGTCGTTCAGATCTTTGGAGCAGAGTGTGGGATCCCATCTCCTCTACGTTGCCTGGCACCCCTCCTGGAGGAGATTCTAGATAGGCCACTCTTCAAATACATATTTACTCTGGCCTCCTTGGCTACAGTTATTCTTGCTAGGGGCTGGATGGTGTCCGAACCACCCAGTGTTCTCCAGTAGACCACTCTCGTTACCGAAGTGTGGAAGCATGGAAAACCATGCATAAGTATCACAAGGTGTGGGCACCATGGGTATGAGTCAGTTTTATTCACCCTCATCAGGATGATGTGATGGGGTTGGGGAGGAAGTTAGCTTTCAGCCCTGCGCAGCTCTACTAGGGATGATATTGAGATAAAATCATTTAAACATATATGTTTGCTAATACCCTGTTAGTAATATGCTAATTAGTTGGCTATGATGCTCTAGAATGAGATATTGATCAAAGGATTTATTACATCCAAAATTCAGAGGTTTACATGATATCAACATATACTAGTACAAGCGACAAGTTTTGACAGAGGGGTTAGTTAAGTAGGATGTTTATTGTTTATTTTCTGTGAGTTGTATAAAAATCTCAATAAAAATACTTTACTTTGTGTTCTTTCTTTTATTTTAAATAAACGTAATGTGCGTTTTAAAAAACATTCACGGAAATCAGGTATAGCACGTCTATATTCAACAAAGAGCAGATGTGATGAATACGGCCTAGGTCTGCTCTGGTCTAATAGACAGGTCACTGTAGGATACGTCCAATACATATGTGGACTATAAAGTCACAAAAGAACGCACAGAAAAAAACAACTGTTCAATTAATTTCACCTGTTAATAATAGTCATTAATGACAAAACGTTAAAAAAAAGTTGGTTTATTTTAATTTTTTCAACTTGAAATATATTTATTAGAATGTAATTAATGTCTACTGTGCATAAAATACATTTTTACAGTTGCTCCTGATTGAAAACACACGTTCTAGCGTACATCCTCACCCGTCATCACTAGTAATCCCTCTTTAGACTAGACCTGTGTCTGCAGCAAGAGATATGGCTGAAAAACAAGTACCTTAAAGATGCCCAGAGCTTGAATTGGACACTGCTGCATGTGCTTGAGCTTGGTACGCCATTACTGTGCATTGACTACGGGCATCCGCCCAATCCCCTCTCTGTTCCGCCCCTGAAAACATAGCCTGTAATAAGTGACCATTGCAATGATGAATTGAAAATTGCTGTGTTCTGTGGTGTATGGTCTGGTTCTGGGCATGCACAGAGTAATTGTGCGCATTATACACAACGAATTGCCAGTGATGCTCTTTAATGAATCAGGACCATTATGTCCAGAAGTGCCCACAGAAGCACTGTACAAAGCAATAACCAGATACACATTATGCCTGAACACAGGCACATTGTGTCAAGTGGTAGCTTTGCATTAAACCCCCGAATATCAGAGAGTTACGAACTAGAGTCCCAAATCTCTAGTGGCTATATATACCCTCAAATCTCTGTAGGCTATGCATTATAATTTAGATCTCCATAGCTGTGGCTGTTTTACAATGCTGACACCAGATTCTGGTGGCAATGCAGACATGAGACCTTGGGTCTTGGCTAAAAGAAGAATGCTTTGCCAAAAATTTGTGTGGTGTTCCCAAAAATGGGTGTGAATTGATCTGATCAGGGCATGGTTAGGGGCGATTGGGGGCATGGCCTGTTTTGTGCTTATTTTTCAATCAGAAATGTCGGCAGTTATGCACTAATGAAGGGCAAAGTATGCCAAAAAATATGGTCATCACCCGTAACAAATCAGGAACCAGGGATACTCATATATGTACTATCCTCCTTCTAATTTCTCTATGCTCGTCTCCATCCATGTCTAGGTGATCTTAGCATTTGACAGCTATGCATGTTCCACTACAGAAGACTTTCACAAGTAGTCATGTGACACAATAGTGTGGAGTCTGGTCTCAGACTGATTTAGTAAATGTAGGAAGTGCTTCCTGTCTTTTGTAAATCTGACACAAAAAGGCCTATACATTATTCTTAACCTTTGGGAAGAGTACATCTAAATAGCAAAATGTAACAGTGACCTTGACAGGACAAATAAAACAGAGATGGATGAAACTTTCAATAAACACTAGTATGCAACCAGCAAATTGTGATGGGCATATGAATTTATATGATTTTTAGGTATAATACACAATGTCACAACTAATGCATATGTTTTCTTATATGCATTTGGTGCATTTAGGTGGACAGATGCAATCATATCACATCTCACAGTGATTTCTCAAAGCCAGGCAAAATGAACAGAATAAAATCACAACAAAACTCATTTATTTCCCATGGGGTAAAGGTATTGTCTTACACTTATTGGCTCTTATAAGAAATCTTCCCTTGTGGATATTGCTGTATTTTGTCCAAATGCCCTCTGCTACTGGGAAGAGGGCCCGTGAATGTAAATGTCAAGCAACAGCAAGCAAATAAACCTGTATTTTCTTTTGTTAAATCAAATTAAATGTGTGTTTTTGCTGGACACTGATTAAAGTTATAGAAAGATTTTTTTTTCCTCAGGAATTGGTTAAATTCCTCTAGAGAAAGGAAGGATTTATGGGAGCATATCACCTGCTTCCTTTGACCTTCCAGCTGTTTCCGTTTTGCCTCCACTGGTGTCATTGCCATTTATTATTTTCCTTTTTCTGAGATATGTGCACAAAGTATCAGACTGTACACCATATCCATGTCCACTGGATGAGGAGATGCATTCTGGGATTGAGAGACAGAGAGACAGTCCAACAGACTGCATGCAAACTTCTTGCTTTGTATTGATCAAATATGAAGTTGAAGCTGAAGCTTTGTCCTAATACACCCACAGCAACAATTTTCATTTCCAGTATGTTTTATGGAAGGTAAAAAGTACCTACTGCTTTGGCCAAATACCTCTGTATGTCCCTATGTAATCAAGCAACACGCTCAGCCCAATGATGACCCTGACAGCTTGAATGTGCTCCACAGTGGCAAGAATGTCTAAAAGAACAATAAAGTACAAAACAAGAGTATTGCCCTATGTATATAACTTGCTAAGCCACACATCAGAGCAAATAATCAAAAAGGAAAATAAATAATAATTTCTTTATTAGGGGCTTATTTTTTGTTCAGCAGCAGTAACAGTCATTACATATTACCGTAATTTACCATGCCAGGGGTACTCTTGGAGCACCAGCGAAGATCCCCCTCTTCCACTAAGCTTCTTTTCTGTTCACCGGCAGCATAACGCTGCTCAGGAATGGAGAAACTGCTATGCTCCTGCAAATATAGCTTTCAGTCCGGAGCGATCCTGTGAAGATGGAGAAGTTTTAGCTGGATCCCACTGAAAAAGATAGGTATCGCCATATTTTCTCAGCTTAATAAATCGCCTAATGCTGCCATTCCCGTAGAGGAAAGTGCTGATAATTAGGTTAATGCTGGGGAAATCTCTGATTTATGTATTTCCTTCTTGGCATAGTGCTAGCACAAACCGAAATGCTCCAGACTGAACTGCCAAAGGTTCTTCTGTTATATAGTGGTGGAAGCACATCCTGATGATCAAATAATGGGCACTTGATTAGCAGCACCTGACTTAAATTGCTGCCTTTATGTTAATTAAAGTATTCTTCATGTTGGTTTATTTTTGTTGAATAAATGATGATAAAGAAAAATCTGTTATGGGTAATTTGTCATATGACATAGGATTTATAGGAATTTAGGACTTGGCGAGGACAAGATGATAATATACATCCTAATATGTAAAGCACATATTTGAAATAGGGTGCACTTCCTTAAACATGCTTGGGATAGACATAAGAATATCCCTATAAAGAATAAAGGATCAAATAGCGTTTGAGGTTACCGTAGGTTAATAAAACAATGAGCAGACTAGATGGGCCTGTACCGTTGTTAACACAGGATTAATCACTGACTGGTATTATCGCAACTAAACAGGGATGCGCAGAGTCTAACGCACCCCCAGTGTTCGTCAGTGACCCCCGCAAAGAGGTATGGACTTGGCTGTATGTGGTGCACAGGTCGCAGTTAGTCACCAGTGCTGCGATGAGAGAAGAGTAGTCAGACAGACCGGATCAGAACCAACGGTAGCGCAGTACAACGTAGATAATCATGAGAGTATTCAGGAACGGGCCAGGAGTCAAAACCAGAATAGGCAGGACAGTACCAAACAGAATCCACAGGGAGAATCAAGACAAGCCGAATCAGGAACCAAGAAGCAATAACAAACAGGAATGCTGGAGCAGGGTAAACCAATACTCTGGCACCCTAATGTCGCCAAAGTGAGGTTTAAATACAGGAAGGTGCTCCCTGATTGGAGCCTGAGGATTCCGGCCGTCAGAACGCAGCTGACCGCTGCAAGCTGTGAGAGACAGCATCCTGCTGTCTAACAACAGGACGAGCTGTCACGAAATCCTGAAGTACGTCGCATTGCTAAGCAACAGGACGCGAGTGTGAAGAACAAGGCACCCGTCTCTGGCACCCATGAGGGGTGCGGAAGCAGCGCCTGACAGGGCCAAGCGGTTCTTATCTGCCGTCAAATTCTATGTTTTACAATTGAGTTTAAATCTTGGGCTGTTGTGTTTTGCAATTTTAAACCACAAACCAACTTTGTGCATTAAATGTGTCGCTTTACAGACTTGCATAATGAGACACAGTACTGCCGATTACAACTGGGTATCAGTGAGATACATTTTATGATTTGTTGTCATTATAAACCTTTTAAGGACAGTTATATGAATCTTGTGTGCAGTATATTGTTTTAAGTGGATTAACAAACATGAACATGAGAGATTTTATCTGTATGTCAGTTATTTATATGTCAGTTAGGAACATACATATTACGTCTGGCTGTCTACTGAGATTGATTCTTTTCTATCCACTTAAGGAGATTTTTTATTCAGTTTTTAAATACAGAATAGGAACTTTTTAAATACAGAATAAGATACTTACAAAATGCAACCAATAAGCACAACATAAAATGTGGCACTGTCAGAGCCGGATATATGTTTTGGTCTTTCTGGGCTACAGCCCAGGGGCCTTGGGCAGCCAGGGGGCCCTAACAAAAATTTTTACTTAATGCCGGCAATTGGGCCCCATTCTTTCAAGTTAAGCAGGTGCAGCTAACAGCAAATCTAATGCTGTTAGCCGCCCTGCTGTGTGGACACAATGCTCAGCGTGCTGCTTAGTGAAGAGGTCTTGTGAGACTATGACATAGTCTCACGAGACGCTGTGCACTGCGCCCACACTGATAGCAGGGCAAGAACAAAGAAGTGCTGCCTGGAGCCTGAAGGTTGCAGCAAAGAGGACTAGGTAAGTGCTGTCTATGTATGGGGTGAGCGGAGGTGATACCCTGGGGCTGGGGGGAGAGATCATGACTGGGGGCGGGGAGATTAATTGGATGCAGGGGGGATGGGGCCCTTTACAAATTACAGGGGGCCTAACAGGGGGCCTTAGCCCAGGGCCTACATTGGCTTTATCTGGCCCTGGGCACTGTACAGAGTCTATAAATACTGACTAGGAAAATGTCCAAAGGAGAAGGGGCTGGAAGGAAGCCGGGTAGCTGCTGCTGAACAGTCCACAAAAGGTGACAGGAAGGAGGCCGGCTCGTTGGACTGAATGGTTCTCTTGTACAGAGCTGATGATGTCCCCTGTATATTTAGAGAGATGGCGGTGCTGAAGAAGAGCCAGGTAAGCATTAATAAGAATTAAGGAATCAGAGGAGCTGTAGGGGCCCACAAAGTTGCTACATCAAGGGCCCAAACTCTCCTTTGATGGCTCTGCGTAAATAATACACAGCATAGTGTACATGGTCAATAAAATAACCTGTAGATGCACAATAAGAACAGATCCTGAGTGTATAGGTATGTAGAATATTGTACTGTTCAATCTACTTACATAACAAGTAAGAACATACACTGAGAATTACAACCAGCATGAAAACAACAGAAGTAGTACTGTGTTAATGGACTATATATGTTATACACACAGGGACTCATTTACAATGGGCTAAATGACTGAGATACAGCACAAATTCCTTTTTGGTGGTGCTGTTCACCTTGGTTGTATAGATGTGCCTAGATTTCCTCCATGCGAGCCTGTGAGCAAATCTCCTTTTCGCAGTTGCAATAAAAACATCACCGCTAACATAATGACCAGGAAAATGAGCAAAAACTTCCCTGCCGCTAGATGCACATAAAATGTTATAGGCTTGCAGATTATTCACACAAAAAGGGATATGTACACCTTTCATTTAATACCCCACCTTGTTTTATTACTGTGTAATTGTAAAGTGCTGTGGAGTATGTGGTAAGTGTTGTTTATAATAATAATAATAACAATAATTATAATGAAGAATCTTATTTTGACTACAAAAAATACATTTTGCCAATGTATGGATCTCTTGGGAGGAGTGTTTTGTATAATTAGTTAATTTTCCTGCCAATAACACATTCTCCTTTTTAGCTAGGGTTACTCATAGTTTTGGGAGACAATAATTGGTTAATGGCTAGCTCTTACTTTAGATCAGCCCTCTCTCTTTTAACCTTTCTAAAAAGAGGCACAGGTATAAACCATGAGCCTCTTGTCCTGTTTTTACTTTTTCGCTTCCTATATTTGGCAGGGGACTTGGTGACCGGCTCTTCCACATAAAGTGACAGGTTACTGGCATTCCCCTCCTCTTCTAAACAGCCCAGCCTACTCCTAATAAATAAAGAGTGATAGAAAAATAGGGATACTTCCAGCACTGTACATGGAGGGGGAGCTGGTATCATTGCAGTCCTATTCCCTACATCCTGCGCATGTGCAATGTGTTTTCTGCGTTCCCTGTCCCAGAGTGTTCATAGCCTTGCTGGCATTCTATACAAATAAATAATACCCCTTATTTCTAACATTTTTTTCCGGGAAATCTTATTAAAAGATAGACTGTCTGGTCTAATACCATGTTAGGTAAAAGTTTATGGCAGGCTGTGTCAAACACTATGAAAGTTTTCCCCTCCCTTCTTTTCCACACTGTTCACCAGATGGAGCGGCAGTGGCACAAACTACCATTGGTGTTGCAGGTGCCGTGCACCGGAGTCCATGGAAATAATGACAGATGCAGAGAGTCGGGGGACCCGGTTTCCTCCTCCCTGCACCGGGGCTCGTTCCGCCTCTGGAACAAGCGAGCTGTGGTCATGCCAATCAGCTTGATTTATAAAGTCCTCTCCCATTGTTGTATGTTGGTGTCCCATGAATAGTGATGATGTAGTGTTGGGGTCCAAGCAGTATAAAGTAAGAGGGCTGCACTGCAATTTGCATATCCGGTTCTCCCTGATGTTGAGAAGGGGACTCAGCAGTTATTATTTACCACTATCTTGTAGCTGTATGCCAGGCTGGAGATAGTTTTCTCCTTGGTTGTTAGGGGAAACACAGCACTTCCTGTATAGGTCAGTTTATATGGATCACTTCCACTTTGCCATTCACCCAATGTTGCTAAATTCCAAGCATGGCAATTTATTCATACTGAGACACTAGGGGGTATATTTACTAAACTGTGGGTTTAGTGGAGATGTTGCCTATAGCAACCAATCAGATTCTAGTTATCATTTATTTAGTACATTTTACAAAGTGATAGCTAGAATCTGATTGGTTGCTATAGGCAACATCTTTACTTTTTCAAACCCGCAGTTCAGTAAATATACCCCTAAGTCTGTACTGTTGAGTGTAAGCCATGTTCAGCTATTTTAGCTACAGAAATAAAGTAGATATTTGGCAAAATGTATGGAGAAATACATATGTAAGCCATCATTAATCTATAAGCCCTGAAACCCCCTATATACTGCTGAATTAAATCACAACAAAGGTCCTAGCCCTGAATGTCTCTCTCTCTCTCTCTCTCTCTCTCTATATATATATATATATATATATATAATATATATATATATATATATACTGTACATATATCGCTGTACTTTGTGTCATTTTATATAAGGGTTTATACTGTTTATCACTACAAATAAAACAGACTCTGATCTACATGAAGTCATCACTGATTACCAGCATTTTCTCCATGTTCATTTCTGACCTCTGTTTCTAAGATCATATTGAAGCATGTTTTCCTCAAGGTTAACATTTTCAACAATGTAAGATGATTTCAGCCCCTGGAAAACATCAAACCTTAGAGCCTATCTGTAGACAGCCTCTTTATCCAATATAGCCCAACGTATATCTTAATCAGTACAAAATGGGCTGTGATTACAAAGCAGACACTGCTGCTATTGGACATGGTGAAAGGAACGATGTCACGCTGAGCTGTTTAGAGAATAGAACAGAACTGTGCAACCAGATTCAATCTTATTACCCACATACTTTGTGATAACATACTTGTCTCACCATAAGAGCACTATTTTTTACTTACGTACAACAAATAGGTAGCAGTAGAGGGGTTTACATTAGGCCATCATGCAAAGCGCAAAAATGTGTTCTAAGCCACAGCAACTAATTGGATTATAGCTGTTATTTCTAGCACAGTTTAGAAAATCATAGCTAATATCTGATTTGTTGCTAAGGGTTACGTAACATTTGTTCACATTGTATAATGTTATTTAATAAGCCTCATACTATTATATTAATTATTAGATGGAATTTGAAAACTATGCATCATAGATCTAAAGCACACAATTGTAATACCTGAATATAACAGATATATGCAGTGCAAAAAATGTAATTTTGAGTAACAATCTATAGAGGTCAAAAGAAATGTATTTTGTATGCTTGGGACAGACACTGGGAAATGACCTAGGGCCTGATTCAATAAGGAAAGTTAAGAAAAGTAAGCAAGTAAGGCAAAACCATGTTGCATTGGAGGGGGGGGGGGGTAAATTTAAAATTTGATGGCAGATTTATAATTGGGGTAGGGCATGTCCTAGATCAACTTTAAATTTCAGTATCCAATAAGCCATCAAGTATTTGTGTGCTACATGAAAAAACAGCCATTGTTGTCCTTATGTGCAAAACAATAAACTCATTTGCACCCCTTGCATTGCAACATAGTTTTGTCCAGAAAACTTGATTAAGAAAACTTACTCAATTTTTTGCTTAACTTTCCTTAATGAATCAGGCCCCTAGTGTCCATTTAGGCCTTCCTTTTGTTTTTCCAAAATGTCTTCTATAATAATAATAATAATAATAATAATAATAATAATAATATATGAGTCCACAGGCTATAGAAATGTTAAAATGAGATTACTAATTGAAATGAGCAAATCTGACTGAGTTCAGTTAGCCTAAAATTGTATGTTTTTCTGTTGATTTGAGATGTTTGACAGTGGGAATATATATAATTTGCTGATTGGATAAATTAATATTTGTTTTTACTGGTTCAATTGACAGACAGGGATGGACTGGAATATACAGGAGTATACAGAAAATCCAGTTACAATGGACACCTGTAGAGTTGAAAATAATGTATGTTGTCTAAGATGTTACCTATAGCAACCAATCAAACGTTTGCTTTCATTTTCTAAAGTGTACTAGTCAAATGACATTTAGAACGGGATTGGTTGTTATGGACAACACTTTTTCCACAGTCATACCCCAATTATATGTTCTTTAGCACACACATATTATACTATATACTGTAATGTTCAATATGTCCTGGGATGCATGGGTGCGCTTTCTTCTCTGTCCTGCTAGCCCTTGGTTGTGGACATAAGTGACTTAAGGGTCCCCACCAGGCCCGGCGCTCCCATTAGGCAAGGTTAGGCACTTGCCTAGGGCGCCGGGCTCTGGAGGGCTCCTGGAGGGCGCCCTCCAGAATGAAAATTACTTTAAAACTGTGCGGCGACCGCTGACCATACCTGTCACGGCCGCCGCTCAGCATTCAGATGCACGGGGGAGGGGGGAAGAGGCTATTGGATGGAGATGGAGCAGAGAGGCGGCGGTGGTGAGGTAAGGAAAGAAGGGGTGAGGGGGGAGGAGGGCGCCGAATTTTGCGGGGGAGGGGGGGCTGGGGCGCCGATTTTGTAAAAATGCCTAGGGCGCCATGGAGGCTAGCACCGGCCTTGGTCCCCACACATGCGGGTCTTACAGTGCTAAATGTGGACACAGGTGTTGTTGCTTTATATAGCCGGGGTTGGGCATGTAATTCAGACACTGGAAATTCGACATTGCGCTTATAATGTTGGCACTGTGAATGTCGACAATCACACTGTGGATATTTTGAACCTGTCAATAGAATGAAAGTGTCGGCATTTAGTCTACCGACATTTTCACTTCGAAAGGATAACTACCAACATTTCCAGTGTCTGAAATGTTGCCATATCCCTATAGTAGTCGTAGTAATTTAGGCTCTAGACCATTTCTATATTGCAAAATAGAAACTCTTTATTTACACTCACTCTCCTCCAGCACCATTCTTGTATTGCTATAGTAAAACAACTGTTTACAGCTCCTGCCTCCTCCTGCACAGTTCTTCGGTGGCTGACATGGTTACAGTTACAGAATGCAATTCTCCTTCCTCTTACAGCACAGTCCTTAAGTAATTGTTCAGTGAATAAAAATCACAGTTAAAATATATCCTCATTCTGCACAATTCTCAAACAGTTAACATGGATATGTTTATAGGACGGTCACAACAAAATGGTGCCTCACTCACCCCTCCTCTGTGGTGGTCATAATGCTCCCTTGGTTCTGGCGCTATCTCTGGTGGAATCTCACCCACAACTAAACCCTCCTCTGTGGGGTGACCTCTCATTTACTTGGGCCCTTGTACTTTCTCTCTTGTGTCGCTTTAGCCCCTGGGCTCTGACACTTCCTCCAGTGCAGCTGTCAGCCCCTTCAATACACACAATGCTGCATCTGTGCTCCCATCAGCACTCTCTTCTCCATAGGGTCACTGTCTCTCTCTCCTTTTATATGGGCTGCTTAATTTGGGGCTCTCTCCCTGGATCACTTTACTCGGGGCTAATGCCCAGAGGTATTGGGGCGCATTTACTTATTAATGTTTGTCATTGTAAATCAGTTACAATTTCCTAATGTTTAGACTAATAATCTAAATATACAACATATTGTGTGGGTTGCCGCAAATTTCATATACTGAATATGGACCATAGGCAGCTGTAATTAATTAGCTTTCTGTAATACTTATGTATTAATCCGTGCCTTTTCTCATTCCAGTTGTATTAGACATATTACCACATGACTGATCTCTTCTCTCTATCATGAGCTCTCATCTGTATTATACAGGTATATTCTAAGGAAATTCAGCATGCCACTCCCTTACTGAGCTCCCATCTGTATTATACAGTTATGTTCTGAGGTAATTTCTCCCTCAAATCTGTCCCATTACACACCTCAGTCAGTCTCTCTTTAACCTGTCTCTAACTGACTCCAGTTGTATATTCTGTCTTGTTTCACTCACATTCTATCTGTTATAATGTACCTTGGTCCTCATGTCAACAGGCAATAGACCAGCTCTCCAGATTGCTGGGGAATCCTGGGAGCTCCTCTCCTCCATCCTGGGTTCCCAGCTGTCACTCTCCCACCACTTCTGTTGTGATCAGCCTACATAACCCTTCTGTTATTATGTAACCATTCCTTGAGTCCCAGTGCCAGGAGCTACACATTCAGTCACCAGGAGGAGGTGTCAATAACAACGTGTTAGATGTGGTGATCATTTTGTTATATAAAGAGGACAACAATTGATCAATTTATTAAAGGACACTGACCGAAAATTTGTATTGCCTAAATGTATCTACTGTAGTGGTCACTAGTAGTGACACCAGTAGGTCACCCTCTATAGACAAACAAGTCATGGTCTTCGCCCATAGCAGCCCCCCTTACCTATAGAACTTTATGTGTATACCAGTACTCAGTTGGCATGGCATCAGGTCTTAAACACTTGGCTATATCTGCTGATCAATTTGGCTACAACTCGGGACAAACAAAGATGAGAGAAGTCAGGTAGACCAAGTCATACACATAAACATAAGAAATACAACATCAGCAGACAAAGACACTAGGTCAAAAGAAGCACAACAATGTGCAGGCAGCAGAGAACTGATGGTTAGATACAAAGCAAAGGTCAGCAACAGTAATCCAATAAGACAAAAGAACTCTGATCAAGAAACAAAAACTATATCAAATGTCTAAGTGATACCAGTTCTGAGCTTATATAGACCTTGTCACTTTAAGGCACATGCCCTTTGTCAGTTTCACTTTAGATTGTGTGCATAAGTTGAGGGGTGTCTATAGATGTTTGTGATATAGGGAAGGAATAAATAACTTAAGTTTACATTCTAAGCAAACTGTAGTTGGAAGACAATACATTTTAACTTCCTGCTTCATATATGAACACTTTAGTGTTGCCCTCTAAAGTGTGTTATCACCTCCTGGACCCATGCAGTTCTTAAATAATTTCCTAGAGGAACTTCACTCTCACTTGCCCCTTAATTCACCATTGTCAGCTGTTTGATTCGAATTTCTGGTAAAAAAAAATATCCCAATTTTTCAAAGAAAGATGAAGTTATCTGCAGACTATTGGATATGGACTAACATTTGCACTGTACATAGTAATATTTCATTGTAGAAGAAATACAAAAGCGGCAATGCTAGGACCCCATGAAATTAAGATGTTATTTACAAGTTAGGGTTACACATTGCCGCTTTAAATACAGAGATCTCACTATGGCTATGAACAATGATGTAAATTGAAAGTGGCGGCATTGACAGCAATCTGTATGTAGCAGAAGAATGTCGAGGATGTACAGTGTAATTTTTATTGTAAGTCATCATTTTCTTTCTGTAGCTATTCTTCAAATCGCCATTTTTTTGTAGGTTTAGTCGATGTCGGTATAGTGGTAGTCATTAATATGACTACCACCGGGCACTACCATGTCCCCCTGTCCTGATTCCAGAAAAGGCCAATCTAAAGTTGATATTTGTGTGCTACATAAAAAAGCAGTCAGTATTTAACTTATGTGCAAAACAGAAAACTAGTTTGCACTCATTGCATTGTAACATGGTTTTGTCCAGGAGCCTGAAATAAGATACCTCTTCATTTAAGATCCTTAATGAATCAGGCCCAAGATCTGTGGAGTGTTGCTTTACCTCATTCACATGAGGGCTAGATCTGTGGAGTGCTGCTTTACTTTATTTGCACGAGGACTAGATCTGTGGAGTGCTGATTTACCTCATTCACATGAGGGCTAGATCTGTGGAGTGCTGCTTTACTTTATTTGCATGAGGACTAGATCTGTGGAGTGCTGTTTTACCTCATTCACATGAGGACTAGATCTGTGGAGTGCTGATTTACCTCATTAACATGAGGACTAGATTTGTGGAGTGCTGATTTACCTCATTCACATGAGGACTAGATTTGTGGAGTGCTGATTTGCCTCATTCACATGAGGACTAGATCTGTGGAGTGCTGATTTACCTTATTCACATGAGGACTAGATCTGTGGAGTGCTGATTTACCTCATTCACATGAGGACTAGATCTGTGGAGTGCTGATTTACCTCATTCACATGAGGACTGGATTTGTGGAGTGCTGAGTTACCTCATTCACATGAAGACTGGATTTGTGGAGTGCTGATTTACCTCATTCACACAAGGACTAGATCTGTGGAGTGCTGATTTACCTCATTCACATGAGGACTAGATCTGTGGAGTGCTGATTTACCTCATTCACACAAGGACTAGATCTGTGGAGTGCTGATTTACCTCATTCACATGAGGACTAGATTTATGGAGTGCTGCTGTAACGCTCCGGTCCCACAGATAATACCTGTCTCGTTACCTGCAGTCCATTTATCTGGAAACTGCCATGTCCCAGCATCAGACATTCTCCAGTTCCTTCATTCAGCTATATTCAGATCTGGGCAGATGCAAGCCTATTGCACTTCAGGACCTCCTCCCTCTTTTTCATTGGCTAAGCACTTCTGGAGCACTATTTAAACCTCCTGGATTCACCTGTCTGATGCCTGTTCTTCAAGCTCACTTCCTGCAGCCTGTGGTTCTGGTTCCTGTTCTCCTTGTGCTTTGCCTGTGTTCCAGTCTGCTCTCAGTTCGTGGTCTGTGCTAAACCATCGCTGCTCCAGTACCTCTCTTACGATCTCCAGTGTACTTCATCGTGACAGCTCCGGTTCTCTCATCGCTACCACTCAGAGCCGCTATTACACCTGTGACTCCTCAGCTGCTATCACGAGTTACCTCCGCTACTCCAGCCTGCTCTCAGTCTCTGGCCGTGTTGAACCTTCGCTGCTCCAGTACCTCACTTACCATCTCCAGTGTACTTCATTGTGACAGCTCCTGTTCTCTCATTGGTACCACTCAGAGCCACTACTACATCTGTGACTCACCAGCTGTTACCACGGGTTACCTCCGCTACTCCAGCCTGCTCTCAGTCTCTGGCCGTGTTGAACTATCGCTGCTCCAGTACCTCTGTTACCATCTCCAGTGTACTTCATCGTGACAGCTTCAGTTCTCTCATCACTACCACTCACAGCCACTACTACATCTGTGACTCATCAGATGTTACCACGGGTTACCTCCGCTACTCCAGTCTGCTCTCAGTCTCTGGCCGTGTTGAACTATCGCTGCTCCAGTACCTCTATTACCATCTCCAGTGTACTTCATCATGACAGCTTCAGTTCTCACATCACTACCACTCAGAGCCGCTACTACATCTGTGACTCATCAGCTGTTACCACGGGTTACCTCCGTTACGCCAGTCTGCTCTCAGTCTGTGGCCGTGTTGAACTATCGCTGCTCCAGTACCTCTATTACCATCTCCAGTGTACTTCATTGTGACAGCTTCAGTTCTCTCATCGCTAGCGCTCAGAGCCGCTACTCTCTCTGTGACTCCTCAGCTGTTACTACGAGTTACCTCCACCACTCAGGACAGCTTTCAGCCTCTGGCTGTGTTGAACTATTGCCGCTCCAGTACTTCCATTACCATCTCCAGAGTACTTCATAGTGACAGCCTCTGTCCTCTCGTTGTATACCACAGAGCACCTATTCTCCTAGTGACTCATTGGCTGCTGACCATTAGCCTATATTATTGTTGTGCCTGTATTTATACCACTCATCTGTGGACTCCATCGTCTCCATCCACTTCACCTGGCTCCCCGACATCGCTCTGCTGTACACTCACTCACGGGACCGTGACCTGCAGACTTGGTGCAGCTAAGACCATACCTCCTTGCAGGGGTTCCTGGTGAAAACCACCTGTCTGTTAGACACCGCGCCCATGGGTGGGCTTAGCCATGTTCAGCAGAGCCTAGGAATCAATTTCCTGTAAGGCAACCGTGACAGGTGATTTACCTCATTCACGTGAGGACTAGCTTTGTGGAGTACTGCTTTATGTCATTCACATGAGGACTAAATCTGTGGAGTGCTGATTTACCTCTTTCGCACGAGGACTAGATCAGTGGAGTGCTACTCTACCTAATTCACATCAGGACTAGATCTGTGGAGTGCTGCTTTACCTCATTCACATGAGGACTAGATCAGTGGAGTGCTGATTTACCTCATTCACATGAGGACTAGATCAGGGGAGTGCTGCATTACGTCATTCACATGTGGACTAGATCTGTGGAGTGCTGATTTACTTCATTCACATGAGGACTAGATTTGTGGAGTGCTGCTTTACCTCATTCACATGAGGACTAGATCTGTGGAGTGCTGATTTACCCTTATTCACATGAGGACTAGATCAGTGGAGTGCTGCTTTACATCATTCACATGAGGACTAGATCTGTGGAGTGCTGATTTACCTCATTCACAGGAGGACTAGATCAGAGGAATGCTGATTTACCTCATTCACATGAGGACTAGATCAGTGGAGTGCTGATTTACCTGATTCACAGGAGGACTAGATCAGAGGAGTGCTGATTTACCAGATTCACAGGAGGACTAGATCTGTGGAGTGCTGATTTACCTCATTCACATGAGGACTAGATCAGTGGAGTGCTGATTTACCTGATTCACAGGAGGACTAGATCAGAGGAGTGCTGATTTACCTCATTCACAGGAGGACTAGATCAGTGGTGTGCTGATTTACCTGATTCACAGGAGGACTAGATCAGAGGAATATTGATTTACCTCACTCGCAGGAGGACTAGATCAGAGGAGTGCTGGTCTACCTAATTTACATAATTTCTCTACTGTCTGAATCCAAGACTGTTCTCGATTGACAGTTTCAAAGCCAGCACTGTATCTAAAAGGGCCCATTTTAAGCAGAATCCTGAAAAGGCACCTGGTTAAAGAATCAAAATGTCTGTTTTGCAGTTGAGTGTTTGTATTTCTAAAATTCCCTTCCTCATAAAATGTTATGCAAACTGGCAATAATACAAAACAGAAAATGGCATTAGTTAGGACTGAGTAAGTAAACATAACTGTACATTTTTAATGATTGAATTCATATAACAGGTGTCTCCCAGTATCTTTCCACAGGACATGCCAATGTCTGAGTTAAACACTGTCTGAATTGGTGTAGTAAGTAGTCACGCAGTCACTACATTACTCTGTTAAACTAATTAGCTGGGGGTTAATAAGCAGAGGCTTGGAATTGCAGTACCCCCTTTTTTATCCAGATCAGCCTGTCATGGCTAGACATTAACAGAGACAGGAATTTTATAATTGTACAAAGAAACCGTTCCCAGTTTATCTGGCATAGAAATCTGTCAGTTAACTATGCACGTTCTTAGGCCCAGAGAATATTTAAAACAAATAATGTTGAAATATGTTAATAGACAAATAATTTATTGAGGATAATGAAAGGCTTTTAAACAATACAGCTAGGACTTGCTCACATGACAATTTAGTCTTCTTGCATCACAAAGCAAGAAACCCTCTGGGAGACAGTATAAGTTAGAGATCTATTGCAGTCTATGCTGTGTATATTGTTTGCACAGACAGCAATGATTTGCACAGCAGGGAGGGTACCATGAGAAAATAATGCAGATATCAATTTGTAAACATAAACCAGATCAAGCTCTAATGAACAGTGTCAGACGGGAGCTTTAGAATACCACACATTTCTGACAAGGAAAGCGCGGCGTTATAAAGCGATGATACGTTCAGTCAATGTAACATGAAAGCTGTCTCCCTGTCACATCATGCAGATGGTGGAATCGCTTTGGTGTGACCTGAAAACAGCGTTCCCCATTACTTTCATTATATGCCGACTAAGTGCATCCATGCTTTTCAACTCAGGTCAGAAAATCCCAGCAATGTAAAGTGCCCGTCTGACATTGCCCTAATAGATCCTTAGCCCAAAAAGAGAAAGAGAGTTATGATCATTCTCTTCCTCTTAAAAAAATTCAAGAGATCCACCACACAGCATAATGTGTACCAGCCAAAACATGAAAGGGTACTCTTTCCCTAAATCATTATGGTCCTATCCCAAGCACACTCTCCATACTGTAGCATGATGGCAATGTTGGTATTACTTATACTTACTTAACTGCCAATTTCAGCTTTCAACTCAAAGCTTTGATGATAACACAGCTCCCAGAATTAT